>NW_027645469.1:0-600000 GCF_951640355.1 Cnephaeus nilssonii | reverse complement strand
ACCACATGTAGAAACAACTTTATACAGTCTTCTGTTGACTTGCGAAGCTATATAAACTTGTCTTTCAACTGTTTTACAGTTAAATACTACTTTTCAGTGCATTCTGGTGGTTTGAAACACTGGTTTCATGTGAACTAACTCTATTTCAAGGATGTCTGCAGTGTACAACATCCTTTCTAGACTAGAGACTTACATTTTGATGTCTTTTACACTTGTTCTCTCTCTATTCTGTGATATTCATTAGTATTTGCTCTGAATGACTACTGATTTCTAGCTGTTTCCTATAATGGGCCTTCTTTTCTACTTGTGGGACTTCACCACATGTAGAAACAACTTTTTACACTCTTCTCTGAACTTGAGAAGCTACATACAATTGTCTTTCAACTGTTTTACAGTTGAATACTACTTTTCAGTGAATTCTAGTGGGTTGAAACACTGTTTTCTTGTGAAGTAACTCTATTTCAAGGATTTCTGTAGTGTATAACATCCTTTCTAGACTAGAAACTTAGATTTTTATGTCTTTTACACTTGTTCTCACAAAATTCTATGATATTCATTACTATTTCCTCTGAATTACTACTGATTTCTAGCTGTTTCTTATAATGGGCCTTCTGCTCTACTTGGGGAACTTCACCACATGTAGAAACAACTTTATACAGTCTTCTGTGGACTTGCGAAGCTATATAAACTTGTCTTTCAACTGTTTTACAGTTAAATACTACTTTTCAGTGCATTCTGGTGGTTTGAAACACTGGTTTCATGTGAACTAACTCTATTTCAAGGATTTCTGCAGTGTACAACATCCTTTCTAGACTAGAGACTTACATTTTGATGTCTTTTACACTTGTTCTCTCTCTATTCTGTGATATTCATTAGTATTTGCTCTGAATGACTACTGATTTCTAGCTGTTTCCTTTAATGGGCCTTCTTTTCTACTTGTGGGACTTCACCACATGTAGAAACAACTTTATACACTCTTCTCTGAACTTGAGAAGCTACATACACTTGTCTTTCAACTGTTTTACAGTTGAATACTACTTTTCAGTGACTTCTAGTGGGTTGAAACACTGTTTTCTTGTGAAGTAACTCTATTTCAAGGATTTCCGTAGTGTATAACATCCTTTCTAGACTAGAAACTTAGATTTTTATGTCTTTTACACTTGTTCTCACACAATTCTATGATATTCATTAGTATTTCCTCTGAATTACTACTGATTTCTAGCTGTTTCCTATAATGGGCCTTCTTTTCTACTTGTGGGACTTCACCACATTTAGAAACAACTTTACACAGTCTTCTGTGGACTTGCGAAGCTATATAAACTTGTCGTTCAACTGTTTTACAGTTAAATACTACTTTTCAGTGCATTCTGGTGGTTTGAAACACTGGTTTCATGTGAACTAACTCTATTTCAAGGATTTCTGCAGTGTACAACATCCTTTCTAGACTAGACACTTTCATTTTGATGTGTTTTACACTTGTTCTCTCACTATTCTGTGATATTCATTAGTATTTGCTCTGAATTACTAATGCTTTCTTGCAGTGTCCTATAATGGGCCTTCTGGTATACTTGCGGGACTTCACCACATGTAGAAACAACTTTATACACTCTTCTCTGATCTTGAGAAGCTACATACACTTGTCTTTCAACTGTTTTACAGTTGAATACTACTTTTCAGTGAATTCTAGTGGGTTGAAACACTGTTTTCTTGTGAAGTAACTCTATTTCAAGGATTTCTGTAGTGTATAACATCCTTTCTAGACTAGAAACTTAGATTTTTATGTCTTTTACACTTGTTCTCACAAAATTCTATGATATTCATTACTATTTCCTCTGAATGACTACTGATTTCTAGCTGTTTCTTATAATGGGCCTTCTGCTCTACTTGGGGAACTTCACCACATGTAGAAACAACTTTATACACTCTTCTGTGGACTTGCGAAGCTATATAAACTTGTCTTTCAACTGTTTTACAGTTAAATACTTCTTTTCAGTGCATTCTGGTGGTTTGAAACACTGGTTTCATGTGAACTAACTCTATTTCAAGGATTTCTGCAGTGTACAACATCCTTTCTAGACTAGAGACTTACATTTTGATGTCTTTTACACTTGTTCTCTCTCTATTCTGTGATATTCATTAGTATTTGCTCTGAATGACTACTGATTTCTAGCTGTTTCCTATAATGGGCCTTCTTTTCTGCTTGTGGGACTTCACCACATGTAGAAACAACTTTTTACACTCTTCTCTGAACTTGAGAAGCTACATACAATTGTCTTTCAACTGTTTTACAGTTGAATACTACTTTTCAGTGAATTCTAGTGGGTGGAAACACTGTTTTCTTGTGAAGTAACTCTATTTCAAGGATTTCTGTAGTGTATAACATCCTTTCTAGACTAGAAACTTAGATTTTTATGTCTTTTACACTTGTTCTCACACAATTCTATGATATTCATTACTATTTCCTCTGAATTACTACTGATTTCTAGCTGTTTCTTATAATGGGCCTTGTGCTCTACTTGGGGAACTTCACCACATGTAGAAACAACTTTATACAGTCTTCTGTGGACTTGCGAAGCTATATAAACTTGTCTTTCAACTGTTTTACAGTTAAATACTACTTTTCAGTGCATTCTGGTGGTTTGAAACACTGGTTTCATGTGAACTAACTCTATTTCAAGGATTTCTGCAGTGTACAACATCCTTTCTAGACTAGAGACTTACATTTTGATGTCTTTTACACTTGTTCTCTCTCTATTCTGTGATATTCATTAGTATTTGTTCTGAATGACTACTGATTTCTAGCTGTTTCCTATAATGGGCCTTCTTTTCTACTTGTGGGACTTCACCACATGTAGAAACAACTTTATACACTCTTCTCTGAACTTGAGAAGCTACATACACTTGTCTTTCAACTGTTTTACAGTTGAATACTACTTTTCAGTGACTTCTAGTGGGATGAAACACTGTTTTCTTGTGAAGTAACTCTATTTCAAGGATTTCTGTAGTGTATAACATCCTTTCTAGACTAGAAACTTAGATTTTTATGTCTTTTACACTTGTTCTCACACAATTCTATGATATTCATTACTATTTCCTCTGAATTACTACTGATTTCTAGCTGTTTCCTATAATGGGCCTTCTTTTCTACTTGTGGGACTTCACCACATTTAGAAACAACTTTACACAGTCTTCTGTGGACTTGCGAAGCTATATAAACTTGTCGTTCAACTGTTTTACAGTTAAATACTACTTTTCAGTGCGTTCTGGTGGTTTGAAACACTGGTTTCATGTGAACTAACTCTATTTCAAGGATTTCTGCAGTGTACAACATCCTTTCTAGACTAGACACGTTCATTTTGATGTGTTTTACACTTGTTCTCTCACTATTCTGTGATATTCATTAGTATTTGCTCTGAATTACTAATGCTTTCTTGCAGTGTCCTATAATGGGCCTTCTGGTATACTTGCGGGACTTCACCACATGTAGAAACAACTTTATACACTCTTCTCTGATCTTGAGAAGCTACATACACTTGTCTTTCAACTGTTTTACAGTTGAATACTACTTTTCAGTGAATTCTAGTGGGTTGAAACACTGTTTTCTTGTGAAGTAACTCTATTTCAAGGATTTCTGTAGTGTATAACATCCTTTCTAGACTAGAAACTTAGATTTTTATGTCTTTTACACTTGTTCTCACAAAATTCTATGATATTCATTACTATTTCCTCTGAATGACTACTGATTTCTAGCTGTTTCTTATAATGGGCCTTCTGCTCTACTTGGGGAACTTCACCACATGTAGAAACAACTTTATACACTCTTCTGTGGACTTGCGAAGCTATATAAACTTGTCTTTCAACTGTTTTACAGTTAAATACTTCTTTTCAGTGCATTCTGGTGGTTTGAAACACTGGTTTCATGTGAACTAACTCTATTTCAAGGATTTCTGCAGTGTACAACATCCTTTCTAGACTAGAGACTTACATTTTGATGTCTTTTACACTTGTTCTCTCTCTATTCTGTGATATTCATTAGTATTTGCTCTGAATGACTACTGATTTCTAGCTGTTTCCTATAATGGGCCTTCTTTTCTACTTGTGGGACTTCACCACATGTAGAAACAACTTTTTACACTCTTCTCTGAACTTGAGAAGCTACATACAATTGTCTTTCAACTGTTTTACAGTTGAATACTACTTTTCAGTGAATTCTAGTGGGTGGAAACACTGTTTTCTTGTGAAGTAACTCTATTTCAAGGATTTCTGTAGTGTATAACATCCTTTCTAGACTAGAAACTTAGATTTTTATGTCTTTTACACTTGTTCTCACACAATTCTATGATATTCATTACTATTTCCTCTGAATTACTACTGATTTCTAGCTGTTTCTTATAATGGGCCTTGTGCTCTACTTGGGGAACTTCACCACATGTAGAAACAACTTTATACAGTCTTCTGTGGACTTGCGAAGCTATATAAACTTGTCTTTCAACTGTCTTACAGTTAAATACTACTTTTCAGTGCATTCTGGTGGTTTGAAACACTGGTTTCATGTGAACTAACTCTATTTCAAGGATTTCTGCAGTGTACTACATCCTTTCTAGACTAGAGACTTACATTTTGATGTCTTTTACACTTGTTCTCTCTCTATTCTGTGATATTCATTAGTATTTGTTCTGAATGACTACTGATTTCTAGCTGTTTCCTATAATGGGCCTTCTTTTCTACTTGTGGGACTTCACCACATGTAGAAACAACTTTATACACTCTTCTCTGAACTTGAGAAGCTACATACACTTGTCTTTCAACTGTTTTACAGTTGAATACTACTTTTCAGTGACTTCTAGTGGGTTGAAACACTGTTTTCTTGTGAAGTAACTCTATTTCAAGGATTTCTGTAGTGTATAACATCCTTTCTAGACTAGAAACTTAGATTTTTATGTCTTTTACACTTGTTCTCACACAATTCTATGATATTCATTACTATTTCCTCTGAATTACTACTGATTTCTAGTTGTTTCTTATAATGGGCCTTCTGCTCTACTTGTGGAACTTCACCACATGTAGAAACAACTTTATACAGTCTTCTGTTGACTTGCGAAGCTATATAAACTTGTCTTTCAACTGTTTTACAGTTAAATACTACTTTTCAGTGCATTCTGGTGGTTTGAAACACTGGTTTCATGTGAACTAACTCTATTTCAAGGATGTCTGCAGTGTACAACATCCTTTCTAGACTAGAGACTTACATTTTGATGTCTTTTACACTTGTTCTCTCTCTATTCTGTGATATTCATTAGTATTTGCTCTGAATGACTACTGATTTCTAGCTGTTTCCTATAATGGGCCTTCTTTTCTACTTGTGGGACTTCACCACATGTAGAAACAACTTTTTACACTCTTCTCTGAACTTGAGAAGCTACATACAATTGTCTTTCAACTGTTTTACAGTTGAATACTACTTTTCAGTGAATTCTAGTGGGTTGAAACACTGTTTTCTTGTGAAGTAACTCTATTTCAAGGATTTCTGTAGTGTATAACATCCTTTCTAGACTAGAAACTTAGATTTTTATGTCTTTTACACTTGTTCTCACAAAATTCTATGATATTCATTACTATTTCCTCTGAATTACTACTGATTTCTAGCTGTTTCTTATAATGGGCCTTCTGCTCTACTTGGGGAACTTCACCACATGTAGAAACAACTTTATACAGTCTTCTGTGGACTTGCGAAGCTATATAAACTTGTCTTTCAACTGTTTTACAGTTAAATACTACTTTTCAGTGCATTCTGGTGGTTTGAAACACTGGTTTCATGTGAACTAACTCTATTTCAAGGATTTCTGCAGTGTACAACATCCTTTCTAGACTAGAGACTTACATTTTGATGTCTTTTACACTTGTTCTCTCTCTATTCTGTGATATTCATTAGTATTTGCTCTGAATGACTACTGATTTCTAGCTGTTTCCTTTAATGGGCCTTCTTTTCTACTTGTGGGACTTCACCACATGTAGAAACAACTTTATACACTCTTCTCTGAACTTGAGAAGCTACATACACTTGTCTTTCAACTGTTTTACAGTTGAATACTACTTTTCAGTGACTTCTAGTGGGTTGAAACACTGTTTTCTTGTGAAGTAACTCTATTTCAAGGATTTCCGTAGTGTATAACATCCTTTCTAGACTAGAAACTTAGATTTTTATGTCTTTTACACTTGTTCTCACACAATTCTATGATATTCATTACTATTTCCTCTGAATTACTACTGATTTCTAGCTGTTTCTTATAATGGGCCTTGTGCTCTACTTGGGGAACTTCACCACATGTAGAAACAACTTTATACAGTCTTCTGTGGACTTGCGAAGCTATATAAACTTGTCTTTCAACTGTTTTACAGTTAAATACTACTTTTCAGTGCATTCTGGTGGTTTGAAACACTGGTTTCATGTGAACTAACTCTATTTCAAGGATTTCTGCAGTGTACAACATCCTTTCTAGACTAGAGACTTACATTTTGATGTCTTTTACACTTGTTCTCTCTCTATTCTGTGATATTCATTAGTATTTGTTCTGAATGACTACTGATTTCTAGCTGTTTCCTATAATGGGCCTTCTTTTCTACTTGTGGGACTTCACCACATGTAGAAACAACTTTATACACTCTTCTCTGAACTTGAGAAGCTACATACACTTGTCTTTCAACTGTTTTACAGTTGAATACTACTTTTCAGTGACTTCTAGTGGGATGAAACACTGTTTTCTTGTGAAGTAACTCTATTTCAAGGATTTCTGTAGTGTATAACATCCTTTCTAGACTAGAAACTTAGATTTTTATGTCTTTTACACTTGTTCTCACACAATTCTATGATATTCATTACTATTTCCTCTGAATTACTACTGATTTCTAGCTGTTTCCTATAATGGGCCTTCTTTTCTACTTGTGGGACTTCACCACATTTAGAAACAACTTTACACAGTCTTCTGTGGACTTGCGAAGCTATATAAACTTGTCGTTCAACTGTTTTACAGTTAAATACTACTTTTCAGTGCATTCTGGTGGTTTGAAACACTGGTTTCATGTGAACTAACTCTATTTCAAGGATTTCTGCAGTGTACAACATCCTTTCTAGACTAGACACTTTCATTTTGATGTGTTTTACACTTGTTCTCTCACTATTCTGTGATATTCATTAGTATTTGCTCTGAATTACTAATGCTTTCTTGCAGTGTCCTATAATGGGCCTTCTGGTATACTTGCGGGACTTCACCACATGTAGAAACAACTTTATACACTCTTCTCTGATCTTGAGAAGCTACATACACTTGTCTTTCAACTGTTTTACAGTTGAATACTACTTTTCAGTGAATTCTAGTGGGTTGAAACACTGTTTTCTTGTGAAGTAACTCTATTTCAAGGATTTCTGTAGTGTATAACATCCTTTCTAGACTAGAAACTTAGATTTTTATGTCTTTTACACTTGTTCTCACAAAATTCTATGATATTCATTACTATTTCCTCTGAATGACTACTGATTTCTAGCTGTTTCTTATAATGGGCCTTCTGCTCTACTTGGGGAACTTCACCACATGTAGAAACAACTTTATACTCTCTTCTGTGGACTTGCGAAGCTATATAAACTTGTCTTTCAACTGTTTTACAGTTAAATACTTCTTTTCAGTGCATTCTGGTGGTTTGAAACACTGGTTTCATGTGAACTAACTCTATTTCAAGGATTTCTGCAGTGTACAACATCCTTTCTAGACTAGAGACTTACATTTTGATGTCTTTTACACTTGTTCTCTCTCTATTCTGTGATATTCATTAGTATTTGCTCTGAATGACTACTGATTTCTAGCTGTTTCCTATAATGGGCCTTCTTTTCTACTTGTGGGACTTCACCACATGTAGAAACAACTTTTTACACTCTTCTCTGAACTTGAGAAGCTACATACAATTGTCTTTCAACTGTTTTACAGTTGAATACTACTTTTCAGTGAATTCTAGTGGGTGGAAACACTGTTTTCTTGTGAAGTAACTCTATTTCAAGGATTTCTGTAGTGTATAACATCCTTTCTAGACTAGAAACTTAGATTTTTATGTCTTTTACACTTGTTCTCACACAATTCTATGATATTCATTACTATTTCCTCTGAATTACTACTGATTTCTAGCTGTTTCTTATAATGGGCCTTCTGCTCTACTTGGGGAACTTCACCACATGTAGAAACAACTTTATACAGTCTTCTGTGGACTTGCGAAGCTATATAAACTTGTCTTTCAACTGTCTTACAGTTAAATACTACTTTTCAGTGCATTCTGGTGGTTTGAAACACTGGTTTCATGTGAACTAACTCTATTTCAAGGATTTCTGCAGTGTACAACATCCTTTCTAGACTAGAGACTTACATTTTGATGTCTTTTACACTTGTTCTCTCTCTATTCTGTGATATTCATTAGTATTTGCTCTGAATGACTACTGATTTCTAGCTGTTTCCTTTAATGGGCCTTCTTTTCTACTTGTGGGACTTCACCACATGTAGAAACAACTTTATACACTCTTCTCTGAACTTGAGAAGCTACATACACTTGTCTTTCAACTGTTTTACAGTTGAATACTACTTTTCAGTGACTTCTAGTGGGTTGAAACACTGTTTTCTTGTGAAGTAACTCTATTTCAAGGATTTCCGTAGTGTATAACATCCTTTCTAGACTAGAAACTTAGATTTTTATGTCTTTTACACTTGTTCTCACACAATTCTATGATATTCATTACTATTTCCTCTGAATTACTACTGATTTCTAGCTGTTTCTTATAATGGGCCTTGTGCTCTACTTGGGGAACTTCACCACATGTAGAAACAACTTTATACAGTCTTCTGTGGACTTGCGAAGCTATATAAACTTGTCTTTCAACTGTTTTACAGTTAAATACTACTTTTCAGTGCATTCTGGTGGTTTGAAACACTGGTTTCATGTGAACTAACTCTATTTCAAGGATTTCTGCAGTGTACAACATCCTTTCTAGACTAGAGACTTACATTTTGATGTCTTTTACACTTGTTCTCTCTCTATTCTGTGATATTCATTAGTATTTGTTCTGAATGACTACTGATTTCTAGCTGTTTCCTATAATGGGCCTTCTTTTCTACTTGTGGGACTTCACCACATGTAGAAACAACTTTATACACTCTTCTCTGAACTTGAGAAGCTACATACACTTGTCTTTCAACTGTTTTACAGTTGAATACTACTTTTCAGTGACTTCTAGTGGGATGAAACACTGTTTTCTTGTGAAGTAACTCTATTTCAAGGATTTCTGTAGTGTATAACATCCTTTCTAGACTAGAAACTTAGATTTTTATGTCTTTTACACTTGTTCTCACACAATTCTATGATATTCATTACTATTTCCTCTGAATTACTACTGATTTCTAGCTGTTTCCTATAATGGGCCTTCTTTTCTACTTGTGGGACTTCACCACATTTAGAAACAACTTTACACAGTCTTCTGTGGACTTGCGAAGCTATATAAACTTGTCGTTCAACTGTTTTACAGTTAAATACTACTTTTCAGTGCATTCTGGTGGTTTGAAACACTGGTTTCATGTGAACTAACTCTATTTCAAGGATTTCTGCAGTGTACAACATCCTTTCTAGACTAGACACTTTCATTTTGATGTGTTTTACACTTGTTCTCTCACTATTCTGTGATATTCATTAGTATTTGCTCTGAATTACTAATGCTTTCTTGCAGTGTCCTATAATGGGCCTTCTGGTATACTTGCGGGACTTCACCACATGTAGAAACAACTTTATACACTCTTCTCTGATCTTGAGAAGCTACATACACTTGTCTTTCAACTGTTTTACAGTTGAATACTACTTTTCAGTGAATTCTAGTGGGTTGAAACACTGTTTTCTTGTGAAGTAACTCTATTTCAAGGATTTCTGTAGTGTATAACATCCTTTCTAGACTAGAAACTTAGATTTTTATGTCTTTTACACTTGTTCTCACAAAATTCTATGATATTCATTACTATTTCCTCTGAATGACTACTGATTTCTAGCTGTTTCTTATAATGGGCCTTCTGCTCTACTTGGGGAACTTCACCACATGTAGAAACAACTTTATACACTCTTCTGTGGACTTGCGAAGCTATATAAACTTGTCTTTCAACTGTTTTACAGTTAAATACTTCTTTTCAGTGCATTCTGGTGGTTTGAAACACTGGTTTCATGTGAACTAACTCTATTTCAAGGATTTCTGCAGTGTACAACATCCTTTCTAGACTAGAGACTTACATTTTGATGTCTTTTACACTTGTTCTCTCTCTATTCTGTGATATTCATTAGTATTTGCTCTGAATGACTACTGATTTCTAGCTGTTTCCTATAATGGGCCTTCTTTTCTACTTGTGGGACTTCACCACATGTAGAAACAACTTTTTACACTCTTCTCTGAACTTGAGAAGCTACATACAATTGTCTTTCAACTGTTTTACAGTTGAATACTACTTTTCAGTGAATTCTAGTGGGTGGAAACACTGTTTTCTTGTGAAGTAACTCTATTTCAAGGATTTCTGTAGTGTATAACATCCTTTCTAGACTAGAAACTTAGATTTTTATGTCTTTTACACTTGTTCTCACACAATTCTATGATATTCATTACTATTTCCTCTGAATTACTACTGATTTCTAGCTGTTTCTTATAATGGGCCTTCTGCTCTACTTGGGGAACTTCACCACATGTAGAAACAACTTTATACAGTCTTCTGTGGACTTGCGAAGCTATATAAACTTGTCTTTCAACTGTCTTACAGTTAAATACTACTTTTCAGTGCATTCTGGTGGTTTGAAACACTGGTTTCATGTGAACTAACTCTATTTCAAGGATTTCTGCAGTGTACTACATCCTTTCTAGACTAGAGACTTACATTTTGATGTCTTTTACACTTGTTCTCTCTCTATTCTGTGATATTCATTAGTATTTGTTCTGAATGACTACTGATTTCTAGCTGTTTCCTATAATGGGCCTTCTTTTCTACTTGTGGGACTTCACCACATGTAGAAACAACTTTATACACTCTTCTCTGAACTTGAGAAGCTACATACACTTGTCTTTCAACTGTTTTACAGTTGAATACTACTTTTCAGTGACTTCTAGTGGGTTGAAACACTGTTTTCTTGTGAAGTAACTCTATTTCAAGGATTTCTGTAGTGTATAACATCCTTTCTAGACTAGAAACTTAGATTTTTATGTCTTTTACACTTGTTCTCACACAATTCTATGATATTCATTACTATTTCCTCTGAATTACTACTGATTTCTAGTTGTTTCTTATAATGGGCCTTCTGCTCTACTTGTGGAACTTCACCACATGTAGAAACAACTTTATACAGTCTTCTGTTGACTTGCGAAGCTATATAAACTTGTCTTTCAACTGTTTTACAGTTAAATACTACTTTTCAGTGCATTCTGGTGGTTTGAAACACTGGTTTCATGTGAACTAACTCTATTTCAAGGATGTCTGCAGTGTACAACATCCTTTCTAGACTAGAGACTTACATTTTGATGTCTTTTACACTTGTTCTCTCTCTATTCTGTGATATTCATTAGTATTTGCTCTGAATGACTACTGATTTCTAGCTGTTTCCTTTAATGGGCCTTCTTTTCTACTTGTGGGACTTCACCACATGTAGAAACAACTTTATACACTCTTCTCTGAACTTGAGAAGCTACATACACTTGTCTTTCAACTGTTTTACAGTTGAATACTACTTTTCAGTGACTTCTAGTGGGTTGAAACACTGTTTTCTTGTGAAGTAACTCTATTTCAAGGATTTCCGTAGTGTATAACATCCTTTCTAGACTAGAAACTTAGATTTTTATGTCTTTTACACTTGTTCTCACACAATTCTATGATATTCATTACTATTTCCTCTGAATTACTACTGATTTCTAGCTGTTTCTTATAATGGGCCTTGTGCTCTACTTGGGGAACTTCACCACATGTAGAAACAACTTTATACAGTCTTCTGTGGACTTGCGAAGCTATATAAACTTGTCTTTCAACTGTTTTACAGTTAAATACTACTTTTCAGTGCATTCTGGTGGTTTGAAACACTGGTTTCATGTGAATTAACTCTATTTCAAGGATTTCTGCAGTGTACAACATCCTTTCTAGACTAGAGACTTACATTTTGATGTCTTTTACACTTGTTCTCTCTCTATTCTGTGATATTCATTAGTATTTGTTCTGAATGACTACTGATTTCTAGCTGTTTCCTATAATGGGCCTTCTTTTCTACTTGTGGGACTTCACCACATGTAGAAACAACTTTATACACTCTTCTCTGAACTTGAGAAGCTACATACACTTGTCTTTCAACTGTTTTACAGTTGAATACTACTTTTCAGTGACTTCTAGTGGGATGAAACACTGTTTTCTTGTGAAGTAACTCTATTTCAAGGATTTCTGTAGTGTATAACATCCTTTCTAGACTAGAAACTTAGATTTTTATGTCTTTTACACTTGTTCTCACACAATTCTATGATATTCATTACTATTTCCTCTGAATTACTACTGATTTCTAGCTGTTTCCTATAATGGGCCTTCTTTTCTACTTGTGGGACTTCACCACATTTAGAAACAACTTTACACAGTCTTCTGTGGACTTGCGAAGCTATATAAACTTGTCGTTCAACTGTTTTACAGTTAAATACTACTTTTCAGTGCATTCTGGTGGTTTGAAACACTGGTTTCATGTGAACTAACTCTATTTCAAGGATTTCTGCAGTGTACAACATCCTTTCTAGACTAGACACTTTCATTTTGATGTGTTTTACACTTGTTCTCTCACTATTCTGTGATATTCATTAGTATTTGCTCTGAATTACTAATGCTTTCTTGCAGTGTCCTATAATGGGCCTTCTGGTATACTTGCGGGACTTCACCACATGTAGAAACAACTTTATACACTCTTCTCTGATCTTGAGAAGCTACATACACTTGTCTTTCAACTGTTTTACAGTTGAATACTACTTTTCAGTGAATTCTAGTGGGTTGAAACACTGTTTTCTTGTGAAGTAACTCTATTTCAAGGATTTCTGTAGTGTATAACATCCTTTCTAGACTAGAAACTTAGATTTTTATGTCTTTTACACTTGTTCTCACAAAATTCTATGATATTCATTACTATTTCCTCTGAATGACTACTGATTTCTAGCTGTTTCTTATAATGGGCCTTCTGCTCTACTTGGGGAACTTCACCACATGTAGAAACAACTTTATACACTCTTCTGTGGACTTGCGAAGCTATATAAACTTGTCTTTCAACTGTTTTACAGTTAAATACTTCTTTTCAGTGCATTCTGGTGGTTTGAAACACTGGTTTCATGTGAACTAACTCTATTTCAAGGATTTCTGCAGTGTACAACATCCTTTCTAGACTAGAGACTTACATTTTGATGTCTTTTACACTTGTTCTCTCTCTATTCTGTGATATTCATTAGTATTTGCTCTGAATGACTACTGATTTCTAGCTGTTTCCTATAATGGGCCTTCTTTTCTACTTGTGGGACTTCACCACATGTAGAAACAACTTTTTACACTCTTCTCTGAACTTGAGAAGCTACATACAATTGTCTTTCAACTGTTTTACAGTTGAATACTACTTTTCAGTGAATTCTAGTGGGTGGAAACACTGTTTTCTTGTGAAGTAACTCTATTTCAAGGATTTCTGTAGTGTATAACATCCTTTCTAGACTAGAAACTTAGATTTTTATGTCTTTTACACTTGTTCTCACACAATTCTATGATATTCATTACTATTTCCTCTGAATTACTACTGATTTCTAGCTGTTTCTTATAATGGGCCTTCTGCTCTACTTGGGGAACTTCACCACATGTAGAAACAACTTTATACAGTCTTCTGTGGACTTGCGAAGCTATATAAACTTGTCTTTCAACTGTCTTACAGTTAAATACTACTTTTCAGTGCATTCTGGTGGTTTGAAACACTGGTTTCATGTGAACTAACTCTATTTCAAGGATTTCTGCAGTGTACTACATCCTTTCTAGACTAGAGACTTACATTTTGATGTCTTTTACACTTGTTCTCTCTCTATTCTGTGATATTCATTAGTATTTGTTCTGAATGACTACTGATTTCTAGCTGTTTCCTATAATGGGCCTTCTTTTCTACTTGTGGGACTTCACCACATGTAGAAACAACTTTATACACTCTTCTCTGAACTTGAGAAGCTACATACACTTGTCTTTCAACTGTTTTACAGTTGAATACTACTTTTCAGTGACTTCTAGTGGGTTGAAACACTGTTTTCTTGTGAAGTAACTCTATTTCAAGGATTTCTGTAGTGTATAACATCCTTTCTAGACTAGAAACTTAGATTTTTATGTCTTTTACACTTGTTCTCACACAATTCTATGATATTCATTACTATTTCCTCTGAATTACTACTGATTTCTAGTTGTTTCTTATAATGGGCCTTCTGCTCTACTTGTGGAACTTCACCACATGTAGAAACAACTTTATACAGTCTTCTGTTGACTTGCGAAGCTATATAAACTTGTCTTTCAACTGTTTTACAGTTAAATACTACTTTTCAGTGCATTCTGGTGGTTTGAAACACTGGTTTCATGTGAACTAACTCTATTTCAAGGATGTCTGCAGTGTACAACATCCTTTCTAGACTAGAGACTTACATTTTGATGTCTTTTACACTTGTTCTCTCTCTATTCTGTGATATTCATTAGTATTTGCTCTGAATGACTACTGATTTCTAGCTGTTTCCTTTAATGGGCCTTCTTTTCTACTTGTGGGACTTCACCACATGTAGAAACAACTTTATACACTCTTCTCTGAACTTGAGAAGCTACATACACTTGTCTTTCAACTGTTTTACAGTTGAATACTACTTTTCAGTGACTTCTAGTGGGTTGAAACACTGTTTTCTTGTGAAGTAACTCTATTTCAAGGATTTCCGTAGTGTATAACATCCTTTCTAGACTAGAAACTTAGATTTTTATGTCTTTTACACTTGTTCTCACACAATTCTATGATATTCATTACTATTTCCTCTGAATTACTACTGATTTCTAGCTGTTTCTTATAATGGGCCTTGTGCTCTACTTGGGGAACTTCACCACATGTAGAAACAACTTTATACAGTCTTCTGTGGACTTGCGAAGCTATATAAACTTGTCTTTCAACTGTTTTACAGTTAAATACTACTTTTCAGTGCATTCTGGTGGTTTGAAACACTGGTTTCATGTGAACTAACTCTATTTCAAGGATTTCTGCAGTGTACAACATCCTTTCTAGACTAGAGACTTACATTTTGATGTCTTTTACACTTGTTCTCTCTCTATTCTGTGATATTCATTAGTATTTGTTCTGAATGACTACTGATTTCTAGCTGTTTCCTATAATGGGCCTTCTTTTCTACTTGTGGGACTTCACCACATGTAGAAACAACTTTATACACTCTTCTCTGAACTTGAGAAGCTACATACACTTGTCTTTCAACTGTTTTACAGTTGAATACTACTTTTCAGTGACTTCTAGTGGGATGAAACACTGTTTTCTTGTGAAGTAACTCTATTTCAAGGATTTCTGTAGTGTATAACATCCTTTCTAGACTAGAAACTTAGATTTTTATGTCTTTTACACTTGTTCTCACACAATTCTATGATATTCATTACTATTTCCTCTGAATTACTACTGATTTCTAGCTGTTTCCTATAATGGGCCTTCTTTTCTACTTGTGGGACTTCACCACATTTAGAAACAACTTTACACAGTCTTCTGTGGACTTGCGAAGCTATATAAACTTGTCGTTCAACTGTTTTACAGTTAAATACTACTTTTCAGTGCATTCTGGTGGTTTGAAACACTGGTTTCATGTGAACTAACTCTATTTCAAGGATTTCTGCAGTGTACAACATCCTTTCTAGACTAGACACTTTCATTTTGATGTGTTTTACACTTGTTCTCTCACTATTCTGTGATATTCATTAGTATTTGCTCTGAATTACTAATGCTTTCTTGCAGTGTCCTATAATGGGCCTTCTGGTATACTTGCGGGACTTCACCACATGTAGAAACAACTTTATACACTCTTCTCTGATCTTGAGAAGCTACATACACTTGTCTTTCAACTGTTTTACAGTTGAATACTACTTTTCAGTGAATTCTAGTGGGTTGAAACACTGTTTTCTTGTGAAGTAACTCTATTTCAAGGATTTCTGTAGTGTATAACATCCTTTCTAGACTAGAAACTTAGATTTTTATGTCTTTTACACTTGTTCTCACAAAATTCTATGATATTCATTACTATTTCCTCTGAATGACTACTGATTTCTAGCTGTTTCTTATAATGGGCCTTCTGCTCTACTTGGGGAACTTCACCACATGTAGAAACAACTTTATACACTCTTCTGTGGACTTGCGAAGCTATATAAACTTGTCTTTCAACTGTTTTACAGTTAAATACTTCTTTTCAGTGCATTCTGGTGGTTTGAAACACTGGTTTCATGTGAACTAACTCTATTTCAAGGATTTCTGCAGTGTACAACATCCTTTCTAGACTAGAGACTTACATTTTGATGTCTTTTACACTTGTTCTCTCTCTATTCTGTGATATTCATTAGTATTTGCTCTGAATGACTACTGATTTCTAGCTGTTTCCTATAATGGGCCTTCTTTTCTACTTGTGGGACTTCACCACATGTAGAAACAACTTTTTACACTCTTCTCTGAACTTGAGAAGCTACATACAATTGTCTTTCAACTGTTTTACAGTTGAATACTACTTTTCAGTGAATTCTAGTGGGTGGAAACACTGTTTTCTTGTGAAGTAACTCTATTTCAAGGATTTCTGTAGTGTATAACATCCTTTCTAGACTAGAAACTTAGATTTTTATGTCTTTTACACTTGTTCTCACACAATTCTATGATATTCATTACTATTTCCTCTGAATTACTACTGATTTCTAGCTGTTTCCTATAATGGGCCTTCTTTTCTACTTGTGGGACTTCACCACATTTAGAAACAACTTTACACAGTCTTCTGTGGACTTGCGAAGCTATATAAACTTGTCGTTCAACTGTTTTACAGTTAAATACTACTTTTCAGTGCATTCTGGTGGTTTGAAACACTGGTTTCATGTGAACTAACTCTATTTCAAGGATTTCTGCAGTGTACAACATCCTTTCTAGACTAGACACTTTCATTTTGATGTGTTTTACACTTGTTCTCTCACTATTCTGTGATATTCATTAGTATTTGCTCTGAATTACTAATGCTTTCTTGCAGTGTCCTATAATGGGCCTTCTTTTCTACTTGTGGGACTTCACCACATGTAGAAACAACTTTATACACTCTTCTCTGAACTTGAGAAGCTACATACACTTGTCTTTCAACTGTTTTACAGTTGAATACTACTTTTCAGTGACTTCTAGTGGGTTGAAACACTGTTTTCTTGTGAAGTAACTCTATTTCAAGGATTTCTGTAGTGTATAACATCCTTTCTAGACTAGAAACTTAGATTTTTATGTCTTTTACACTTGTTCTCACACAATTCTATGATATTCATTACTATTTCCTCTGAATTACTACTGATTTCTAGTTGTTTCTTATAATGGGCCTTCTGCTCTACTTGTGGAACTTCACCACATGTAGAAACAACTTTATACAGTCTTCTGTTGACTTGCGAAGCTATATAAACTTGTCTTTCAACTGTTTTACAGTTAAATACTACTTTTCAGTGCATTCTGGTGGTTTGAAACACTGGTTTCATGTGAACTAACTCTATTTCAAGGATGTCTGCAGTGTACAACATCCTTTCTAGACTAGAGACTTACATTTTGATGTCTTTTACACTTGTTCTCTCTCTATTCTGTGATATTCATTAGTATTTGCTCTGAATGACTACTGATTTCTAGCTGTTTCCTTTAATGGGCCTTCTTTTCTACTTGTGGGACTTCACCACATGTAGAAACAACTTTATACACTCTTCTCTGAACTTGAGAAGCTACATACACTTGTCTTTCAACTGTTTTACAGTTGAATACTACTTTTCAGTGACTTCTAGTGGGTTGAAACACTGTTTTCTTGTGAAGTAACTCTATTTCAAGGATTTCCGTAGTGTATAACATCCTTTCTAGACTAGAAACTTAGATTTTTATGTCTTTTACACTTGTTCTCACACAATTCTATGATATTCATTACTATTTCCTCTGAATTACTACTGATTTCTAGCTGTTTCTTATAATGGGCCTTGTGCTCTACTTGGGGAACTTCACCACATGTAGAAACAACTTTATACAGTCTTCTGTGGACTTGCGAAGCTATATAAACTTGTCTTTCAACTGTTTTACAGTTAAATACTACTTTTCAGTGCATTCTGGTGGTTTGAAACACTGGTTTCATGTGAACTAACTCTATTTCAAGGATTTCTGCAGTGTACAACATCCTTTCTAGACTAGAGACTTACATTTTGATGTCTTTTACACTTGTTCTCTCTCTATTCTGTGATATTCATTAGTATTTGTTCTGAATGACTACTGATTTCTAGCTGTTTCCTATAATGGGCCTTCTTTTCTACTTGTGGGACTTCACCACATGTAGAAACAACTTTATACACTCTTCTCTGAACTTGAGAAGCTACATACACTTGTCTTTCAACTGTTTTACAGTTGAATACTACTTTTCAGTGACTTCTAGTGGGATGAAACACTGTTTTCTTGTGAAGTAACTCTATTTCAAGGATTTCTGTAGTGTATAACATCCTTTCTAGACTAGAAACTTAGATTTTTATGTCTTTTACACTTGTTCTCACACAATTCTATGATATTCATTACTATTTCCTCTGAATTACTACTGATTTCTAGCTGTTTCCTATAATGGGCCTTCTTTTCTACTTGTGGGACTTCACCACATTTAGAAACAACTTTACACAGTCTTCTGTGGACTTGCGAAGCTATATAAACTTGTCGTTCAACTGTTTTACAGTTAAATACTACTTTTCAGTGCATTCTGGTGGTTTGAAACACTGGTTTCATGTGAACTAACTCTATTTCAAGGATTTCTGCAGTGTACAACATCCTTTCTAGACTAGACACTTTCATTTTGATGTGTTTTACACTTGTTCTCTCACTATTCTGTGATATTCATTAGTATTTGCTCTGAATTACTAATGCTTTCTTGCAGTGTCCTATAATGGGCCTTCTGGTATACTTGCGGGACTTCACCACATGTAGAAACAACTTTATACACTCTTCTCTGATCTTGAGAAGCTACATACACTTGTCTTTCAACTGTTTTACAGTTGAATACTACTTTTCAGTGAATTCTAGTGGGTTGAAACACTGTTTTCTTGTGAAGTAACTCTATTTCAAGGATTTCTGTAGTGTATAACATCCTTTCTAGACTAGAAACTTAGATTTTTATGTCTTTTACACTTGTTCTCACAAAATTCTATGATATTCATTACTATTTCCTCTGAATGACTACTGATTTCTAGCTGTTTCTTATAATGGGCCTTCTGCTCTACTTGGGGAACTTCACCACATGTAGAAACAACTTTATACACTCTTCTGTGGACTTGCGAAGCTATATAAACTTGTCTTTCAACTGTTTTACAGTTAAATACTTCTTTTCAGTGCATTCTGGTGGTTTGAAACACTGGTTTCATGTGAACTAACTCTATTTCAAGGATTTCTGCAGTGTACAACATCCTTTCTAGACTAGAGACTTACATTTTGATGTCTTTTACACTTGTTCTCTCTCTATTCTGTGATATTCATTAGTATTTGCTCTGAATGACTACTGATTTCTAGCTGTTTCCTATAATGGGCCTTCTTTTCTACTTGTGGGACTTCACCACATGTAGAAACAACTTTTTACACTCTTCTCTGAACTTGAGAAGCTACATACAATTGTCTTTCAACTGTTTTACAGTTGAATACTACTTTTCAGTGAATTCTAGTGGGTGGAAACACTGTTTTCTTGTGAAGTAACTCTATTTCAAGGATTTCTGTAGTGTATAACATCCTTTCTAGACTAGAAACTTAGATTTTTATGTCTTTTACACTTGTTCTCACACAATTCTATGATATTCATTACTATTTCCTCTGAATTACTACTGATTTCTAGCTGTTTCTTATAATGGGCCTTCTGCTCTACTTGGGGAACTTCACCACATGTAGAAACAACTTTATACAGTCTTCTGTGGACTTGCGAAGCTATATAAACTTGTCTTTCAACTGTCTTACAGTTAAATACTACTTTTCAGTGCATTCTGGTGGTTTGAAACACTGGTTTCATGTGAACTAACTCTATTTCAAGGATTTCTGCAGTGTACTACATCCTTTCTAGACTAGAGACTTACATTTTGATGTCTTTTACACTTGTTCTCTCTCTATTCTGTGATATTCATTAGTATTTGTTCTGAATGACTACTGATTTCTAGCTGTTTCCTATAATGGGCCTTCTTTTCTACTTGTGGGACTTCACCACATGTAGAAACAACTTTATACACTCTTCTCTGAACTTGAGAAGCTACATACACTTGTCTTTCAACTGTTTTACAGTTGAATACTACTTTTCAGTGACTTCTAGTGGGTTGAAACACTGTTTTCTTGTGAAGTAACTCTATTTCAAGGATTTCTGTAGTGTATAACATCCTTTCTAGACTAGAAACTTAGATTTTTATGTCTTTTACACTTGTTCTCACACAATTCTATGATATTCATTACTATTTCCTCTGAATTACTACTGATTTCTAGTTGTTTCTTATAATGGGCCTTCTGCTCTACTTGTGGAACTTCACCACATGTAGAAACAACTTTATACAGTCTTCTGTTGACTTGCGAAGCTATATAAACTTGTCTTTCAACTGTTTTACAGTTAAATACTACTTTTCAGTGCATTCTGGTGGTTTGAAACACTGGTTTCATGTGAACTAACTCTATTTCAAGGATGTCTGCAGTGTACAACATCCTTTCTAGACTAGAGACTTACATTTTGATGTCTTTTACACTTGTTCTCTCTCTATTCTGTGATATTCATTAGTATTTGCTCTGAATGACTACTGATTTCTAGCTGTTTCCTTTAATGGGCCTTCTTTTCTACTTGTGGGACTTCACCACATGTAGAAACAACTTTATACACTCTTCTCTGAACTTGAGAAGCTACATACACTTGTCTTTCAACTGTTTTACAGTTGAATACTACTTTTCAGTGACTTCTAGTGGGTTGAAACACTGTTTTCTTGTGAAGTAACTCTATTTCAAGGATTTCCGTAGTGTATAACATCCTTTCTAGACTAGAAACTTAGATTTTTATGTCTTTTACACTTGTTCTCACACAATTCTATGATATTCATTACTATTTCCTCTGAATTACTACTGATTTCTAGCTGTTTCTTATAATGGGCCTTGTGCTCTACTTGGGGAACTTCACCACATGTAGAAACAACTTTATACAGTCTTCTGTGGACTTGCGAAGCTATATAAACTTGTCTTTCAACTGTTTTACAGTTAAATACTACTTTTCAGTGCATTCTGGTGGTTTGAAACACTGGTTTCATGTGAACTAACTCTATTTCAAGGATTTCTGCAGTGTACAACATCCTTTCTAGACTAGAGACTTACATTTTGATGTCTTTTACACTTGTTCTCTCTCTATTCTGTGATATTCATTAGTATTTGTTCTGAATGACTACTGATTTCTAGCTGTTTCCTATAATGGGCCTTCTTTTCTACTTGTGGGACTTCACCACATGTAGAAACAACTTTATACACTCTTCTCTGAACTTGAGAAGCTACATACACTTGTCTTTCAACTGTTTTACAGTTGAATACTACTTTTCAGTGACTTCTAGTGGGATGAAACACTGTTTTCTTGTGAAGTAACTCTATTTCAAGGATTTCTGTAGTGTATAACATCCTTTCTAGACTAGAAACTTAGATTTTTATGTCTTTTACACTTGTTCTCACACAATTCTATGATATTCATTACTATTTCCTCTGAATTACTACTGATTTCTAGCTGTTTCCTATAATGGGCCTTCTTTTCTACTTGTGGGACTTCACCACATTTAGAAACAACTTTACACAGTCTTCTGTGGACTTGCGAAGCTATATAAACTTGTCGTTCAACTGTTTTACAGTTAAATACTACTTTTCAGTGCATTCTGGTGGTTTGAAACACTGGTTTCATGTGAACTAACTCTATTTCAAGGATTTCTGCAGTGTACAACATCCTTTCTAGACTAGACACTTTCATTTTGATGTGTTTTACACTTGTTCTCTCACTATTCTGTGATATTCATTAGTATTTGCTCTGAATTACTAATGCTTTCTTGCAGTGTCCTATAATGGGCCTTCTGGTATACTTGCGGGACTTCACCACATGTAGAAACAACTTTATACACTCTTCTCTGATCTTGAGAAGCTACATACACTTGTCTTTCAACTGTTTTACAGTTGAATACTACTTTTCAGTGAATTCTAGTGGGTGGAAACACTGTTTTCTTGTGAAGTAACTCTATTTCAAGGATTTCTGTAGTGTATAACATCCTTTCTAGACTAGAAACTTAGATTTTTATGTCTTTTACACTTGTTCTCACACAATTCTATGATATTCATTACTATTTCCTCTGAATGACTACTGATTTCTAGCTGTTTCTTATAATGGGCCTTCTGCTCTACTTGGGGAACTTCACCACATGTAGAAACAACTTTATACAGTCTTCTGTGGACTTGCGAAGCTATATAAACTTGTCTTTCAACTGTTTTACAGTTAAATACTACTTTTCAGTGCATTCTGGTGGTTTGAAACACTGGTTTCATGTGAACTAACTCTATTTCAAGGATTTCTGCAGTGTACTACATCCTTTCTAGACTAGAGACTTACATTTTGATGTCTTTTACACTTGTTCTCTCTCTATTCTGTGATATTCATTAGTATTTGTTCTGAATGACTACTGATTTCTAGCTGTTTCCTATAATGGGCCTTCTTTTCTACTTGTGGGACTTCACCACATGTAGAAACAACTTTATACACTCTTCTCTGAACTTGAGAAGCTACATACACTTGTCTTTCAACTGTTTTACAGTTGAATACTACTTTTCAGTGAATTCTAGTGGGTTGAAACACTGTTTTCTTGTGAAGTAACTCTATTTCAAGGATTTCTGTAGTGTATAACATCCTTTCTAGACTAGAAACTTAGATTTTTATGTCTTTTACACTTGTTCTCACAAAATTCTATGATATTCATTACTATTTCCTCTGAATGACTACTGATTTCTAGCTGTTTCTTATAATGGGCCTTCTGCTCTACTTGGGGAACTTCACCACATGTAGAAACAACTTTATACACTCTTCTGTGGACTTGCGAAGCTATATAAACTTGTCTTTCAACTGTTTTACAGTTAAATACTTCTTTTCAGTGCATTCTGGTGGTTTGAAACACTGGTTTCATGTGAACTAACTCTATTTCAAGGATTTCTGCAGTGTACAACATCCTTTCTAGACTAGAGACTTACATTTTGATGTCTTTTACACTTGTTCTCTCTCTATTCTGTGATATTCATTAGTATTTGCTCTGAATGACTACTGATTTCTAGCTGTTTCCTATAATGGGCCTTCTTTTCTACTTGTGGGACTTCACCACATGTAGAAACAACTTTTTACACTCTTCTCTGAACTTGAGAAGCTACATACAATTGTCTTTCAACTGTTTTACAGTTGAATACTACTTTTCAGTGAATTCTAGTGGGTTGAAACACTGTTTTCTTGTGAAGTAACTCTATTTCAAGGATTTCTGTAGTGTATAACATCCTTTCTAGACTAGAAACTTAGATTTTTATGTCTTTTACACTTGTTCTCACACAATTCTATGATATACATTACTATTTCCTCTGAATTACTACTGATTTCTAGCTGTTTCTTATAATGGGCCTTCTGCTCTACTTGGGGAACTTCACCACATGTAGAAACAACTTTATACAGTCTTCTGTGGACTTGCGAAGCTATATAAACTTGTCTTTCAACTGTCTTACAGTTAAATACTACTTTTCAGTGCATTCTGGTGGTTTGAAACACTGGTTTCATGTGAACTAACTCTATTTCAAGGATTTCTGCAGTGTACAACATCCTTTCTAGACTAGACACTTTCATTTTGATGTGTTTTACACTTGTTCTCTCACTATTCTGTGATATTCATTAGTATTTGCTCTGAATTACTAATGCTTTCTTGCAGTGTCCTATAATGGGCCTTCTGGTATACTTGCGGGACTTCACCACATGTAGAAACAACTTTATACACTCTTCTCTGATCTTGAGAAGCTACATACACTTGTCTTTCAACTGTTTTACAGTTGAATACTACTTTTCAGTGAATTCTAGTGGGTTGAAACACTGTTTTCTTGTGAAGTAACTCTATTTCAAGGATTTCTGTAGTGTATAACATCCTTTCTAGACTAGAAACTTAGATTTTTATGTCTTTTACACTTGTTCTCACAAAATTCTATGATATTCATTACTATTTCCTCTGAATGACTACTGATTTCTAGCTGTTTCTTATAATGGGCCTTCTGCTCTACTTGGGGAACTTCACCACATGTAGAAACAACTTTATACACTCTTCTGTGGACTTGCGAAGCTATATAAACTTGTCTTTCAACTGTTTTACAGTTAAATACTTCTTTTCAGTGCATTCTGGTGGTTTGAAACACTGGTTTCATGTGAACTAACTCTATTTCAAGGATTTCTGCAGTGTACAACATCCTTTCTTGACTAGAGACTTACATTTTGATGTCTTTTACACTTGTTCTCTCTCTATTCTGTGATATTCATTAGTATTTGCTCTGAATGACTACTGATTTCTAGCTGTTTCCTATAATGGGCCTTCTTTTCTACTTGTGGGACTTCACCACATGTAGAAACAACTTTTTACACTCTTCTCTGAACTTGAGAAGCTACATACAATTGTCTTTCAACTGTTTTACAGTTGAATACTACTTTTCAGTGAATTCTAGTGGGTTGAAACACTGTTTTCTTGTGAAGTAACTCTATTTCAAGGATTTCTGTAGTGTATAACATCCTTTCTAGACTAGAAACTTAGATTTTTATGTCTTTTACACTTGTTCTCACACAATTCTATGATATACATTACTATTTCCTCTGAATTACTACTGATTTCTAGCTGTTTCTTATAATGGGCCTTCTGCTCTACTTGGGGAACTTCACCACATGTAGAAACAACTTTATACAGTCTTCTGTGGACTTGCGAAGCTATATAAACTTGTCTTTCAACTGTCTTACAGTTAAATACTACTTTTCAGTGCATTCTGGTGGTTTGAAACACTGGTTTCATGTGAACTAACTCTATTTCAAGGATTTCTGCAGTGTACAACATCCTTTCTAGACTAGACACTTTCATTTTGATGTGTTTTACACTTGTTCTCTCACTATTCTGTGATATTCATTAGTATTTGCTCTGAATTACTAATGCTTTCTTGCAGTGTCCTATAATGGGCCTTCTGGTATACTTGCGGGACTTCACCACATGTAGAAACAACTTTATACACTCTTCTCTGATCTTGAGAAGCTACATACACTTGTCTTTCAACTGTTTTACAGTTGAATACTACTTTTCAGTGAATTCTAGTGGGTTGAAACACTGTTTTCTTGTGAAGTAACTCTATTTCAAGGATTTCTGTAGTGTATAACATCCTTTCTAGACTAGAAACTTAGATTTTTATGTCTTTTACACTTGTTCTCACAAAATTCTATGATATTCATTACTATTTCCTCTGAATGACTACTGATTTCTAGCTGTTTCTTATAATGGGCCTTCTGCTCTACTTGGGGAACTTCACCACATGTAGAAACAACTTTATACACTCTTCTGTGGACTTGCGAAGCTATATAAACTTGTCTTTCAACTGTTTTACAGTTAAATACTTCTTTTCAGTGCATTCTGGTGGTTTGAAACACTGGTTTCATGTGAACTAACTCTATTTCAAGGATTTCTGCAGTGTACAACATCCTTTCTAGACTAGAGACTTACATTTTGATGTCTTTTACACTTGTTCTCTCTCTATTCTGTGATATTCATTAGTATTTGCTCTGAATGACTACTGATTTCTAGCTGTTTCCTATAATGGGCCTTCTTTTCTACTTGTGGGACTTCACCACATGTAGAAACAACTTTTTACACTCTTCTCTGAACTTGAGAAGCTACATACAATTGTCTTTCAACTGTTTTACAGTTGAATACTACTTTTCAGTGAATTCTAGTGGGTTGAAACACTGTTTTCTTGTGAAGTAACTCTATTTCAAGGATTTCTGTAGTGTATAACATCCTTTCTAGACTAGAAACTTAGATTTTTATGTCTTTTACACTTGTTCTCACACAATTCTATGATATACATTACTATTTCCTCTGAATTACTACTGATTTCTAGCTGTTTCTTATAATGGGCCTTCTGCTCTACTTGGGGAACTTCACCACATGTAGAAACAACTTTATACAGTCTTCTGTGGACTTGCGAAGCTATATAAACTTGTCTTTCAACTGTCTTACAGTTAAATACTACTTTTCAGTGCATTCTGGTGGTTTGAAACACTGGTTTCATGTGAACTAACTCTATTTCAAGGATTTCTGCAGTGTACAACATCCTTTCTAGACTAGACACTTTCATTTTGATGTGTTTTACACTTGTTCTCTCACTATTCTGTGATATTCATTAGTATTTGCTCTGAATTACTAATGCTTTCTTGCAGTGTCCTATAATGGGCCTTCTGGTATACTTGCGGGACTTCACCACATGTAGAAACAACTTTATACACTCTTCTCTGATCTTGAGAAGCTACATACACTTGTCTTTCAACTGTTTTACAGTTGAATACTACTTTTCAGTGAATTCTAGTGGGTTGAAACACTGTTTTCTTGTGAAGTAACTCTATTTCAAGGATTTCTGTAGTGTATAACATCCTTTCTAGACTAGAAACTTAGATTTTTATGTCTTTTACACTTGTTCTCACAAAATTCTATGATATTCATTACTATTTCCTCTGAATGACTACTGATTTCTAGCTGTTTCTTATAATGGGCCTTCTGCTCTACTTGGGGAACTTCACCACATGTAGAAACAACTTTATACACTCTTCTGTGGACTTGCGAAGCTATATAAACTTGTCTTTCAACTGTTTTACAGTTAAATACTTCTTTTCAGTGCATTCTGGTGGTTTGAAACACTGGTTTCATGTGAACTAACTCTATTTCAAGGATTTCTGCAGTGTACAACATCCTTTCTAGACTAGAGACTTACATTTTGATGTCTTTTACACTTGTTCTCTCTCTATTCTGTGATATTCATTAGTATTTGCTCTGAATGACTACTGATTTCTAGCTGTTTCCTATAATGGGCCTTCTTTTCTACTTGTGGGACTTCACCACATGTAGAAACAACTTTTTACACTCTTCTCTGAACTTGAGAAGCTACATACAATTGTCTATCAACTGTTTTACAGTTGAATACTACTTTTCAGTGAATTCTAGTGGGTGGAAACACTGTTTTCTTGTGAAGTAACTCTATTTCAAGGATTTCTGTAGTGTATAACATCCTTTCTAGACTAGAAACTTAGATTTTTATGTCTTTTACACTTGTTCTCACACAATTCTATGATATTCATTACTATTTCCTCTGAATTACTACTGATTTCTAGCTGTTTCTTATAATGGGCCTTCTGCTCTACTTGGGGAACTTCACCACATGTAGAAACAACTTTATACACTCTTCTGTGGACTTGCGAAGCTATATAAATTTGTCTTTCAACTGTTTTCCAGTTAAATACTTCTTTTCAGTGCATTCTGGTGGTTTGAAACACTGGTTTCATGTGAACTAACTCTATTTCAAGGATTTCTGCAGTGTACAACATCCTTTCTTGACTAGAGACTTACATTTTGATGTCTTTTACACTTGTTCTCTCTCTATTCTGTGATATTCATTAGTATTTGCTCTGAATGACTACTGATTTCTAGCTGTTTCCTATAATGGGCCTTCTTTTCTACTTGTGGGACTTCACCACATGTAGAAACAACTTTTTACACTCTTCTCTGAACTTGAGAAGCTACATACAATTGTCTTTCAACTGTTTTACAGTTGAATACTACTTTTCAGTGAATTCTAGTGGGTTGAAACACTGTTTTCTTGTGAAGTAACTCTATTTCAAGGATTTCTGTAGTGTATAACATCCTTTCTAGACTAGAAACTTAGATTTTTATGTCTTTTACACTTGTTCTCACACAATTCTATGATATACATTACTATTTCCTCTGAATTACTACTGATTTCTAGCTGTTTCTTATAATGGGCCTTCTGCTCTACTTGGGGAACTTCACCACATGTAGAAACAACTTTATACAGTCTTCTGTGGACTTGCGAAGCTATATAAACTTGTCTTTCAACTGTCTTACAGTTAAATACTACTTTTCAGTGCATTCTGGTGGTTTGAAACACTGGTTTCATGTGAACTAACTCTATTTCAAGGATTTCTGCAGTGTACAACATCCTTTCTAGACTAGACACTTTCATTTTGATGTGTTTTACACTTGTTCTCTCACTATTCTGTGATATTCATTAGTATTTGCTCTGAATTACTAATGCTTTCTTGCAGTGTCCTATAATGGGCCTTCTGGTATACTTGCGGGACTTCACCACATGTAGAAACAACTTTATACACTCTTCTCTGATCTTGAGAAGCTACATACACTTGTCTTTCAACTGTTTTACAGTTGAATACTACTTTTCAGTGAATTCTAGTGGGTTGAAACACTGTTTTCTTGTGAAGTAACTCTATTTCAAGGATTTCTGTAGTGTATAACATCCTTTCTAGACTAGAAACTTAGATTTTTATGTCTTTTACACTTGTTCTCACAAAATTCTATGATATTCATTACTATTTCCTCTGAATGACTACTGATTTCTAGCTGTTTCTTATAATGGGCCTTCTGCTCTACTTGGGGAACTTCACCACATGTAGAAACAACTTTATACACTCTTCTGTGGACTTGCGAAGCTATATAAACTTGTCTTTCAACTGTTTTACAGTTAAATACTTCTTTTCAGTGCATTCTGGTGGTTTGAAACACTGGTTTCATGTGAACTAACTCTATTTCAAGGATTTCTGCAGTGTACAACATCCTTTCTAGACTAGAGACTTACATTTTGATGTCTTTTACACTTGTTCTCTCTCTATTCTGTGATATTCATTAGTATTTGCTCTGAATGACTACTGATTTCTAGCTGTTTCCTATAATGGGCCTTCTTTTCTACTTGTGGGACTTCACCACATGTAGAAACAACTTTTTACACTCTTCTCTGAACTTGAGAAGCTACATACAATTGTCTTTCAACTGTTTTACAGTTGAATACTACTTTTCAGTGAATTCTAGTGGGTTGAAACACTGTTTTCTTGTGAAGTAACTCTATTTCAAGGATTTCTGTAGTGTATAACATCCTTTCTAGACTAGAAACTTAGATTTTTATGTCTTTTACACTTGTTCTCACACAATTCTATGATATACATTACTATTTCCTCTGAATTACTACTGATTTCTAGCTGTTTCTTATAATGGGCCTTCTGCTCTACTTGGGGAACTTCACCACATGTAGAAACAACTTTATACAGTCTTCTGTGGACTTGCGAAGCTATATAAACTTGTCTTTCAACTGTCTTACAGTTAAATACTACTTTTCAGTGCATTCTGGTGGTTTGAAACACTGGTTTCATGTGAACTAACTCTATTTCAAGGATTTCTGCAGTGTACAACATCCTTTCTAGACTAGACACTTTCATTTTGATGTGTTTTACACTTGTTCTCTCACTATTCTGTGATATTCATTAGTATTTGCTCTGAATTACTAATGCTTTCTTGCAGTGTCCTATAATGGGCCTTCTGGTATACTTGCGGGACTTCACCACATGTAGAAACAACTTTATACACTCTTCTCTGATCTTGAGAAGCTACATACACTTGTCTTTCAACTGTTTTACAGTTGAATACTACTTTTCAGTGAATTCTAGTGGGTTGAAACACTGTTTTCTTGTGAAGTAACTCTATTTCAAGGATTTCTGTAGTGTATAACATCCTTTCTAGACTAGAAACTTAGATTTTTATGTCTTTTACACTTGTTCTCACAAAATTCTATGATATTCATTACTATTTCCTCTGAATGACTACTGATTTCTAGCTGTTTCTTATAATGGGCCTTCTGCTCTACTTGGGGAACTTCACCACATGTAGAAACAACTTTATACACTCTTCTGTGGACTTGCGAAGCTATATAAACTTGTCTTTCAACTGTTTTACAGTTAAATACTTCTTTTCAGTGCATTCTGGTGGTTTGAAACACTGGTTTCATGTGAACTAACTCTATTTCAAGGATTTCTGCAGTGTACAACATCCTTTCTAGACTAGAGACTTACATTTTGATGTCTTTTACACTTGTTCTCTCTCTATTCTGTGATATTCATTAGTATTTGCTCTGAATGACTACTGATTTCTAGCTGTTTCCTATAATGGGCCTTCTTTTCTACTTGTGGGACTTCACCACATGTAGAAACAACTTTTTACACTCTTCTCTGAACTTGAGAAGCTACATACAATTGTCTTTCAACTGTTTTACAGTTGAATACTACTTTTCAGTGAATTCTAGTGGGTTGAAACACTGTTTTCTTGTGAAGTAACTCTATTTCAAGGATTTCTGTAGTGTATAACATCCTTTCTAGACTAGAAACTTAGATTTTTATGTCTTTTACACTTGTTCTCACACAATTCTATGATATTCATTACTATTTCCTCTGAATTACTACTGATTTCTAGCTGTTTCTTATAATGGGCCTTCTGCTCTACTTGGGGAACTTCACCACATGTAGAAACAACTTTATACACTCTTCTGTGGACTTGCGAAGCTATATAAATTTGTCTTTCAACTGGTTTCCAGTTAAATACTTCTTTTCAGTGCATTCTGGTGGTTTGAAACACTGGTTTCATGTGAACTAACTCTATTTCAAGGATTTCTGCAGTGTACAACATCCTTTCTTGACTAGAGACTTACATTTTGATGTCTTTTACACTTGTTCTCTCTCTATTCTGTGATATTCATTAGTATTTGCTCTGAATGACTACTGATTTCCAGCTGTTTCCTATAATGGGCCTTCTTTTCTACTTGTGGGACTTCACCACATGTAGAAACAACTTTTTACACTCTTCTCTGAACTTGAGAAGCTACATACAATTGTCTTTCAACTGTTTTACAGTTGAATACTACTTTTCAGTGAATTCTAGTGGGTTGAAACACTGTTTTCTTGTGAAGTAACTCTATTTCAAGGATTTCTGTAGTGTATAACATCCTTTCTAGACTAGAAACTTAGATTTTTATGTCTTTTACACTTGTTCTCACACAATTCTATGATATACATTACTATTTCCTCTGAATTACTACTGATTTCTAGCTGTTTCTTATAATGGGCCTTCTGCTCTACTTGGGGAACTTCACCACATGTAGAAACAACTTTATACAGTCTTCTGTGGACTTGCGAAGCTATATAAACTTGTCTTTCAACTGTCTTACAGTTAAATACTACTTTTCAGTGCATTCTGGTGGTTTGAAACACTGGTTTCATGTGAACTAACTCTATTTCAAGGATTTCTGCAGTGTACAACATCCTTTCTAGACTAGAGACTTACATTTTGATGTCTTTTACACTTGTTCTCTCTCTATTCTGTGATATTCATTAGTATTTGTTCTGAATGACTACTGATTTCTAGCTGTTTCCTATAATGGGCCTTCTTTTCTACTTGTGGGACTTCACCACATGTAGAAACAACTTTATACACTCTTCTCTGAACTTGAGAAGCTACATACACTTGTCTTTCAACTGTTTTACAGTTGAATACTACTTTTCAGTGACTTCTAGTGGGTTGAAACACTGTTTTCTTGTGAAGTAACTCTATTTCAAGGATTTCTGTAGTGTATAACATCCTTTCTAGACTAGAAACTTAGATTTTTATGTCTTTTACACTTGTTCTCACACAATTCTATGATATTCATTACTATTTCCTCTGAATTACTACTGATTTCTAGTTGTTTCTTATAATGGGCCTTCTGCTCTACTTGTGGAACTTCACCACATGTAGAAACAACTTTATACAGTCTTCTGTTGACTTGCGAAGCTATATAAACTTGTCTTTCAACTGTTTTACAGTTAAATACTACTTTTCAGTGCATTCTGGTGGTTTGAAACACTGGTTTCATGTGAACTAACTCTATTTCAAGGATGTCTGCAGTGTACAACATCCTTTCTAGACTAGAGACTTACATTTTGATGTCTTTTACACTTGTTCTCTCTCTATTCTGTGATATTCATTAGTATTTGCTCTGAATGACTACTGATTTCTAGCTGTTTCCTATAATGGGCCTTCTTTTCTACTTGTGGGACTTCACCACATGTAGAAACAACTTTTTACACTCTTCTCTGAACTTGAGAAGCTACATACAATTGTCTTTCAACTGTTTTACAGTTGAATACTACTTTTCAGTGAATTCTAGTGGGTTGAAACACTGTTTTCTTGTGAAGTAACTCTATTTCAAGGATTTCTGTAGTGTATAACATCCTTTCTAGACTAGAAACTTAGATTTTTATGTCTTTTACACTTGTTCTCACAAAATTCTATGATATTCATTACTATTTCCTCTGAATTACTACTGATTTCTAGCTGTTTCTTATAATGGGCCTTCTGCTCTACTTGGGGAACTTCACCACATGTAGAAACAACTTTATACACTCTTCTGTGGACTTGCGAAGCTATATAAATTTGTCTTTCAACTGTTTTACAGTTAAATACTTCTTTTCAGTGCATTCTGGTGGTTTGAAACACTGGTTTCATGTGAACTAACTCTATTTCAAGGATTTCTGCAGTGTACAACATCCTTTCTAGACTAGAGACTTACATTTTGATGTCTTTTACACTTGTTCTCTCTCTATTCTGTGATATTCATTAGTATTTGCTCTGAATGACTACTGATTTCTAGCTGTTTCCTATAATGGGCCTTCTTTTCTACTTGTGGGACTTCACCACATGTAGAAACAACTTTATACACTCTTCTCTGAACTTGAGAAGCTACATACACTTGTCTTTCAACTGTTTTACAGTTGAATACTACTTTTCAGTGACTTCTAGTGGGATGAAACACTGTTTTCTTGTGAAGTAACTCTATTTCAAGGATTTCTGTAGTGTATAACATCCTTTCTAGACTAGAAACTTAGATTTTTATGTCTTTTACACTTGTTCTCACACAATTCTATGATATTCATTACTATTTCCTCTGAATTACTACTGATTTCTACCTGTTTCCTATAATGGGCCTTCTTTTCTACTTGTGGGACTTCACCACATTTAGAAACAACTTTACACAGTCTTCTGTGGACTTGCGAAGCTATATAAACTTGTCGTTCAACTGTTTTACAGTTAAATACTACTTTTCAGTGCATTCTGGTGGTTTGAAACACTGGTTTCATGTGAACTAACTCTATTTCAAGGATTTCTGCAGTGTACAACATCCTTTCTAGACTAGACACTTTCATTTTGATGTGTTTTACACTTGTTCTCTCACTATTCTGTGATATTCATTAGTATTTGCTCTGAATTACTAATGCTTTCTTGCAGTGTCCTATAATGGGCCTTCTGGTATACTTGCGGGACTTCACCACATGTAGAAACAACTTTATACACTCTTCTCTGATCTTAAGAAGCTACATACACTTGTCTTTCAACTGTTTTACAGTTGAATACTACTTTTCAGTGAATTCTAGTGGGTTGAAACACTGTTTTCTTGTGAAGTAACTCTATTTCAAGGATTTCTGTAGTGTATAACATCCTTTCTAGACTAGAAACTTAGATTTTTATGTCTTTTACACTTGTTCTCACAAAATTCTATGATATTCATTACTATTTCCTCTGAATGACTACTGATTTCTAGCTGTTTCTTATAATGGGCCTTCTGCTCTACTTGGGGAACTTCACCACATGTAGAAACAACTTTATACACTCTTCTGTGGACTTGCGAAGCTATATAAACTTGTCTTTCAACTGTTTTACAGTTAAATACTTCTTTTCAGTGCATTCTGGTGGTTTGAAACACTGGTTTCATGTGAACTAACTCTATTTCAAGGATTTCTGCAGTGTACAACATCCTTTCTAGACTAGAGACTTACATTTTGATGTCTTTTACACTTGTTCTCTCTCTATTCTGTGATATTCATTAGTATTTGCTCTGAATGACTACTGATTTCTAGCTGTTTCCTATAATGGGCCTTCTTTTCTACTTGTGGGACTTCACCACATGTAGAAACAACTTTTTACACTCTTCTCTGAACTTGAGAAGCTACATACAATTGTCTTTCAACTGTTTTACAGTTGAATACTACTTTTCAGTGAATTCTAGTGGGTTGAAACACTGTTTTCTTGTGAAGTAACTCTATTTCAAGGATTTCTGTAGTGTATAACATCCTTTCTAGACTAGAAACTTAGATTTTTATGTCTTTTACACTTGTTCTCACAAAATTCTATGATATTCATTACTATTTCCTCTGAATTACTACTGATTTCTAGCTGTTTCTTATAATGGGCCTTCTGCTCTACTTGGGGAACTTCACCACATGTAGAAACAACTTTATACACTCTTCTGTGGACTTGCGAAGCTATATAAATTTGTCTTTCAACTGTTTTACAGTTAAATACTTCTTTTCAGTGCATTCTGGTGGTTTGAAACACTGGTTTCATGTGAACTAACTCTATTTCAAGGATTTCTGCAGTGTACAACATCCTTTCTAGACTAGAGACTTACATTTTGATGTCTTTTACACTTGTTCTCTCTCTATTCTGTGATATTCATTAGTATTTGCTCTGAATGACTACTGATTTCTAGCTGTTTCCTATAATGGGCCTTCTTTTCTACTTGTGGGACTTCACCACATGTAGAAACAACTTTATACACTCTTCTCTGAACTTGAGAAGCTACATACACTTGTCTTTCAACTGTTTTACAGTTGAATACTACTTTTCAGTGACTTCTAGTGGGATGAAACACTGTTTTCTTGTGAAGTAACTCTATTTCAAGGATTTCTGTAGTGTATAACATCCTTTCTAGACTAGAAACTTAGATTTTTATGTCTTTTACACTTGTTCTCACACAATTCTATGATATTCATTACTATTTCCTCTGAATTACTACTGATTTCTACCTGTTTCCTATAATGGGCCTTCTTTTCTACTTGTGGGACTTCACCACATTTAGAAACAACTTTACACAGTCTTCTGTGGACTTGCGAAGCTATATAAACTTGTCGTTCAACTGTTTTACAGTTAAATACTACTTTTCAGTGCATTCTGGTGGTTTGAAACACTGGTTTCATGTGAACTAACTCTATTTCAAGGATTTCTGCAGTGTACAACATCCTTTCTAGACTAGACACTTTCATTTTGATGTGTTTTACACTTGTTCTCTCACTATTCTGTGATATTCATTAGTATTTGCTCTGAATTACTAATGCTTTCTTGCAGTGTCCTATAATGGGCCTTCTGGTATACTTGCGGGACTTCACCACATGTAGAAACAACTTTATACACTCTTCTCTGATCTTAAGAAGCTACATACACTTGTCTTTCAACTGTTTTACAGTTGAATACTACTTTTCAGTGAATTCTAGTGGGTTGAAACACTGTTTTCTTGTGAAGTAACTCTATTTCAAGGATTTCTGTAGTGTATAACATCCTTTCTAGACTAGAAACTTAGATTTTTATGTCTTTTACACTTGTTCTCACAAAATTCTATGATATTCATTACTATTTCCTCTGAATGACTACTGATTTCTAGCTGTTTCTTATAATGGGCCTTCTGCTCTACTTGGGGAACTTCACCACATGTAGAAACAACTTTATACACTCTTCTGTGGACTTGCGAAGCTATATAAACTTGTCTTTCAACTGTTTTACAGTTAAATACTTCTTTTCAGTGCATTCTGGTGGTTTGAAACACTGGTTTCATGTGAACTAACTCTATTTCAAGGATTTCTGCAGTGTACAACATCCTTTCTAGACTAGAGACTTACATTTTGATGTCTTTTACACTTGTTCTCTCTCTATTCTGTGATATTCATTAGTATTTGCTCTGAATGACTACTGATTTCTAGCTGTTTCCTATAATGGGCCTTCTTTTCTACTTGTGGGACTTCACCACATGTAGAAACAACTTTTTACACTCTTCTCTGAACTTGAGAAGCTACATACAATTGTCTTTCAACTGTTTTACAGTTGAATACTACTTTTCAGTGAATTCTAGTGGGTGGAAACACTGTTTTCTTGTGAAGTAACTCTATTTCAAGGATTTCTGTAGTGTATAACATCCTTTCTAGACTAGAAACTTAGATTTTTATGTCTTTTACACTTGTTCTCACACAATTCTATGATATTCATTACTATTTCCTCTGAATTACTACTGATTTCTAGCTGTTTCTTATAATGGGCCTTCTGCTCTACTTGGGGAACTTCACCACATGTAGAAACAACTTTATACAGTCTTCTGTGGACTTGCGAAGCTATATAAACTTGTCTTTCAACTGTTTTACAGTTAAATACTACTTTTCAGTGCATTCTGGTGGTTTGAAACACTGGTTTCATGTGAACTAACTCTATTTCAAGGATTTCTGCAGTGTACAACATCCTTTCTAGACTAGAGACTTACATTTTGATGTCTTTTACACTTGTTCTCTCTCTATTCTGTGATATTCATTAGTATTTGCTCTGAATGACTACTGATTTCTAGCTGTTTCCTTTAATGGGCCTTCTTTTCTACTTGTGGGACTTCACCACATGTAGAAACAACTTTATACACTCTTCTCTGAACTTGAGAAGCTACATACACTTGTCTTTCAACTGTTTTACAGTTGAATACTACTTTTCAGTGACTTCTAGTGGGTTGAAACACTGTTTTCTTGTGAAGTAACTCTATTTCAAGGATTTCCGTAGTGTATAACATCCTTTCTAGACTAGAAACTTAGATTTTTATGTCTTTTACACTTGTTCTCACACAATTCTATGATATTCATTAGTATTTCCTCTGAATTACTACTGATTTCTAGCTGTTTCCTATAATGGGCCTTCTTTTCTACTTGTGGGACTTCACCACATTTAGAAACAACTTTACACAGTCTACTGTGGACTTGCGAAGCTATATAAACTTGTCGTTCAACTGTTTTACAGTTAAATACTACTTTTCAGTGCATTCTGGTGGTTTGAAACACTGGTTTCATGTGAACTAACTCTATTTCAAGGATTTCTGCAGTGTACAACATCCTTTCTAGACTAGACACTTTCATTTTGATGTGTTTTACACTTGTTCTCTCACTATTCTGTGATATTCATTAGTATTTGCTCTGAATTACTAATGCTTTCTTGCAGTGTCCTATAATGGGCCTTCTGGTATACTTGCGGGACTTCACCACATGTAGAAACAACTTTATACACTCTTCTCTGATCTTGAGAAGCTACATACACTTGTCTTTCAACTGTTTTACAGTTGAATACTACTTTTCAGTGAATTCTAGTGGGTTGAAACACTGTTTTCTTGTGAAGTAACTCTATTTCAAGGATTTCTGTAGTGTATAACATCCTTTCTAGACTAGAAACTTAGATTTTTATGTCTTTTACACTTGTTCTCACAAAATTCTATGATATTCATTACTATTTCCTCTGAATGACTACTGATTTCTAGCTGTTTCTTATAATGGGCCTTCTGCTCTACTTGGGGAACTTCACCACATGTAGAAACAACTTTATACACTCTTCTGTGGACTTGCGAAGCTATATAAACTTGTCTTTCAACTGTTTTACAGTTAAATACTTCTTTTCAGTGCATTCTGGTGGTTTGAAACACTGGTTTCATGTGAACTAACTCTATTTCAAGGATTTCTGCAGTGTACAACATCCTTTCTAGACTAGAGACTTACATTTTGATGTCTTTTACACTTGTTCTCTCTCTATTCTGTGATATTCATTAGTATTTGCTCTGAATGACTACTGATTTCTAGCTGTTTCCTATAATGGGCCTTCTTTTCTACTTGTGGGACTTCACCACATGTAGAAACAACTTTTTACACTCTTCTCTGAACTTGAGAAGCTACATACAATTGTCTTTCAACTGTTTTACAGTTGAATACTACTTTTCAGTGAATTCTAGTGGGTTGAAACACTGTTTTCTTGTGAAGTAACTCTATTTCAAGGATTTCTGTAGTGTATAACATCCTTTCTAGACTAGAAACTTAGATTTTTATGTCTTTTACACTTGTTCTCACAAAATTCTATGATATTCATTACTATTTCCTCTGAATGACTACTGATTTCTAGCTGTTTCTTATAATGGGCCTTCTGCTCTACTTGGGGAACTTCACCACATGTAGAAACAACTTTATACACTCTTCTGTGGACTTGCGAAGCTATATAAACTTGTCTTTCAACTGTTTTACAGTTAAATACTTCTTTTCAGTGCATTCTGGTGGTTTGAAACACTGGTTTCATGTGAACTAACTCTATTTCAAGGATTTCTGCAGTGTACAACATCCTTTCTAGACTAGAGACTTACATTTTGATGTCTTTTACACTTGTTCTCTCTCTATTCTGTGATATTCATTAGTATTTGCTCTGAATGACTACTGATTTCTAGCTGTTTCCTATAATGGGCCTTCTTTTCTACTTGTGGGACTTCACCACATGTAGAAACAACTTTTTACACTCTTCTCTGAACTTGAGAAGCTACATACAATTGTCTTTCAACTGTTTTACAGTTGAATACTACTTTTCAGTGAATTCTAGTGGGTTGAAACACTGTTTTCTTGTGAAGTAACTCTATTTCAAGGATTTCTGTAGTGTATAACATCCTTTCTAGACTAGAAACTTAGATTTTTATGTCTTTTACACTTGTTCTCACAAAATTCTATGATATTCATTACTATTTCCTCTGAATGACTACTGATTTCTACCTGTTTCTTATAATGGGCCTTCTGCTCTACTTGGGGAACTTCACCACATGTAGAAACAACTTTATACACTCTTCTGTGGACTTGCGAAGCTATATAAACTTGTCTTTCAACTGTTTTACAGTTAAATACTACTTTTCAGTGCATTCTGGTGGTTTGAAACACTGGTTTCATGTGAACTAACTCTATTTCAAGGATTTCTGCAGTGTACAACATCCTTTCTAGACTAGAGACTTACATTTTGATGTCTTTTACACTTGTTCTCTCTCTATTCTGTGATATTCATTAGTATTTGTTCTGAATGACTACTGATTTCTAGCTGTTTCCTATAATGGGCCTTCTTTTCTACTTGTGGGACTTCACCACATGTAGAAACAACTTTATACACTCTTCTCTGAACTTGAGAAGCTACATACACTTGTCTTTCAACTGTTTTACAGTTGAATACTACTTTTCAGTGACTTCTAGTGGGATGAAACACTGTTTTCTTGTGAAGTAACTCTATTTCAAGGATTTCTGTAGTGTATAACATCCTTTCTAGACTAGAAACTTAGATTTTTATGTCTTTTACACTTGTTCTCACACAATTCTATGATATTCATTACTATTTCCTCTGAATTACTACTGATTTCTAGCTGTTTCCTATAATGGGCCTTCTTTTCTACTTGTGGGACTTCACCACATTTAGAAACAACTTTACACAGTCTTCTGTGGACTTGCGAAGCTATATAAACTTGTCGTTCAACTGTTTTACAGTTAAATACTACTTTTCAGTGCATTCTGGTGGTTTGAAACACTGGTTTCATGTGAACTAACTCTATTTCAAGGATTTCTGCAGTGTACAACATCCTTTCTAGACTAGACACTTTCATTTTGATGTGTTTTACACTTGTTCTCTCACTATTCTGTGATATTCATTAGTATTTGCTCTGAATTACTAATGCTTTCTTGCAGTGTCCTATAATGGGCCTTCTGGTATACTTGCGGGACTTCACCACATGTAGAAACAACTTTATACACTCTTCTCTGATCTTGAGAAGCTACATACACTTGTCTTTCAACTGTTTTACAGTTGAATACTACTTTTCAGTGAATTCTAGTGGGTTGAAACACTGTTTTCTTGTGAAGTAACTCTATTTCAAGGATTTCTGTAGTGTATAACATCCTTTCTAGACTAGAAACTTAGATTTTTATGTCTTTTACACTTGTTCTCACAAAATTCTATGATATTCATTACTATTTCCTCTGAATGACTACTGATTTCTAGCTGTTTCTTATAATGGGCCTTCTGCTCTACTTGGGGAACTTCACCACATGTAGAAACAACTTTATACACTCTTCTGTGGACTTGCGAAGCTATATAAACTTGTCTTTCAACTGTTTTACAGTTAAATACTTCTTTTCAGTGCATTCTGGTGGTTTGAAACACTGGTTTCATGTGAACTAACTCTATTTCAAGGATTTCTGCAGTGTACAACATCCTTTCTAGACTAGAGACTTACATTTTGATGTCTTTTACACTTGTTCTCTCTCTATTCTGTGATATTCATTAGTATTTGCTCTGAATGACTACTGATTTCTAGCTGTTTCCTATAATGGGCCTTCTTTTCTACTTGTGGGACTTCACCACATGTAGAAACAACTTTTTACACTCTTCTCTGAACTTGAGAAGCTACATACAATTGTCTTTCAACTGTTTTACAGTTGAATACTACTTTTCAGTGAATTCTAGTGGGTGGAAACACTGTTTTCTTGTGAAGTAACTCTATTTCAAGGATTTCTGTAGTGTATAACATCCTTTCTAGACTAGAAACTTAGATTTTTATGTCTTTTACACTTGTTCTCACACAATTCTATGATATTCATTACTATTTCCTCTGAATTACTACTGATTTCTAGCTGTTTCTTATAATGGGCCTTCTGCTCTACTTGGGGAACTTCACCACATGTAGAAACAACTTTATACAGTCTTCTGTGGACTTGCGAAGCTATATAAACTTGTCTTTCAACTGTCTTACAGTTAAATACTACTTTTCAGTGCATTCTGGTGGTTTGAAACACTGGTTTCATGTGAACTAACTCTATTTCAAGGATTTCTGCAGTGTACTACATCCTTTCTAGACTAGAGACTTACATTTTGATGTCTTTTACACTTGTTCTCTCTCTATTCTGTGATATTCATTAGTATTTGTTCTGAATGACTACTGATTTCTAGCTGTTTCCTATAATGGGCCTTCTTTTCTACTTTTGGGACTTCACCACATGTAGAAACAACTTTATACACTCTTCTCTGAACTTGAGAAGCTACATACACTTGTCTTTCAACTGTTTTACAGTTGAATACTACTTTTCAGTGACTTCTAGTGGGTTGAAACACTGTTTTCTTGTGAAGTAACTCTATTTCAAGGATTTCTGTAGTGTATAACATCCTTTCTAGACTAGAAACTTAGATTTTTATGTCTTTTACACTTGTTCTCACACAATTCTATGATATTCATTACTATTTCCTCTGAATTACTACTGATTTCTAGCTGTTTCCTATAATGGGCCTTCTTTTCTACTTGTGGGACTTCACCACATTTAGAAACAACTTTACACAGTCTTCTGTGGACTTGCGAAGCTATATAAACTTGTCGTTCAACTGTTTTACAGTTAAATACTACTTTTCAGTGCATTCTGGTGGTTTGAAACACTGGTTTCATGTGAACTAACTCTATTTCAAGGATTTCTGCAGTGTACAACATCCTTTCTAGACTAGACACTTTCATTTTGATGTGTTTTACACTTGTTCTCTCACTATTCTGTGATATTCATTAGTATTTGCTCTGAATTACTAATGCTTTCTTGCAGTGTCCTATAATGGGCCTTCTGGTATACTTGCGGGACTTCACCACATGTAGAAACAACTTTATACACTCTTCTCTGATCTTGAGAAGCTACATACACTTGTCTTTCAACTGTTTTACAGTTGAATACTACTTTTCAGTGAATTCTAGTGGGTTGAAACACTGTTTTCTTGTGAAGTAACTCTATTTCAAGGATTTCTGTAGTGTATAACATCCTTTCTAGACTAGAAACTTAGATTTTTATGTCTTTTACACTTGTTCTCACAAAATTCTATGATATTCATTACTATTTCCTCTGAATGACTACTGATTTCTAGCTGTTTCTTATAATGGGCCTTCTGCTCTACTTGGGGAACTTCACCACATGTAGAAACAACTTTATACACTCTTCTGTGGACTTGCGAAGCTATATAAACTTGTCTTTCAACTGTTTTACAGTTAAATACTTCTTTTCAGTGCATTCTGGTGGTTTGAAACACTGGTTTCATGTGAACTAACTCTATTTCAAGGATTTCTGCAGTGTACAACATCCTTTCTAGACTAGAGACTTACATTTTGATGTCTTTTACACTTGTTCTCTCTCTATTCTGTGATATTCATTAGTATTTGCTCTGAATGACTACTGATTTCTAGCTGTTTCCTATAATGGGCCTTCTTTTCTACTTGTGGGACTTCACCACATGTAGAAACAACTTTTTACACTCTTCTCTGAACTTGAGAAGCTACATACAATTGTCTTTCAACTGTTTTACAGTTGAATACTACTTTTCAGTGAATTCTAGTGGGTGGAAACACTGTTTTCTTGTGAAGTAACTCTATTTCAAGGATTTCTGTAGTGTATAACATCCTTTCTAGACTAGAAACTTAGATTTTTATGTCTTTTACACTTGTTCTCACACAATTCTATGATATTCATTACTATTTCCTCTGAATGACTACTGATTTCTAGCTGTTTCTTATAATGGGCCTTCTGCTCTACTTGGGGAACTTCACCACATGTAGAAACAACTTTATACAGTCTTCTGTGGACTTGCGAAGCTATATAAACTTGTCTTTCAACTGTCTTACAGTTAAATACTACTTTTCAGTGCATTCTGGTGGTTTGAAACACTGGTTTCATGTGAACTAACTCTATTTCAAGGATTTCTGCAGTGTACTACATCCTTTCTAGACTAGAGACTTACATTTTGATGTCTTTTACACTTGTTCTCTCTCTATTCTGTGATATTCATTAGTATTTGTTCTGAATGACTACTGATTTCTAGCTGTTTCCTATAATGGGCCTTCTTTTCTACTTGTGGGACTTCACCACATGTAGAAACAACTTTATACACTCTTCTCTGAACTTGAGAAGCTACATACACTTGTCTTTCAACTGTTTTACAGTTGAATACTACTTTTCAGTGAATTCTAGTGGGTTGAAACACTGTTTTCTTGTGAAGTAACTCTATTTCAAGGATTTCTGTAGTGTATAACATCCTTTCTAGACTAGAAACTTAGATTTTTATGTCTTTTACACTTGTTCTCACAAAATTCTATGATATTCATTACTATTTCCTCTGAATGACTACTGATTTCTAGCTGTTTCTTATAATGGGCCTTCTGCTCTACTTGGGGAACTTCACCACATGTAGAAACAACTTTATACACTCTTCTGTGGACTTGCGAAGCTATATAAACTTGTCTTTCAACTGTTTTACAGTTAAATACTTCTTTTCAGTGCATTCTGGTGGTTTGAAACACTGGTTTCATGTGAACTAACTCTATTTCAAGGATTTCTGCAGTGTACAACATCCTTTCTAGACTAGAGACTTACATTTTGATGTCTTTTACACTTGTTCTCTCTCTATTCTGTGATATTCATTAGTATTTGCTCTGAATGACTACTGATTTCTAGCTGTTTCCTATAATGGGCCTTCTTTTCTACTTGTGGGACTTCACCACATGTAGAAACAACTTTTTACACTCTTCTCTGAACTTGAGAAGCTACATACAATTGTCTTTCAACTGTTTTACAGTTGAATACTACTTTTCAGTGAATTCTAGTGGGTTGAAACACTGTTTTCTTGTGAAGTAACTCTATTTCAAGGATTTCTGTAGTGTATAACATCCTTTCTAGACTAGAAACTTAGATTTTTATGTCTTTTACACTTGTTCTCACACAATTCTATGATATACATTACTATTTCCTCTGAATTACTACTGATTTCTAGCTGTTTCTTATAATGGGCCTTCTGCTCTACTTGGGGAACTTCACCACATGTAGAAACAACTTTATACAGTCTTCTGTGGACTTGCGAAGCTATATAAACTTGTCTTTCAACTGTCTTACAGTTAAATACTACTTTTCAGTGCATTCTGGTGGTTTGAAACACTGGTTTCATGTGAACTAACTCTATTTCAAGGATTTCTGCAGTGTACAACATCCTTTCTAGACTAGACACTTTCATTTTGATGTGTTTTACACTTGTTCTCTCACTATTCTGTGATATTCATTAGTATTTGCTCTGAATTACTAATGCTTTCTTGCAGTGTCCTATAATGGGCCTTCTGGTATACTTGCGGGACTTCACCACATGTAGAAACAACTTTATACACTCTTCTCTGATCTTGAGAAGCTACATACACTTGTCTTTCAACTGTTTTACAGTTGAATACTACTTTTCAGTGAATTCTAGTGGGTTGAAACACTGTTTTCTTGTGAAGTAACTCTATTTCAAGGATTTCTGTAGTGTATAACATCCTTTCTAGACTAGAAACTTAGATTTTTATGTCTTTTACACTTGTTCTCACAAAATTCTATGATATTCATTACTATTTCCTCTGAATGACTACTGATTTCTAGCTGTTTCTTATAATGGGCCTTCTGCTCTACTTGGGGAACTTCACCACATGTAGAAACAACTTTATACACTCTTCTGTGGACTTGCGAAGCTATATAAACTTGTCTTTCAACTGTTTTACAGTTAAATACTTCTTTTCAGTGCATTCTGGTGGTTTGAAACACTGGTTTCATGTGAACTAACTCTATTTCAAGGATTTCTGCAGTGTACAACATCCTTTCTTGACTAGAGACTTACATTTTGATGTCTTTTACACTTGTTCTCTCTCTATTCTGTGATATTCATTAGTATTTGCTCTGAATGACTACTGATTTCTAGCTGTTTCCTATAATGGGCCTTCTTTTCTACTTGTGGGACTTCACCACATGTAGAAACAACTTTTTACACTCTTCTCTGAACTTGAGAAGCTACATACAATTGTCTTTCAACTGTTTTACAGTTGAATACTACTTTTCAGTGAATTCTAGTGGGTTGAAACACTGTTTTCTTGTGAAGTAACTCTATTTCAAGGATTTCTGTAGTGTATAACATCCTTTCTAGACTAGAAACTTAGATTTTTATGTCTTTTACACTTGTTCTCACACAATTCTATGATATACATTACTATTTCCTCTGAATTACTACTGATTTCTAGCTGTTTCTTATAATGGGCCTTCTGCTCTACTTGGGGAACTTCACCACATGTAGAAACAACTTTATACAGTCTTCTGTGGACTTGCGAAGCTATATAAACTTGTCTTTCAACTGTCTTACAGTTAAATACTACTTTTCAGTGCATTCTGGTGGTTTGAAACACTGGTTTCATGTGAACTAACTCTATTTCAAGGATTTCTGCAGTGTACAACATCCTTTCTAGACTAGACACTTTCATTTTGATGTGTTTTACACTTGTTCTCTCACTATTCTGTGATATTCATTAGTATTTGCTCTGAATTACTAATGCTTTCTTGCAGTGTCCTATAATGGGCCTTCTGGTATACTTGCGGGACTTCACCACATGTAGAAACAACTTTATACACTCTTCTCTGATCTTGAGAAGCTACATACACTTGTCTTTCAACTGTTTTACAGTTGAATACTACTTTTCAGTGAATTCTAGTGGGTTGAAACACTGTTTTCTTGTGAAGTAACTCTATTTCAAGGATTTCTGTAGTGTATAACATCCTTTCTAGACTAGAAACTTAGATTTTTATGTCTTTTACACTTGTTCTCACAAAATTCTATGATATTCATTACTATTTCCTCTGAATGACTACTGATTTCTAGCTGTTTCTTATAATGGGCCTTCTGCTCTACTTGGGGAACTTCACCACATGTAGAAACAACTTTATACACTCTTCTGTGGACTTGCGAAGCTATATAAACTTGTCTTTCAACTGTTTTACAGTTAAATACTTCTTTTCAGTGCATTCTGGTGGTTTGAAACACTGGTTTCATGTGAACTAACTCTATTTCAAGGATTTCTGCAGTGTACAACATCCTTTCTAGACTAGAGACTTACATTTTGATGTCTTTTACACTTGTTCTCTCTCTATTCTGTGATATTCATTAGTATTTGCTCTGAATGACTACTGATTTCTAGCTGTTTCCTATAATGGGCCTTCTTTTCTACTTGTGGGACTTCACCACATGTAGAAACAACTTTTTACACTCTTCTCTGAACTTGAGAAGCTACATACAATTGTCTTTCAACTGTTTTACAGTTGAATACTACTTTTCAGTGAATTCTAGTGGGTTGAAACACTGTTTTCTTGTGAAGTAACTCTATTTCAAGGATTTCTGTAGTGTATAACATCCTTTCTAGACTAGAAACTTAGATTTTTATGTCTTTTACACTTGTTCTCACACAATTCTATGATATACATTACTATTTCCTCTGAATTACTACTGATTTCTAGCTGTTTCTTATAATGGGCCTTCTGCTCTACTTGGGGAACTTCACCACATGTAGAAACAACTTTATACAGTCTTCTGTGGACTTGCGAAGCTATATAAACTTGTCTTTCAACTGTCTTACAGTTAAATACTACTTTTCAGTGCATTCTGGTGGTTTGAAACACTGGTTTCATGTGAACTAACTCTATTTCAAGGATTTCTGCAGTGTACAACATCCTTTCTAGACTAGACACTTTCATTTTGATGTGTTTTACACTTGTTCTCTCACTATTCTGTGATATTCATTAGTATTTGCTCTGAATTACTAATGCTTTCTTGCAGTGTCCTATAATGGGCCTTCTGGTATACTTGCGGGACTTCACCACATGTAGAAACAACTTTATACACTCTTCTCTGATCTTGAGAAGCTACATACACTTGTCTTTCAACTGTTTTACAGTTGAATACTACTTTTCAGTGAATTCTAGTGGGTTGAAACACTGTTTTCTTGTGAAGTAACTCTATTTCAAGGATTTCTGTAGTGTATAACATCCTTTCTAGACTAGAAACTTAGATTTTTATGTCTTTTACACTTGTTCTCACAAAATTCTATGATATTCATTACTATTTCCTCTGAATGACTACTGATTTCTAGCTGTTTCTTATAGTGGGCCTTCTGCTCTACTTGGGGAACTTCACCACATGTAGAAACAACTTTATACACTCTTCTGTGGACTTGCGAAGCTATATAAACTTGTCTTTCAACTGTTTTACAGTTAAATACTTCTTTTCAGTGCATTCTGGTGGTTTGAAACACTGGTTTCATGTGAACTAACTCTATTTCAAGGATTTCTGCAGTGTACAACATCCTTTCTAGACTAGAGACTTACATTTTGATGTCTTTTACACTTGTTCTCTCTCTATTCTGTGATATTCATTAGTATTTGCTCTGAATGACTACTGATTTCTAGCTGTTTCCTATAATGGGCCTTCTTTTCTACTTGTGGGACTTCACCACATGTAGAAACAACTTTTTACACTCTTCTCTGAACTTGAGAAGCTACATACAATTGTCTTTCAACTGTTTTACAGTTGAATACTACTTTTCAGTGAATTCTAGTGGGTGGAAACACTGTTTTCTTGTGAAGTAACTCTATTTCAAGGATTTCTGTAGTGTATAACATCCTTTCTAGACTAGAAACTTAGATTTTTATGTCTTTTACACTTGTTCTCACACAATTCTATGATATTCATTACTATTTCCTCTGAATTACTACTGATTTCTAGCTGTTTCTTATAATGGGCCTTCTGCTCTACTTGGGGAACTTCACCACATGTAGAAACAACTTTATACACTCTTCTGTGGACTTGCGAAGCTATATAAATTTGTCTTTCAACTGTTTTCCAGTTAAATACTTCTTTTCAGTGCATTCTGGTGGTTTGAAACACTGGTTTCATGTGAACTAACTCTATTTCAAGGATTTCTGCAGTGTACAACATCCTTTCTTGACTAGAGACTTACATTTTGATGTCTTTTACACTTGTTCTCTCTCTATTCTGTGATATTCATTAGTATTTGCTCTGAATGACTACTGATTTCTAGCTGTTTCCTATAATGGGCCTTCTTTTCTACTTGTGGGACTTCACCACATGTAGAAACAACTTTTTACACTCTTCTCTGAACTTGAGAAGCTACATACAATTGTCTTTCAACTGTTTTACAGTTGAATACTACTTTTCAGTGAATTCTAGTGGGTTGAAACACTGTTTTCTTGTGAAGTAACTCTATTTCAAGGATTTCTGTAGTGTATAACATCCTTTCTAGACTAGAAACTTAGATTTTTATGTCTTTTACACTTGTTCTCACACAATTCTATGATATACATTACTATTTCCTCTGAATTACTACTGATTTCTAGCTGTTTCTTATAATGGGCCTTCTGCTCTACTTGGGGAACTTCACCACATGTAGAAACAACTTTATACAGTCTTCTGTGGACTTGCGAAGCTATATAAACTTGTCTTTCAACTGTCTTACAGTTAAATACTACTTTTCAGTGCATTCTGGTGGTTTGAAACACTGGTTTCATGTGAACTAACTCTATTTCAAGGATTTCTGCAGTGTACAACATCCTTTCTAGACTAGACACTTTCATTTTGATGTGTTTTACACTTGTTCTCTCACTATTCTGTGATATTCATTAGTATTTGCTCTGAATTACTAATGCTTTCTTGCAGTGTCCTATAATGGGCCTTCTGGTATACTTGCGGGACTTCACCACATGTAGAAACAACTTTATACACTCTTCTCTGATCTTGAGAAGCTACATACACTTGTCTTTCAACTGTTTTACAGTTGAATACTACTTTTCAGTGAATTCTAGTGGGTTGAAACACTGTTTTCTTGTGAAGTAACTCTATTTCAAGGATTTCTGTAGTGTATAACATCCTTTCTAGACTAGAAACTTAGATTTTTATGTCTTTTACACTTGTTCTCACAAAATTCTATGATATTCATTACTATTTCCTCTGAATGACTACTGATTTCTAGCTGTTTCTTATAATGGGCCTTCTGCTCTACTTGGGGAACTTCACCACATGTAGAAACAACTTTATACACTCTTCTGTGGACTTGCGAAGCTATATAAACTTGTCTTTCAACTGTTTTACAGTTAAATACTTCTTTTCAGTGCATTCTGGTGGTTTGAAACACTGGTTTCATGTGAACTAACTCTATTTCAAGGATTTCTGCAGTGTACAACATCCTTTCTAGACTAGAGACTTACATTTTGATGTCTTTTACACTTGTTCTCTCTCTATTCTGTGATATTCATTAGTATTTGCTCTGAATGACTACTGATTTCTAGCTGTTTCCTATAATGGGCCTTCTTTTCTACTTGTGGGACTTCACCACATGTAGAAACAACTTTTTACACTCTTCTCTGAACTTGAGAAGCTACATACAATTGTCTTTCAACTGTTTTACAGTTGAATACTACTTTTCAGTGAATTCTAGTGGGTTGAAACACTGTTTTCTTGTGAAGTAACTCTATTTCAAGGATTTCTGTAGTGTATAACATCCTTTCTAGACTAGAAACTTAGATTTTTATGTCTTTTACACTTGTTCTCACACAATTCTATGATATACATTACTATTTCCTCTGAATTACTACTGATTTCTAGCTGTTTCTTATAATGGGCCTTCTGCTCTACTTGGGGAACTTCACCACATGTAGAAACAACTTTATACAGTCTTCTGTGGACTTGCGAAGCTATATAAACTTGTCTTTCAACTGTCTTACAGTTAAATACTACTTTTCAGTGCATTCTGGTGGTTTGAAACACTGGTTTCATGTGAACTAACTCTATTTCAAGGATTTCTGCAGTGTACAACATCCTTTCTAGACTAGACACTTTCATTTTGATGTGTTTTACACTTGTTCTCTCACTATTCTGTGATATTCATTAGTATTTGCTCTGAATTACTAATGCTTTCTTGCAGTGTCCTATAATGGGCCTTCTGGTATACTTGCGGGACTTCACCACATGTAGAAACAACTTTATACACTCTTCTCTGATCTTGAGAAGCTACATACACTTGTCTTTCAACTGTTTTACAGTTGAATACTACTTTTCAGTGAATTCTAGTGGGTTGAAACACTGTTTTCTTGTGAAGTAACTCTATTTCAAGGATTTCTGTAGTGTATAACATCCTTTCTAGACTAGAAACTTAGATTTTTATGTCTTTTACACTTGTTCTCACAAAATTCTATGATATTCATTACTATTTCCTCTGAATGACTACTGATTTCTAGCTGTTTCTTATAATGGGCCTTCTGCTCTACTTGGGGAACTTCACCACATGTAGAAACAACTTTATACACTCTTCTGTGGACTTGCGAAGCTATATAAACTTGTCTTTCAACTGTTTTACAGTTAAATACTTCTTTTCAGTGCATTCTGGTGGTTTGAAACACTGGTTTCATGTGAACTAACTCTATTTCAAGGATTTCTGCAGTGTACAACATCCTTTCTAGACTAGAGACTTACATTTTCATGTCTTTTACACTTGTTCTCTCTCTATTCTGTGATATTCATTAGTATTTGCTCTGAATGACTACTGATTTCTAGCTGTTTCCTATAATGGGCCTTCTTTTCTACTTGTGGGACTTCACCACATGTAGAAACAACTTTTTACACTCTTCTCTGAACTTGAGAAGCTACATACAATTGTCTTTCAACTGTTTTACAGTTGAATACTACTTTTCAGTGAATTCTAGTGGGTTGAAACACTGTTTTCTTGTGAAGTAACTCTATTTCAAGGATTTCTGTAGTGTATAACATCCTTTCTAGACTAGAAACTTAGATTTTTATGTCTTTTACACTTGTTCTCACACAATTCTATGATATTCATTACTATTTCCTCTGAATTACTACTGATTTCTAGCTGTTTCTTATAATGGGCCTTCTGCTCTACTTGGGGAACTTCACCACATGTAGAAACAACTTTATACACTCTTCTGTGGACTTGCGAAGCTATATAAATTTGTCTTTCAACTGGTTTCCAGTTAAATACTTCTTTTCAGTGCATTCTGGTGGTTTGAAACACTGGTTTCATGTGAACTAACTCTATTTCAAGGATTTCTGCAGTGTACAACATCCTTTCTTGACTAGAGACTTACATTTTGATGTCTTTTACACTTGTTCTCTCTCTATTCTGTGATATTCATTAGTATTTGCTCTGAATGACTACTGATTTCCAGCTGTTTCCTATAATGGGCCTTCTTTTCTACTTGTGGGACTTCACCACATGTAGAAACAACTTTTTACACTCTTCTCTGAACTTGAGAAGCTACATACAATTGTCTTTCAACTGTTTTACAGTTGAATACTACTTTTCAGTGAATTCTAGTGGGTTGAAACACTGTTTTCTTGTGAAGTAACTCTATTTCAAGGATTTCTGTAGTGTATAACATCCTTTCTAGACTAGAAACTTAGATTTTTATGTCTTTTACACTTGTTCTCACACAATTCTATGATATACATTACTATTTCCTCTGAATTACTACTGATTTCTAGCTGTTTCTTATAATGGGCCTTCTGCTCTACTTGGGGAACTTCACCACATGTAGAAACAACTTTATACAGTCTTCTGTGGACTTGCGAAGCTATATAAACTTGTCTTTCAACTGTCTTACAGTTAAATACTACTTTTCAGTGCATTCTGGTGGTTTGAAACACTGGTTTCATGTGAACTAACTCTATTTCAAGGATTTCTGCAGTGTACAACATCCTTTCTAGACTAGAGACTTACATTTTGATGTCTTTTACACTTGTTCTCTCTCTATTCTGTGATATTCATTAGTATTTGTTCTGAATGACTACTGATTTCTAGCTGTTTCCTATAATGGGCCTTCTTTTCTACTTGTGGGACTTCACCACATGTAGAAACAACTTTATACACTCTTCTCTGAACTTGAGAAGCTACATACACTTGTCTTTCAACTGTTTTACAGTTGAATACTACTTTTCAGTGACTTCTAGTGGGTTGAAACACTGTTTTCTTGTGAAGTAACTCTATTTCAAGGATTTCTGTAGTGTATAACATCCTTTCTAGACTAGAAACTTAGATTTTTATGTCTTTTACACTTGTTCTCACACAATTCTATGATATTCATTACTATTTCCTCTGAATTACTACTGATTTCTAGTTGTTTCTTATAATGGGCCTTCTGCTCTACTTGTGGAACTTCACCACATGTAGAAACAACTTTATACAGTCTTCTGTTGACTTGCGAAGCTATATAAACTTGTCTTTCAACTGTTTTACAGTTAAATACTACTTTTCAGTGCATTCTGGTGGTTTGAAACACTGGTTTCATGTGAACTAACTCTATTTCAAGGATGTCTGCAGTGTACAACATCCTTTCTAGACTAGAGACTTACATTTTGATGTCTTTTACACTTGTTCTCTCTCTATTCTGTGATATTCATTAGTATTTGCTCTGAATGACTACTGATTTCTAGCTGTTTCCTATAATGGGCCTTCTTTTCTACTTGTGGGACTTCACCACATGTAGAAACAACTTTTTACACTCTTCTCTGAACTTGAGAAGCTACATACAATTGTCTTTCAACTGTTTTACAGTTGAATACTACTTTTCAGTGAATTCTAGTGGGTTGAAACACTGTTTTCTTGTGAAGTAACTCTATTTCAAGGATTTCTGTAGTGTATAACATCCTTTCTAGACTAGAAACTTAGATTTTTATGTCTTTTACACTTGTTCTCACAAAATTCTATGATATTCATTACTATTTCCTCTGAATTACTACTGATTTCTAGCTGTTTCTTATAATGGGCCTTCTGCTCTACTTGGGGAACTTCACCACATGTAGAAACAACTTTATACACTCTTCTGTGGACTTGCGAAGCTATATAAATTTGTCTTTCAACTGTTTTCCAGTTAAATACTTCTTTTCAGTGCATTCTGGTGGTTTGAAACACTGGTTTCATGTGAACTAACTCTATTTCAAGGATTTCTGCAGTGTACAACATCCTTTCTAGACTAGAGACTTACATTTTGATGTCTTTTACACTTGTTCTCTCTCTATTCTGTGATATTCATTAGTATTTGCTCTGAATGACTACTGATTTCTAGCTGTTTCCTATAATGGGCCTTCTTTTCTACTTGTGGGACTTCACCACATGTAGAAACAACTTTATACACTCTTCTCTGAACTTGAGAAGCTACATACACTTGTCTTTCAACTGTTTTACAGTTGAATACTACTTTTCAGTGACTTCTAGTGGGATGAAACACTGTTTTCTTGTGAAGTAACTCTATTTCAAGGATTTCTGTAGTGTATAACATCCTTTCTAGACTAGAAACTTAGATTTTTATGTCTTTTACACTTGTTCTCACACAATTCTATGATATTCATTACTATTTCCTCTGAATTACTACTGATTTCTAGCTGTTTCCTATAATGGGCCTTCTTTTCTACTTGTGGGACTTCACCACATTTAGAAACAACTTTACACAGTCTTCTGTGGACTTGCGAAGCTATATAAACTTGTCGTTCAACTGTTTTACAGTTAAATACTACTTTTCAGTGCATTCTGGTGGTTTGAAACACTGGTTTCATGTGAACTAACTCTATTTCAAGGATTTCTGCAGTGTACAACATCCTTTCTAGACTAGACACTTTCATTTTGATGTGTTTTACACTTGTTCTCTCACTATTCTGTGATATTCATTAGTATTTGCTCTGAATTACTAATGCTTTCTTGCAGTGTCCTATAATGGGCCTTCTGGTATACTTGCGGGACTTCACCACATGTAGAAACAACTTTATACACTCTTCTCTGATCTTAAGAAGCTACATACACTTGTCTTTCAACTGTTTTACAGTTGAATACTACTTTTCAGTGAATTCTAGTGGGTTGAAACACTGTTTTCTTGTGAAGTAACTCTATTTCAAGGATTTCTGTAGTGTATAACATCCTTTCTAGACTAGAAACTTAGATTTTTATGTCTTTTACACTTGTTCTCACAAAATTCTATGATATTCATTACTATTTCCTCTGAATGACTACTGATTTCTAGCTGTTTCTTATAATGGGCCTTCTGCTCTACTTGGGGAACTTCACCACATGTAGAAACAACTTTATACACTCTTCTGTGGACTTGCGAAGCTATATAAACTTGTCTTTCAACTGTTTTACAGTTAAATACTTCTTTTCAGTGCATTCTGGTGGTTTGAAACACTGGTTTCATGTGAACTAACTCTATTTCAAGGATTTCTGCAGTGTACAACATCCTTTCTAGACTAGAGACTTACATTTTGATGTCTTTTACACTTGTTCTCTCTCTATTCTGTGATATTCATTAGTATTTGCTCTGAATGACTACTGATTTCTAGCTGTTTCCTATAATGGGCCTTCTTTTCTACTTGTGGGACTTCACCACATGTAGAAACAACTTTTTACACTCTTCTCTGAACTTGAGAAGCTACATACAATTGTCTTTCAACTGTTTTACAGTTGAATACTACTTTTCAGTGAATTCTAGTGGGTGGAAACACTGTTTTCTTGTGAAGTAACTCTATTTCAAGGATTTCTGTAGTGTATAACATCCTTTCTAGACTAGAAACTTAGATTTTTATGTCTTTTACACTTGTTCTCACACAATTCTATGATATTCATTACTATTTCCTCTGAATTACTACTGATTTCTAGCTGTTTCTTATAATGGGCCTTCTGCTCTACTTGGGGAACTTCACCACATGTAGAAACAACTTTATACAGTCTTCTGTGGACTTGCGAAGCTATATAAACTTGTCTTTCAACTGTCTTACAGTTAAATACTACTTTTCAGTGCATTCTGGTGGTTTGAAACACTGGTTTCATGTGAACTAACTCTATTTCAAGGATTTCTGCAGTGTACAACATCCTTTCTAGACTAGAGACTTACATTTTGATGTCTTTTACACTTGTTCTCTCTCTATTCTGTGATATTCATTAGTATTTGTTCTGAATGACTACTGATTTCTAGCTGTTTCCTATAATGGGCCTTCTTTTCTACTTGTGGCACTTCACCACATGTAGAAACAACTTTATACACTCTTCTCTGAACTTGAGAAGCTACATACACTTGTCTTTCAACTGTTTTACAGTTGAATACTACTTTTCAGTGACTTCTAGTGGGTGGAAACACTGTTTTCTTGTGAAGTAACTCTATTTCAAGGATTTCTGTAGTGTATAACATCCTTTCTAGACTAGAAACTTAGATTTTTATGTCTTTTACACTTGTTCTCACACAATTCTATGATATTCATTACTATTTCCTCTGAATTACTACTGATTTCTAGTTGTTTCTTATAATGGGCCTTCTGCTCTACTTGTGGAACTTCACCACATGTAGAAACAACTTTATACAGTCTTCTGTTGACTTGCGAAGCTATATAAACTTGTCTTTCAACTGTTTTACAGTTAAATACTACTTTTCAGTGCATTCTGGTGGTTTGAAACACTGGTTTCATGTGAACTAACTCTATTTCAAGGATGTCTGCAGTGTACAACATCCTTTCTAGACTAGAGACTTACATTTTGATGTCTTTTACACTTGTTCTCTCTCTATTCTGTGATATTCATTAGTATTTGCTCTGAATGACTACTGATTTCTAGCTGTTTCCTATAATGGGCCTTCTTTTCTACTTGTGGGACTTCACCACATGTAGAAACAACTTTTTACACTCTTCTCTGAACTTGAGAAGCTACATACAATTGTCTTTCAACTGTTTTACAGTTGAATACTACTTTTCAGTGAATTCTAGTGGGTTGAAACACTGTTTTCTTGTGAAGTAACTCTATTTCAAGGATTTCTGTAGTGTATAACATCCTTTCTAGACTAGAAACTTAGATTTTTATGTCTTTTACACTTGTTCTCACAAAATTCTATGATATTCATTACTATTTCCTCTGAATTACTACTGATTTCTAGCTGTTTCTTATAATGGGCCTTCTGCTCTACTTGGGGAACTTCACCACATGTAGAAACAACTTTATACACTCTTCTGTGGACTTGCGAAGCTATATAAATTTGTCTTTCAACTGTTTTCCAGTTAAATACTTCTTTTCAGTGCATTCTGGTGGTTTGAAACACTGGTTTCATGTGAACTAACTCTATTTCAAGGATTTCTGCAGTGTACTACATCCTTTCTAGACTAGAGACTTACATTTTGATGTCTTTTACACTTGTTCTCTCTCTATTCTGTGATATTCATTAGTATTTGTTCTGAATGACTACTGATTTCTAGCTGTTTCCTATAATGGGCCTTCTTTTCTACTTGTGGGACTTCACCACATGTAGAAACAACTTTATACACTCTTCTCTGAACTTGAGAAGCTACATACACTTGTCTTTCAACTGTTTTACAGTTGAATACTACTTTTCAGTGACTTCTAGTGGGATGAAACACTGTTTTCTTGTGAAGTAACTCTATTTCAAGGATTTCTGTAGTGTATAACATCCTTTCTAGACTAGAAACTTAGATTTTTATGTCTTTTACACTTGTTCTCACACAATTCTATGATATTCATTACTATTTCCTCTGAATTACTACTGATTTCTAGCTGTTTCCTATAATGGGCCTTCTTTTCTACTTGTGGGACTTCACCACATTTAGAAACAACTTTACACAGTCTTCTGTGGACTTGCGAAGCTATATAAACTTGTCGTTCAACTGTTTTACAGTTAAATACTACTTTTCAGTGCATTCTGGTGGTTTGAAACACTGGTTTCATGTGAACTAACTCTATTTCAAGGATTTCTGCAGTGTACAACATCCTTTCTAGACTAGACACTTTCATTTTGATGTGTTTTACACTTGTTCTCTCACTATTCTGTGATATTCATTAGTATTTGCTCTGAATTACTAATGCTTTCTTGCAGTGTCCTATAATGGGCCTTCTGGTATACTTGCGGGACTTCACCACATGTAGAAACAACTTTATACACTCTTCTCTGATCTTAAGAAGCTACATACACTTGTCTTTCAACTGTTTTACAGTTGAATACTACTTTTCAGTGAATTCTAGTGGGTTGAAACACTGTTTTCTTGTGAAGTAACTCTATTTCAAGGATTTCTGTAGTGTATAACATCCTTTCTAGACTAGAAACTTAGATTTTTATGTCTTTTACACTTGTTCTCACAAAATTCTATGATATTCATTACTATTTCCTCTGAATGACTACTGATTTCTAGCTGTTTCTTATAATGGGCCTTCTGCTCTACTTGGGGAACTTCACCACATGTAGAAACAACTTTATACACTCTTCTGTGGACTTGCGAAGCTATATAAACTTGTCTTTCAACTGTTTTACAGTTAAATACTTCTTTTCAGTGCATTCTGGTGGTTTGAAACACTGGTTTCATGTGAACTAACTCTATTTCAAGGATTTCTGCAGTGTACAACATCCTTTCTAGACTAGAGACTTACATTTTGATGTCTTTTACACTTGTTCTCTCTCTATTCTGTGATATTCATTAGTATTTGCTCTGAATGACTACTGATTTCTAGCTGTTTCCTATAATGGGCCTTCTTTTCTACTTGTGGGACTTCACCACATGTAGAAACAACTTTTTACACTCTTCTCTGAACTTGAGAAGCTACATACAATTGTCTTTCAACTGTTTTACAGTTGAATACTACTTTTCAGTGAATTCTAGTGGGTTGAAACACTGTTTTCTTGTGAAGTAACTCTATTTCAAGGATTTCTGTAGTGTATAACATCCTTTCTAGACTAGAAACTTAGATTTTTATGTCTTTTACACTTGTTCTCACACAATTCTATGATATACATTACTATTTCCTCTGAATTACTACTGATTTCTAGCTGTTTCTTATAATGGGCCTTCTGCTCTACTTGGGGAACTTCACCACATGTAGAAACAACTTTATACAGTCTTCTGTGGACTTGCGAAGCTATATAAACTTGTCTTTCAACTGTCTTACAGTTAAATACTACTTTTCAGTGCATTCTGGTGGTTTGAAACACTGGTTTCATGTGAACTAACTCTATTTCAAGGATTTCTGCAGTGTACAACATCCTTTCTAGACTAGAGACTTACATTTTGATGTCTTTTACACTTGTTCTCTCTCTATTCTGTGATATTCATTAGTATTTGCTCTGAATGACTACTGATTTCTAGCTGTTTCCTATAATGGGCCTTCTTTTCTACTTGTGGGACTTCACCACATGTAGAAACAACTTTATACACTCTTCTCTGAACTTGAGAAGCTACATACACTTGTCTTTCAACTGTTTTACAGTTGAATACTACTTTTCAGTGACTTCTAGTGGGTTGAAACACTGTTTTCTTGTGAAGTAACTCTATTTCAAGGATTTCCGTAGTGTATAACATCCTTTCTAGACTAGAAACTTAGATTTTTATGTCTTTTACACTTGTTCTCACACAATTCTATGATATTCATTAGTATTTCCTCTGAATTACTACTGATTTCTAGCTGTTTCCTATAATGGGCCTTCTTTTCTACTTGTGGGACTTCACCACATTTAGAAACAACTTTACACAGTCTACTGTGGACTTGCGAAGCTATATAAACTTGTCGTTCAACTGTTTTACAGTTAAATACTACTTTTCAGTGCATTCTGGTGGTTTGAAACACTGGTTTCATGTGAACTAACTCTATTTCAAGGATTTCTGCAGTGTACAACATCCTTTCTAGACTAGACACTTTCATTTTGATGTGTTTTACACTTGTTCTCTCACTATTCTGTGATATTCATTAGTATTTGCTCTGAATTACTAATGCTTTCTTGCAGTGTCCTATAATGGGCCTTCTGGTATACTTGCGGGACTTCACCACATGTAGAAACAACTTTATACACTCTTCTCTGATCTTGAGAAGCTACATACACTTGTCTTTCAACTGTTTTACAGTTGAATACTACTTTTCAGTGAATTCTAGTGGGTTGAAACACTGTTTTCTTGTGAAGTAACTCTATTTCAAGGATTTCTGTAGTGTATAACATCCTTTCTAGACTAGAAACTTAGATTTTTATGTCTTTTACACTTGTTCTCACAAAATTCTATGATATTCATTACTATTTCCTCTGAATGACTACTGATTTCTAGCTGTTTCTTATAATGGGCCTTCTGCTCTACTTGGGGAACTTCACCACATGTAGAAACAACTTTATACACTCTTCTGTGGACTTGCGAAGCTATATAAACTTGTCTTTCAACTGTCTTACAGTTAAATACTTCTTTTCAGTGCATTCTGGTGGTTTGAAACACTGGTTTCATGTGAACTAACTCTATTTCAAGGATTTCTGCAGTGTACAACATCCTTTCTAGACTAGAGACTTACATTTTGATGTCTTTTACACTTGTTCTCTCTCTATTCTGTGATATTCATTAGTATTTGCTCTGAATGACTACTGATTTCTAGCTGTTTCCTATAATGGGCCTTCTTTTCTACTTGTGGGACTTCACCACATGTAGAAACAACTTTTTACACTCTTCTCTGAACTTGAGAAGCTACATACAATTGTCTTTCAACTGTTTTACAGTTGAATACTACTTTTCAGTGAATTCTAGTGGGTGGAAACACTGTTTTCTTGTGAAGTAACTCTATTTCAAGGATTTCTGTAGTGTATAACATCCTTTCTAGACTAGAAACTTAGATTTTTATGTCTTTTACACTTGTTCTCACACAATTCTATGATATTCATTACTATTTCCTCTGAATTACTACTGATTTCTAGCTGTTTCTTATAATGGGCCTTCTGCTCTACTTGGGGAACTTCACCACATGTAGAAACAACTTTATACACTCTTCTGTGGACTTGCGAAGCTATATAAATTTGTCTTTCAACTGTTTTCCAGTTAAATACTTCTTTTCAGTGCATTCTGGTGGTTTGAAACACTGGTTTCATGTGAACTAACTCTATTTCAAGGATTTCTGCAGTGTACAACATCCTTTCTTGACTAGAGACTTACATTTTGATGTCTTTTACACTTGTTCTCTCTCTATTCTGTGATATTCATTAGTATTTGCTCTGAATGACTACTGATTTCTAGCTGTTTCCTATAATGGGCCTTCTTTTCTACTTGTGGGACTTCACCACATGTAGAAACAACTTTTTACACTCTTCTCTGAACTTGAGAAGCTACATACAATTGTCTTTCAACTGTTTTACAGTTGAATACTACTTTTCAGTGAATTCTTGTGGGTTGAAACACTGTTTTCTTGTGAAGTAACTCTATTTCAAGGATTTCTGTAGTGTATAACATCCTTTCTAGACTAGAAACTTAGATTTTTATGTCTTTTACACTTGTTCTCACACAATTCTATGATATACATTACTATTTCCTCTGAATTACTACTGATTTCTAGCTGTTTCTTATAATGGGCCTTCTGCTCTACTTGGGGAACTTCACCACATGTAGAAACAACTTTATACAGTCTTCTGTGGACTTGCGAAGCTATATAAACTTGTCTTTCAACTGTCTTACAGTTAAATACTACTTTTCAGTGCATTCTGGTGGTTTGAAACACTGGTTTCATGTGAACTAACTCTATTTCAAGGATTTCTGCAGTGTACAACATCCTTTCTAGACTAGACACTTTCATTTTGATGTGTTTTACACTTGTTCTCTCACTATTCTGTGATATTCATTAGTATTTGCTCTGAATTACTAATGCTTTCTTGCAGTGTCCTATAATGGGCCTTCTGGTATACTTGCGGGACTTCACCACATGTAGAAACAACTTTATACACTCTTCTCTGATCTTGAGAAGCTACATACACTTGTCTTTCAACTGTTTTACAGTTGAATACTACTTTTCAGTGAATTCTAGTGGGTTGAAACACTGTTTTCTTGTGAAGTAACTCTATTTCAAGGATTTCTGTAGTGTATAACATCCTTTCTAGACTAGAAACTTAGATTTTTATGTCTTTTACACTTGTTCTCACAAAATTCTATGATATTCATTACTATTTCCTCTGAATGACTACTGATTTCTACCTGTTTCTTATAATGGGCCTTCTGCTCTACTTGGGGAACTTCACCACATGTAGAAACAACTTTATACACTCTTCTGTGGACTTGCGAAGCTATATAAACTTGTCTTTCAACTGTTTTACAGTTAAATACTTCTTTTCAGTGCATTCTGGTGGTTTGAAACACTGGTTTCATGTGAACTAACTCTATTTCAAGGATTTCTGCAGTGTACAACATCCTTTCTAGACTAGAGACTTACATTTTGATGTCTTTTACACTTGTTCTCTCTCTATTCTGTGATATTCATTAGTATTTGCTCTGAATGACTACTGATTTCTAGCTGTTTCCTATAATGGGCCTTCTTTTCTACTTGTGGGACTTCACCACATGTAGAAACAACTTTTTACACTCTTCTCTGAACTTGAGAAGCTACATACAATTGTCTTTCAACTGTTTTACAGTTGAATACTACTTTTCAGTGAATTCTAGTGGGTTGAAACACTGTTTTCTTGTGAAGTAACTCTATTTCAAGGATTTCTGTAGTGTATAACATCCTTTCTAGACTAGAAACTTAGATTTTTATGTCTTTTACACTTGTTCTCACACAATTCTATGATATACATTACTATTTCCTCTGAATTACTACTGATTTCTAGCTGTTTCTTATAATGGGCCTTCTGCTCTACTTGGGGAACTTCACCACATGTAGAAACAACTTTATACAGTCTTCTGTGGACTTGCGAAGCTATATAAACTTGTCTTTCAACTGTCTTACAGTTAAATACTACTTTTCAGTGCATTCTGGTGGTTTGAAACACTGGTTTCATGTGAACTAACTCTATTTCAAGGATTTCTGCAGTGTACAACATCCTTTCTAGACTAGACACTTTCATTTTGATGTGTTTTACACTTGTTCTCTCACTATTCTGTGATATTCATTAGTATTTGCTCTGAATTACTAATGCTTTCTTGCAGTGTCCTATAATGGGCCTTCTGGTATACTTGCGGGACTTCACCACATGTAGAAACAACTTTATACACTCTTCTCTGATCTTGAGAAGCTACATACACTTGTCTTTCAACTGTTTTACAGTTGAATACTACTTTTCAGTGAATTCTAGTGGGTTGAAACACTGTTTTCTTGTGAAGTAACTCTATTTCAAGGATTTCTGTAGTGTATAACATCCTTTCTAGACTAGAAACTTAGATTTTTATGTCTTTTACACTTGTTCTCACAAAATTCTATGATATTCATTACTATTTCCTCTGAATGACTACTGATTTCTAGCTGTTTCTTATAATGGGCCTTCTGCTCTACTTGGGGAACTTCACCACATGTAGAAACAACTTTATACACTCTTCTGTGGACTTGCGAAGCTATATAAACTTGTCTTTCAACTGTTTTACAGTTAAATACTTCTTTTCAGTGCATTCTGGTGGTTTGAAACACTGGTTTCATGTGAACTAACTCTATTTCAAGGATTTCTGCAGTGTACAACATCCTTTCTAGACTAGAGACTTACATTTTGATGTCTTTTACACTTGTTCTCTCTCTATTCTGTGATATTCATTAGTATTTGCTCTGAATGACTACTGATTTCTAGCTGTTTCCTATAATGGGCCTTCTTTTCTACTTGTGGGACTTCACCACATGTAGAAACAACTTTTTACACTCTTCTCTGAACTTGAGAAGCTACATACAATTGTCTTTCAACTGTTTTACAGTTGAATACTACTTTTCAGTGAATTCTAGTGGGTTGAAACACTGTTTTCTTGTGAAGTAACTCTATTTCAAGGATTTCTGTAGTGTATAACATCCTTTCTAGACTAGAAACTTAGATTTTTATGTCTTTTACACTTGTTCTCACACAATTCTATGATATTCATTACTATTTCCTCTGAATTACTACTGATTTCTAGCTGTTTCTTATAATGGGCCTTCTGCTCTACTTGGGGAACTTCACCACATGTAGAAACAACTTTATACACTCTTCTGTGGACTTGCGAAGCTATATAAATTTGTCTTTCAACTGTTTTCCAGTTAAATACTTCTTTTCAGTGCATTCTGGTGGTTTGAAACACTGGTTTCATGTGAACTAACTCTATTTCAAGGATTTCTGCAGTGTACAACATCCTTTCTTGACTAGAGACTTACATTTTGATGTCTTTTACACTTGTTCTCTCTCTATTCTGTGATATTCATTAGTATTTGCTCTGAATGACTACTGATTTCTAGCTGTTTCCTATAATGGGCCTTCTTTTCTACTTGTGGGACTTCACCACATGTAGAAACAACTTTTTACACTCTTCTCTGAACTTGAGAAGCTACATACAATTGTCTTTCAACTGTTTTACAGTTGAATACTACTTTTCAGTGAATTCTAGTGGGTTGAAACACTGTTTTCTTGTGAAGTAACTCTATTTCAAGGATTTCTGTAGTGTATAACATCCTTTCTAGACTAGAAACTTAGATTTTTATGTCTTTTACACTTGTTCTCACACAATTCTATGATATACATTACTATTTCCTCTGAATTACTACTGATTTCTAGCTGTTTCTTATAATGGGCCTTCTGCTCTACTTGGGGAACTTCACCACATGTAGAAACAACTTTATACAGTCTTCTGTGGACTTGCGAAGCTATATAAACTTGTCTTTCAACTGTCTTACAGTTAAATACTACTTTTCAGTGCATTCTGGTGGTTTGAAACACTGGTTTCATGTGAACTAACTCTATTTCAAGGATTTCTGCAGTGTACAACATCCTTTCTAGACTAGAGACTTACATTTTGATGTCTTTTACACTTGTTCTCTCTCTATTCTGTGATATTCATTAGTATTTGTTCTGAATGACTACTGATTTCTAGCTGTTTCCTATAATGGGCCTTCTTTTCTACTTGTGGGACTTCACCACATGTAGAAACAACTTTATACACTCTTCTCTGAACTTGAGAAGCTACATACACTTGTCTTTCAACTGTTTTACAGTTGAATACTACTTTTCAGTGACTTCTAGTGGGTTGAAACACTGTTTTCTTGTGAAGTAACTCTATTTCAAGGATTTCCGTAGTGTATAACATCCTTTCTAGACTAGAAACTTAGATTTTTATGTCTTTTACACTTGTTCTCACACAATTCTATGATATTCATTAGTATTTCCTCTGAATTACTACTGATTTCTAGCTGTTTCCTATAATGGGCCTTCTTTTCTACTTGTGGGACTTCACCACATTTAGAAACAACTTTACACAGTCTTCTGTGGACTTGCGAAGCTATATAAACTTGTCGTTCAACTGTTTTACAGTTAAATACTACTTTTCAGTGCATTCTGGTGGTTTGAAACACTGGTTTCATGTGAACTAACTCTATTTCAAGGATTTCTGCAGTGTACAACATCCTTTCTAGACTAGACACTTTCATTTTGATGTGTTTTACACTTGTTCTCTCACTATTCTGTGATATTCATTAGTATTTGCTCTGAATTACTAATGCTTTCTTGCAGTGTCCTATAATGGGCCTTCTGGTATACTTGCGGGACTTCACCACATGTAGAAACAACTTTATACACTCTTCTCTGATCTTGAGAAGCTACATACACTTGTCTTTCAACTGTTTTACAGTTGAATACTACTTTTCAGTGAATTCTAGTGGGTTGAAACACTGTTTTCTTGTGAAGTAACTCTATTTCAAGGATTTCTGTAGTGTATAACATCCTTTCTAGACTAGAAACTTAGATTTTTATGTCTTTTACACTTGTTCTCACAAAATTCTATGATATTCATTACTATTTCCTCTGAATGACTACTGATTTCTAGCTGTTTCTTATAATGGGCCTTCTGCTCTACTTGGGGAACTTCACCACATGTAGAAACAACTTTATACACTCTTCTGTGGACTTGCGAAGCTATATAAATTTGTCTTTCAACTGTTTTACAGTTAAATACTTCTTTTCAGTGCATTCTGGTGGTTTGAAACACTGGTTTCATGTGAACTAACTCTATTTCAAGGATTTCTGCAGTGTACAACATCCTTTCTTGACTAGAGACTTACATTTTGATGTCTTTTACACTTGTTCTCTCTCTATTCTGTGATATTCATTAGTATTTGCTCTGAATGACTACTGATTTCTAGCTGTTTCCTATAATGGGCCTTCTTTTCTACTTGTGGGACTTCACTACATGTAGAAACAACTTTTTACACTCTTCTCTGAACTTGAGAAGCTACATACAATTGTCTTTCAACTGTTTTACAGTTGAATACTACTTTTCAGTGAATTCTAGTGGGTTGAAACACTGTTTTCTTGTGAAGTAACTCTATTTCAAGGATTTCTGTAGTGTATAACATCCTTTCTAGACTAGAAACTTAGATTTTTATGTCTTTTACACTTGTTCTCACACAATTCTATGATATACATTACTATTTCCTCTGAATTACTACTGATTTCTAGCTGTTTCTTATAATGGGCCTTCTGCTCTACTTGGGGAACTTCACCACATGTAGAAACAACTTTATACAGTCTTCTGTGGACTTGCGAAGCTATATAAACTTGTCTTTCAACTGTCTTACAGTTAAATACTACTTTTCAGTGCATTCTGGTGGTTTGAAACACTGGTTTCATGTGAACTAACTCTATTTCAAGGATTTCTGCAGTGTACTACATCCTTTCTAGACTAGAGACTTACATTTTGATGTCTTTTACACTTGTTCTCTCTCTATTCTGTGATATTCATTAGTATTTGTTCTGAATGACTACTGATTTCTAGCTGTTTCCTATAATGGGCCTTCTTTTCTACTTGTGGGACTTCACCACATGTAGAAACAACTTTATACACTCTTCTCTGAACTTGAGAAGCTACATACACTTGTCTTTCAACTGTTTTACAGTTGAATACTACTTTTCAGTGAATTCTAGTGGGTTGAAACACTGTTTTCTTGTGAAGTAACTCTATTTCAAGGATTTCTGTAGTGTATAACATCCTTTCTAGACTAGAAACTTAGATTTTTATGTCTTTTACACTTGTTCTCACAAAATTCTATGATATTCATTACTATTTCCTCTGAATGACTACTGATTTCTAGCTGTTTCTTATAATGGGCCTTCTGCTCTACTTGGGGAACTTCACCACATGTAGAAACAACTTTATACACTCTTCTGTGGACTTGCGAAGCTATATAAACTTGTCTTTCAACTGTTTTACAGTTAAATACTTCTTTTCAGTGCATTCTGGTGGTTTGAAACACTGGTTTCATGTGAACTAACTCTATTTCAAGGATTTCTGCAGTGTACAACATCCTTTCTAGACTAGAGACTTACATTTTGATGTCTTTTACACTTGTTCTCTCTCTATTCTGTGATATTCATTAGTATTTGCTCTGAATGACTACTGATTTCTAGCTGTTTCCTATAATGGGCCTTCTTTTCTACTTGTGGGACTTCACCACATGTAGAAACAACTTTTTACACTCTTCTCTGAACTTGAGAAGCTACATACAATTGTCTTTCAACTGTTTTACAGTTGAATACTACTTTTCAGTGAATTCTAGTGGGTTGAAACACTGTTTTCTTGTGAAGTAACTCTATTTCAAGGATTTCTGTAGTGTATAACATCCTTTCTAGACTAGAAACTTAGATTTTTATGTCTTTTACACTTGTTCTCACACAATTCTATGATATACATTACTATTTCCTCTGAATTACTACTGATTTCTAGCTGTTTCTTATAATGGGCCTTCTGCTCTACTTGGGGAACTTCACCACATGTAGAAACAACTTTATACAGTCTTCTGTGGACTTGCGAAGCTATATAAACTTGTCTTTCAACTGTCTTACAGTTAAATACTACTTTTCAGTGCATTCTGGTGGTTTGAAACACTGGTTTCATGTGAACTAACTCTATTTCAAGGATTTCTGCAGTGTACAACATCCTTTCTAGACTAGACACTTTCATTTTGATGTGTTTTACACTTGTTCTCTCACTATTCTGTGATATTCATTAGTATTTGCTCTGAATTACTAATGCTTTCTTGCAGTGTCCTATAATGGGCCTTCTGGTATACTTGCGGGACTTCACCACATGTAGAAACAACTTTATACACTCTTCTCTGATCTTGAGAAGCTACATACACTTGTCTTTCAACTGTTTTACAGTTGAATACTACTTTTCAGTGAATTCTAGTGGGTTGAAACACTGTTTTCTTGTGAAGTAACTCTATTTCAAGGATTTCTGTAGTGTATAACATCCTTTCTAGACTAGAAACTTAGATTTTTATGTCTTTTACACTTGTTCTCACAAAATTCTATGATATTCATTACTATTTCCTCTGAATGACTACTGATTTCTAGCTGTTTCTTATAATGGGCCTTCTGCTCTACTTGGGGAACTTCACCACATGTAGAAACAACTTTATACACTCTTCTGTGGACTTGCGAAGCTATATAAACTTGTCTTTCAACTGTTTTACAGTTAAATACTTCTTTTCAGTGCATTCTGGTGGTTTGAAACACTGGTTTCATGTGAACTAACTCTATTTCAAGGATTTCTGCAGTGTACAACATCCTTTCTTGACTAGAGACTTACATTTTGATGTCTTTTACACTTGTTCTCTCTCTATTCTGTGATATTCATTAGTATTTGCTCTGAATGACTACTGATTTCTAGCTGTTTCCTATAATGGGCCTTCTTTTCTACTTGTGGGACTTCACCACATGTAGAAACAACTTTTTACACTCTTCTCTGAACTTGAGAAGCTACATACAATTGTCTTTCAACTGTTTTACAGTTGAATACTACTTTTCAGTGAATTCTAGTGGGTTGAAACACTGTTTTCTTGTGAAGTAACTCTATTTCAAGGATTTCTGTAGTGTATAACATCCTTTCTAGACTAGAAACTTAGATTTTTATGTCTTTTACACTTGTTCTCACACAATTCTATGATATACATTACTATTTCCTCTGAATTACTACTGATTTCTAGCTGTTTCTTATAATGGGCCTTCTGCTCTACTTGGGGAACTTCACCACATGTAGAAACAACTTTATACAGTCTTCTGTGGACTTGCGAAGCTATATAAACTTGTCTTTCAACTGTCTTACAGTTAAATACTACTTTTCAGTGCATTCTGGTGGTTTGAAACACTGGTTTCATGTGAACTAACTCTATTTCAAGGATTTCTGCAGTGTACAACATCCTTTCTAGACTAGACACTTTCATTTTGATGTGTTTTACACTTGTTCTCTCACTATTCTGTGATATTCATTAGTATTTGCTCTGAATTACTAATGCTTTCTTGCAGTGTCCTATAATGGGCCTTCTGGTATACTTGCGGGACTTCACCACATGTAGAAACAACTTTATACACTCTTCTCTGATCTTGAGAAGCTACATACACTTGTCTTTCAACTGTTTTACAGTTGAATACTACTTTTCAGTGAATTCTAGTGGGTTGAAACACTGTTTTCTTGTGAAGTAACTCTATTTCAAGGATTTCTGTAGTGTATAACATCCTTTCTAGACTAGAAACTTAGATTTTTATGTCTTTTACACTTGTTCTCACAAAATTCTATGATATTCATTACTATTTCCTCTGAATGACTACTGATTTCTAGCTGTTTCTTATAATGGGCCTTCTGCTCTACTTGGGGAACTTCACCACATGTAGAAACAACTTTATACACTCTTCTGTGGACTTGCGAAGCTATATAAACTTGTCTTTCAACTGTTTTACAGTTAAATACTTCTTTTCAGTGCATTCTGGTGGTTTGAAACACTGGTTTCATGTGAACTAACTCTATTTCAAGGATTTCTGCAGTGTACAACATCCTTTCTAGACTAGAGACTTACATTTTGATGTCTTTTACACTTGTTCTCTCTCTATTCTGTGATATTCATTAGTATTTGCTCTGAATGACTACTGATTTCTAGCTGTTTCCTATAATGGGCCTTCTTTTCTACTTGTGGGACTTCACCACATGTAGAAACAACTTTTTACACTCTTCTCTGAACTTGAGAAGCTACATACAATTGTCTTTCAACTGTTTTACAGTTGAATACTACTTTTCAGTGAATTCTAGTGGGTTGAAACACTGTTTTCTTGTGAAGTAACTCTATTTCAAGGATTTCTGTAGTGTATAACATCCTTTCTAGACTAGAAACTTAGATTTTTATGTCTTTTACACTTGTTCTCACACAATTCTATGATATACATTACTATTTCCTCTGAATTACTACTGATTTCTAGCTGTTTCTTATAATGGGCCTTCTGCTCTACTTGGGGAACTTCACCACATGTAGAAACAACTTTATACAGTCTTCTGTGGACTTGCGAAGCTATATAAACTTGTCTTTCAACTGTCTTACAGTTAAATACTACTTTTCAGTGCATTCTGGTGGTTTGAAACACTGGTTTCATGTGAACTAACTCTATTTCAAGGATTTCTGCAGTGTACAACATCCTTTCTAGACTAGACACTTTCATTTTGATGTGTTTTACACTTGTTCTCTCACTATTCTGTGATATTCATTAGTATTTGCTCTGAATTACTAATGCTTTCTTGCAGTGTCCTATAATGGGCCTTCTGGTATACTTGCGGGACTTCACCACATGTAGAAACAACTTTATACACTCTTCTCTGATCTTGAGAAGCTACATACACTTGTCTTTCAACTGTTTTACAGTTGAATACTACTTTTCAGTGAATTCTAGTGGGTTGAAACACTGTTTTCTTGTGAAGTAACTCTATTTCAAGGATTTCTGTAGTGTATAACATCCTTTCTAGACTAGAAACTTAGATTTTTATGTCTTTTACACTTGTTCTCACAAAATTCTATGATATTCATTACTATTTCCTCTGAATGACTACTGATTTCTAGCTGTTTCTTATAGTGGGCCTTCTGCTCTACTTGGGGAACTTCACCACATGTAGAAACAACTTTATACACTCTTCTGTGGACTTGCGAAGCTATATAAACTTGTCTTTCAACTGTTTTACAGTTAAATACTTCTTTTCAGTGCATTCTGGTGGTTTGAAACACTGGTTTCATGTGAACTAACTCTATTTCAAGGATTTCTGCAGTGTACAACATCCTTTCTAGACTAGAGACTTACATTTTGATGTCTTTTACACTTGTTCTCTCTCTATTCTGTGATATTCATTAGTATTTGCTCTGAATGACTACTGATTTCTAGCTGTTTCCTATAATGGGCCTTCTTTTCTACTTGTGGGACTTCACCACATGTAGAAACAACTTTTTACACTCTTCTCTGAACTTGAGAAGCTACATACAATTGTCTTTCAACTGTTTTACAGTTGAATACTACTTTTCAGTGAATTCTAGTGGGTGGAAACACTGTTTTCTTGTGAAGTAACTCTATTTCAAGGATTTCTGTAGTGTATAACATCCTTTCTAGACTAGAAACTTAGATTTTTATGTCTTTTACACTTGTTCTCACACAATTCTATGATATTCATTACTATTTCCTCTGAATTACTACTGATTTCTAGCTGTTTCTTATAATGGGCCTTCTGCTCTACTTGGGGAACTTCACCACATGTAGAAACAACTTTATACACTCTTCTGTGGACTTGCGAAGCTATATAAATTTGTCTTTCAACTGTTTTCCAGTTAAATACTTCTTTTCAGTGCATTCTGGTGGTTTGAAACACTGGTTTCATGTGAACTAACTCTATTTCAAGGATTTCTGCAGTGTACAACATCCTTTCTTGACTAGAGACTTACATTTTGATGTCTTTTACACTTGTTCTCTCTCTATTCTGTGATATTCATTAGTATTTGCTCTGAATGACTACTGATTTCTAGCTGTTTCCTATAATGGGCCTTCTTTTCTACTTGTGGGACTTCACCACATGTAGAAACAACTTTTTACACTCTTCTCTGAACTTGAGAAGCTACATACAATTGTCTTTCAACTGTTTTACAGTTGAATACTACTTTTCAGTGAATTCTAGTGGGTTGAAACACTGTTTTCTTGTGAAGTAACTCTATTTCAAGGATTTCTGTAGTGTATAACATCCTTTCTAGACTAGAAACTTAGATTTTTATGTCTTTTACACTTGTTCTCACACAATTCTATGATATACATTACTATTTCCTCTGAATTACTACTGATTTCTAGCTGTTTCTTATAATGGGCCTTCTGCTCTACTTGGGGAACTTCACCACATGTAGAAACAACTTTATACAGTCTTCTGTGGACTTGCGAAGCTATATAAACTTGTCTTTCAACTGTCTTACAGTTAAATACTACTTTTCAGTGCATTCTGGTGGTTTGAAACACTGGTTTCATGTGAACTAACTCTATTTCAAGGATTTCTGCAGTGTACAACATCCTTTCTAGACTAGACACTTTCATTTTGATGTGTTTTACACTTGTTCTCTCACTATTCTGTGATATTCATTAGTATTTGCTCTGAATTACTAATGCTTTCTTGCAGTGTCCTATAATGGGCCTTCTGGTATACTTGCGGGACTTCACCACATGTAGAAACAACTTTATACACTCTTCTCTGATCTTGAGAAGCTACATACACTTGTCTTTCAACTGTTTTACAGTTGAATACTACTTTTCAGTGAATTCTAGTGGGTTGAAACACTGTTTTCTTGTGAAGTAACTCTATTTCAAGGATTTCTGTAGTGTATAACATCCTTTCTAGACTAGAAACTTAGATTTTTATGTCTTTTACACTTGTTCTCACAAAATTCTATGATATTCATTACTATTTCCTCTGAATGACTACTGATTTCTAGCTGTTTCTTATAATGGGCCTTCTGCTCTACTTGGGGAACTTCACCACATGTAGAAACAACTTTATACACTCTTCTGTGGACTTGCGAAGCTATATAAACTTGTCTTTCAACTGTTTTACAGTTAAATACTTCTTTTCAGTGCATTCTGGTGGTTTGAAACACTGGTTTCATGTGAACTAACTCTATTTCAAGGATTTCTGCAGTGTACAACATCCTTTCTAGACTAGAGACTTACATTTTGATGTCTTTTACACTTGTTCTCTCTCTATTCTGTGATATTCATTAGTATTTGCTCTGAATGACTACTGATTTCTAGCTGTTTCCTATAATGGGCCTTCTTTTCTACTTGTGGGACTTCACCACATGTAGAAACAACTTTTTACACTCTTCTCTGAACTTGAGAAGCTACATACAATTGTCTTTCAACTGTTTTACAGTTGAATACTACTTTTCAGTGAATTCTAGTGGGTTGAAACACTGTTTTCTTGTGAAGTAACTCTATTTCAAGGATTTCTGTAGTGTATAACATCCTTTCTAGACTAGAAACTTAGATTTTTATGTCTTTTACACTTGTTCTCACACAATTCTATGATATACATTACTATTTCCTCTGAATTACTACTGATTTCTAGCTGTTTCTTATAATGGGCCTTCTGCTCTACTTGGGGAACTTCACCACATGTAGAAACAACTTTATACAGTCTTCTGTGGACTTGCGAAGCTATATAAACTTGTCTTTCAACTGTCTTACAGTTAAATACTACTTTTCAGTGCATTCTGGTGGTTTGAAACACTGGTTTCATGTGAACTAACTCTATTTCAAGGATTTCTGCAGTGTACAACATCCTTTCTAGACTAGACACTTTCATTTTGATGTGTTTTACACTTGTTCTCTCACTATTCTGTGATATTCATTAGTATTTGCTCTGAATTACTAATGCTTTCTTGCAGTGTCCTATAATGGGCCTTCTGGTATACTTGCGGGACTTCACCACATGTAGAAACAACTTTATACACTCTTCTCTGATCTTGAGAAGCTACATACACTTGTCTTTCAACTGTTTTACAGTTGAATACTACTTTTCAGTGAATTCTAGTGGGTTGAAACACTGTTTTCTTGTGAAGTAACTCTATTTCAAGGATTTCTGTAGTGTATAACATCCTTTCTAGACTAGAAACTTAGATTTTTATGTCTTTTACACTTGTTCTCACAAAATTCTATGATATTCATTACTATTTCCTCTGAATGACTACTGATTTCTAGCTGTTTCTTATAATGGGCCTTCTGCTCTACTTGGGGAACTTCACCACATGTAGAAACAACTTTATACACTCTTCTGTGGACTTGCGAAGCTATATAAACTTGTCTTTCAACTGTTTTACAGTTAAATACTTCTTTTCAGTGCATTCTGGTGGTTTGAAACACTGGTTTCATGTGAACTAACTCTATTTCAAGGATTTCTGCAGTGTACAACATCCTTTCTAGACTAGAGACTTACATTTTCATGTCTTTTACACTTGTTCTCTCTCTATTCTGTGATATTCATTAGTATTTGCTCTGAATGACTACTGATTTCTAGCTGTTTCCTATAATGGGCCTTCTTTTCTACTTGTGGGACTTCACCACATGTAGAAACAACTTTTTACACTCTTCTCTGAACTTGAGAAGCTACATACAATTGTCTTTCAACTGTTTTACAGTTGAATACTACTTTTCAGTGAATTCTAGTGGGTTGAAACACTGTTTTCTTGTGAAGTAACTCTATTTCAAGGATTTCTGTAGTGTATAACATCCTTTCTAGACTAGAAACTTAGATTTTTATGTCTTTTACACTTGTTCTCACACAATTCTATGATATTCATTACTATTTCCTCTGAATTACTACTGATTTCTAGCTGTTTCTTATAATGGGCCTTCTGCTCTACTTGGGGAACTTCACCACATGTAGAAACAACTTTATACACTCTTCTGTGGACTTGCGAAGCTATATAAATTTGTCTTTCAACTGGTTTCCAGTTAAATACTTCTTTTCAGTGCATTCTGGTGGTTTGAAACACTGGTTTCATGTGAACTAACTCTATTTCAAGGATTTCTGCAGTGTACAACATCCTTTCTTGACTAGAGACTTACATTTTGATGTCTTTTACACTTGTTCTCTCTCTATTCTGTGATATTCATTAGTATTTGCTCTGAATGACTACTGATTTCCAGCTGTTTCCTATAATGGGCCTTCTTTTCTACTTGTGGGACTTCACCACATGTAGAAACAACTTTTTACACTCTTCTCTGAACTTGAGAAGCTACATACAATTGTCTTTCAACTGTTTTACAGTTGAATACTACTTTTCAGTGAATTCTAGTGGGTTGAAACACTGTTTTCTTGTGAAGTAACTCTATTTCAAGGATTTCTGTAGTGTATAACATCCTTTCTAGACTAGAAACTTAGATTTTTATGTCTTTTACACTTGTTCTCACACAATTCTATGATATACATTACTATTTCCTCTGAATTACTACTGATTTCTAGCTGTTTCTTATAATGGGCCTTCTGCTCTACTTGGGGAACTTCACCACATGTAGAAACAACTTTATACAGTCTTCTGTGGACTTGCGAAGCTATATAAACTTGTCTTTCAACTGTCTTACAGTTAAATACTACTTTTCAGTGCATTCTGGTGGTTTGAAACACTGGTTTCATGTGAACTAACTCTATTTCAAGGATTTCTGCAGTGTACAACATCCTTTCTAGACTAGAGACTTACATTTTGATGTCTTTTACACTTGTTCTCTCTCTATTCTGTGATATTCATTAGTATTTGTTCTGAATGACTACTGATTTCTAGCTGTTTCCTATAATGGGCCTTCTTTTCTACTTGTGGGACTTCACCACATGTAGAAACAACTTTATACACTCTTCTCTGAACTTGAGAAGCTACATACACTTGTCTTTCAACTGTTTTACAGTTGAATACTACTTTTCAGTGACTTCTAGTGGGTTGAAACACTGTTTTCTTGTGAAGTAACTCTATTTCAAGGATTTCTGTAGTGTATAACATCCTTTCTAGACTAGAAACTTAGATTTTTATGTCTTTTACACTTGTTCTCACACAATTCTATGATATTCATTACTATTTCCTCTGAATTACTACTGATTTCTAGTTGTTTCTTATAATGGGCCTTCTGCTCTACTTGTGGAACTTCACCACATGTAGAAACAACTTTATACAGTCTTCTGTTGACTTGCGAAGCTATATAAACTTGTCTTTCAACTGTTTTACAGTTAAATACTACTTTTCAGTGCATTCTGGTGGTTTGAAACACTGGTTTCATGTGAACTAACTCTATTTCAAGGATGTCTGCAGTGTACAACATCCTTTCTAGACTAGAGACTTACATTTTGATGTCTTTTACACTTGTTCTCTCTCTATTCTGTGATATTCATTAGTATTTGCTCTGAATGACTACTGATTTCTAGCTGTTTCCTATAATGGGCCTTCTTTTCTACTTGTGGGACTTCACCACATGTAGAAACAACTTTTTACACTCTTCTCTGAACTTGAGAAGCTACATACAATTGTCTTTCAACTGTTTTACAGTTGAATACTACTTTTCAGTGAATTCTAGTGGGTTGAAACACTGTTTTCTTGTGAAGTAACTCTATTTCAAGGATTTCTGTAGTGTATAACATCCTTTCTAGACTAGAAACTTAGATTTTTATGTCTTTTACACTTGTTCTCACAAAATTCTATGATATTCATTACTATTTCCTCTGAATTACTACTGATTTCTAGCTGTTTCTTATAATGGGCCTTCTGCTCTACTTGGGGAACTTCACCACATGTAGAAACAACTTTATACACTCTTCTGTGGACTTGCGAAGCTATATAAATTTGTCTTTCAACTGTTTTCCAGTTAAATACTTCTTTTCAGTGCATTCTGGTGGTTTGAAACACTGGTTTCATGTGAACTAACTCTATTTCAAGGATTTCTGCAGTGTACAACATCCTTTCTAGACTAGAGACTTACATTTTGATGTCTTTTACACTTGTTCTCTCTCTATTCTGTGATATTCATTAGTATTTGCTCTGAATGACTACTGATTTCTAGCTGTTTCCTATAATGGGCCTTCTTTTCTACTTGTGGGACTTCACCACATGTAGAAACAACTTTATACACTCTTCTCTGAACTTGAGAAGCTACATACACTTGTCTTTCAACTGTTTTACAGTTGAATACTACTTTTCAGTGACTTCTAGTGGGATGAAACACTGTTTTCTTGTGAAGTAACTCTATTTCAAGGATTTCTGTAGTGTATAACATCCTTTCTAGACTAGAAACTTAGATTTTTATGTCTTTTACACTTGTTCTCACACAATTCTATGATATTCATTACTATTTCCTCTGAATTACTACTGATTTCTAGCTGTTTCCTATAATGGGCCTTCTTTTCTACTTGTGGGACTTCACCACATTTAGAAACAACTTTACACAGTCTTCTGTGGACTTGCGAAGCTATATAAACTTGTCGTTCAACTGTTTTACAGTTAAATACTACTTTTCAGTGCATTCTGGTGGTTTGAAACACTGGTTTCATGTGAACTAACTCTATTTCAAGGATTTCTGCAGTGTACAACATCCTTTCTAGACTAGACACTTTCATTTTGATGTGTTTTACACTTGTTCTCTCACTATTCTGTGATATTCATTAGTATTTGCTCTGAATTACTAATGCTTTCTTGCAGTGTCCTATAATGGGCCTTCTGGTATACTTGCGGGACTTCACCACATGTAGAAACAACTTTATACACTCTTCTCTGATCTTAAGAAGCTACATACACTTGTCTTTCAACTGTTTTACAGTTGAATACTACTTTTCAGTGAATTCTAGTGGGTTGAAACACTGTTTTCTTGTGAAGTAACTCTATTTCAAGGATTTCTGTAGTGTATAACATCCTTTCTAGACTAGAAACTTAGATTTTTATGTCTTTTACACTTGTTCTCACAAAATTCTATGATATTCATTACTATTTCCTCTGAATGACTACTGATTTCTAGCTGTTTCTTATAATGGGCCTTCTGCTCTACTTGGGGAACTTCACCACATGTAGAAACAACTTTATACACTCTTCTGTGGACTTGCGAAGCTATATAAACTTGTCTTTCAACTGTTTTACAGTTAAATACTTCTTTTCAGTGCATTCTGGTGGTTTGAAACACTGGTTTCATGTGAACTAACTCTATTTCAAGGATTTCTGCAGTGTACAACATCCTTTCTAGACTAGAGACTTACATTTTGATGTCTTTTACACTTGTTCTCTCTCTATTCTGTGATATTCATTAGTATTTGCTCTGAATGACTACTGATTTCTAGCTGTTTCCTATAATGGGCCTTCTTTTCTACTTGTGGGACTTCACCACATGTAGAAACAACTTTTTACACTCTTCTCTGAACTTGAGAAGCTACATACAATTGTCTTTCAACTGTTTTACAGTTGAATACTACTTTTCAGTGAATTCTAGTGGGTGGAAACACTGTTTTCTTGTGAAGTAACTCTATTTCAAGGATTTCTGTAGTGTATAACATCCTTTCTAGACTAGAAACTTAGATTTTTATGTCTTTTACACTTGTTCTCACACAATTCTATGATATTCATTACTATTTCCTCTGAATTACTACTGATTTCTAGCTGTTTCTTATAATGGGCCTTCTGCTCTACTTGGGGAACTTCACCACATGTAGAAACAACTTTATACAGTCTTCTGTGGACTTGCGAAGCTATATAAACTTGTCTTTCAACTGTCTTACAGTTAAATACTACTTTTCAGTGCATTCTGGTGGTTTGAAACACTGGTTTCATGTGAACTAACTCTATTTCAAGGATTTCTGCAGTGTACAACATCCTTTCTAGACTAGAGACTTACATTTTGATGTCTTTTACACTTGTTCTCTCTCTATTCTGTGATATTCATTAGTATTTGTTCTGAATGACTACTGATTTCTAGCTGTTTCCTATAATGGGCCTTCTTTTCTACTTGTGGCACTTCACCACATGTAGAAACAACTTTATACACTCTTCTCTGAACTTGAGAAGCTACATACACTTGTCTTTCAACTGTTTTACAGTTGAATACTACTTTTCAGTGACTTCTAGTGGGTGGAAACACTGTTTTCTTGTGAAGTAACTCTATTTCAAGGATTTCTGTAGTGTATAACATCCTTTCTAGACTAGAAACTTAGATTTTTATGTCTTTTACACTTGTTCTCACACAATTCTATGATATTCATTACTATTTCCTCTGAATTACTACTGATTTCTAGTTGTTTCTTATAATGGGCCTTCTGCTCTACTTGTGGAACTTCACCACATGTAGAAACAACTTTATACAGTCTTCTGTTGACTTGCGAAGCTATATAAACTTGTCTTTCAACTGTTTTACAGTTAAATACTACTTTTCAGTGCATTCTGGTGGTTTGAAACACTGGTTTCATGTGAACTAACTCTATTTCAAGGATGTCTGCAGTGTACAACATCCTTTCTAGACTAGAGACTTACATTTTGATGTCTTTTACACTTGTTCTCTCTCTATTCTGTGATATTCATTAGTATTTGCTCTGAATGACTACTGATTTCTAGCTGTTTCCTATAATGGGCCTTCTTTTCTACTTGTGGGACTTCACCACATGTAGAAACAACTTTTTACACTCTTCTCTGAACTTGAGAAGCTACATACAATTGTCTTTCAACTGTTTTACAGTTGAATACTACTTTTCAGTGAATTCTAGTGGGTTGAAACACTGTTTTCTTGTGAAGTAACTCTATTTCAAGGATTTCTGTAGTGTATAACATCCTTTCTAGACTAGAAACTTAGATTTTTATGTCTTTTACACTTGTTCTCACAAAATTCTATGATATTCATTACTATTTCCTCTGAATTACTACTGATTTCTAGCTGTTTCTTATAATGGGCCTTCTGCTCTACTTGGGGAACTTCACCACATGTAGAAACAACTTTATACACTCTTCTGTGGACTTGCGAAGCTATATAAATTTGTCTTTCAACTGTTTTCCAGTTAAATACTTCTTTTCAGTGCATTCTGGTGGTTTGAAACACTGGTTTCATGTGAACTAACTCTATTTCAAGGATTTCTGCAGTGTACTACATCCTTTCTAGACTAGAGACTTACATTTTGATGTCTTTTACACTTGTTCTCTCTCTATTCTGTGATATTCATTAGTATTTGTTCTGAATGACTACTGATTTCTAGCTGTTTCCTATAATGGGCCTTCTTTTCTACTTGTGGGACTTCACCACATGTAGAAACAACTTTATACACTCTTCTCTGAACTTGAGAAGCTACATACACTTGTCTTTCAACTGTTTTACAGTTGAATACTACTTTTCAGTGACTTCTAGTGGGATGAAACACTGTTTTCTTGTGAAGTAACTCTATTTCAAGGATTTCTGTAGTGTATAACATCCTTTCTAGACTAGTAACTTAGATTTTTATGTCTTTTACACTTGTTCTCACACAATTCTATGATATTCATTACTATTTCCTCTGAATTACTACTGATTTCTAGCTGTTTCCTATAATGGGCCTTCTTTTCTACTTGTGGGACTTCACCACATTTAGAAACAACTTTACACAGTCTTCTGTGGACTTGCGAAGCTATATAAACTTGTCGTTCAACTGTTTTACAGTTAAATACTACTTTTCAGTGCATTCTGGTGGTTTGAAACACTGGTTTCATGTGAACTAACTCTATTTCAAGGATTTCTGCAGTGTACAACATCCTTTCTAGACTAGACACTTTCATTTTGATGTGTTTTACACTTGTTCTCTCACTATTCTGTGATATTCATTAGTATTTGCTCTGAATTACTAATGCTTTCTTGCAGTGTCCTATAATGGGCCTTCTGGTATACTTGCGGGACTTCACCACATGTAGAAACAACTTTATACACTCTTCTCTGATCTTAAGAAGCTACATACACTTGTCTTTCAACTGTTTTACAGTTGAATACTACTTTTCAGTGAATTCTAGTGGGTTGAAACACTGTTTTCTTGTGAAGTAACTCTATTTCAAGGATTTCTGTAGTGTATAACATCCTTTCTAGACTAGAAACTTAGATTTTTATGTCTTTTACACTTGTTCTCACAAAATTCTATGATATTCATTACTATTTCCTCTGAATGACTACTGATTTCTAGCTGTTTCTTATAATGGGCCTTCTGCTCTACTTGGGGAACTTCACCACATGTAGAAACAACTTTATACACTCTTCTGTGGACTTGCGAAGCTATATAAACTTGTCTTTCAACTGTTTTACAGTTAAATACTTCTTTTCAGTGCATTCTGGTGGTTTGAAACACTGGTTTCATGTGAACTAACTCTATTTCAAGGATTTCTGCAGTGTACAACATCCTTTCTAGACTAGAGACTTACATTTTGATGTCTTTTACACTTGTTCTCTCTCTATTCTGTGATATTCATTAGTATTTGCTCTGAATGACTACTGATTTCTAGCTGTTTCCTATAATGGGCCTTCTTTTCTACTTGTGGGACTTCACCACATGTAGAAACAACTTTTTACACTCTTCTCTGAACTTGAGAAGCTACATACAATTGTCTTTCAACTGTTTTACAGTTGAATACTACTTTTCAGTGAATTCTAGTGGGTTGAAACACTGTTTTCTTGTGAAGTAACTCTATTTCAAGGATTTCTGTAGTGTATAACATCCTTTCTAGACTAGAAACTTAGATTTTTATGTCTTTTACACTTGTTCTCACACAATTCTATGATATACATTACTATTTCCTCTGAATTACTACTGATTTCTAGCTGTTTCTTATAATGGGCCTTCTGCTCTACTTGGGGAACTTCACCACATGTAGAAACAACTTTATACAGTCTTCTGTGGACTTGCGAAGCTATATAAACTTGTCTTTCAACTGTCTTACAGTTAAATACTACTTTTCAGTGCATTCTGGTGGTTTGAAACACTGGTTTCATGTGAACTAACTCTATTTCAAGGATTTCTGCAGTGTACAACATCCTTTCTAGACTAGAGACTTACATTTTGATGTCTTTTACACTTGTTCTCTCTCTATTCTGTGATATTCATTAGTATTTGCTCTGAATGACTACTGATTTCTAGCTGTTTCCTATAATGGGCCTTCTTTTCTACTTGTGGGACTTCACCACATGTAGAAACAACTTTATACACTCTTCTCTGAACTTGAGAAGCTACATACACTTGTCTTTCAACTGTTTTACAGTTGAATACTACTTTTCAGTGACTTCTAGTGGGTTGAAACACTGTTTTCTTGTGAAGTAACTCTATTTCAAGGATTTCCGTAGTGTATAACATCCTTTCTAGACTAGAAACTTAGATTTTTATGTCTTTTACACTTGTTCTCACACAATTCTATGATATTCATTAGTATTTCCTCTGAATTACTACTGATTTCTAGCTGTTTCCTATAATGGGCCTTCTTTTCTACTTGTGGGACTTCACCACATTTAGAAACAACTTTACACAGTCTACTGTGGACTTGCGAAGCTATATAAACTTGTCGTTCAACTGTTTTACAGTTAAATACTACTTTTCAGTGCATTCTGGTGGTTTGAAACACTGGTTTCATGTGAACTAACTCTATTTCAAGGATTTCTGCAGTGTACAACATCCTTTCTAGACTAGACACTTTCATTTTGATGTGTTTTACACTTGTTCTCTCACTATTCTGTGATATTCATTAGTATTTGCTCTGAATTACTAATGCTTTCTTGCAGTGTCCTATAATGGGCCTTCTGGTATACTTGCGGGACTTCACCACATGTAGAAACAACTTTATACACTCTTCTCTGATCTTGAGAAGCTACATACACTTGTCTTTCAACTGTTTTACAGTTGAATACTACTTTTCAGTGAATTCTAGTGGGTTGAAACACTGTTTTCTTGTGAAGTAACTCTATTTCAAGGATTTCTGTAGTGTATAACATCCTTTCTAGACTAGAAACTTAGATTTTTATGTCTTTTACACTTGTTCTCACAAAATTCTATGATATTCATTACTATTTCCTCTGAATGACTACTGATTTCTAGCTGTTTCTTATAATGGGCCTTCTGCTCTACTTGGGGAACTTCACCACATGTAGAAACAACTTTATACACTCTTCTGTGGACTTGCGAAGCTATATAAACTTGTCTTTCAACTGTCTTACAGTTAAATACTTCTTTTCAGTGCATTCTGGTGGTTTGAAACACTGGTTTCATGTGAACTAACTCTATTTCAAGGATTTCTGCAGTGTACAACATCCTTTCTAGACTAGAGACTTACATTTTGATGTCTTTTACACTTGTTCTCTCTCTATTCTGTGATATTCATTAGTATTTGCTCTGAATGACTACTGATTTCTAGCTGTTTCCTATAATGGGCCTTCTTTTCTACTTGTGGGACTTCACCACATGTAGAAACAACTTTTTACACTCTTCTCTGAACTTGAGAAGCTACATACAATTGTCTTTCAACTGTTTTACAGTTGAATACTACTTTTCAGTGAATTCTAGTGGGTGGAAACACTGTTTTCTTGTGAAGTAACTCTATTTCAAGGATTTCTGTAGTGTATAACATCCTTTCTAGACTAGAAACTTAGATTTTTATGTCTTTTACACTTGTTCTCACACAATTCTATGATATTCATTACTATTTCCTCTGAATTACTACTGATTTCTAGCTGTTTCTTATAATGGGCCTTCTGCTCTACTTGGGGAACTTCACCACATGTAGAAACAACTTTATACACTCTTCTGTGGACTTGCGAAGCTATATAAATTTGTCTTTCAACTGTTTTCCAGTTAAATACTTCTTTTCAGTGCATTCTGGTGGTTTGAAACACTGGTTTCATGTGAACTAACTCTATTTCAAGGATTTCTGCAGTGTACAACATCCTTTCTTGACTAGAGACTTACATTTTGATGTCTTTTACACTTGTTCTCTCTCTATTCTGTGATATTCATTAGTATTTGCTCTGAATGACTACTGATTTCTAGCTGTTTCCTATAATGGGCCTTCTTTTCTACTTGTGGGACTTCACCACATGTAGAAACAACTTTTTACACTCTTCTCTGAACTTGAGAAGCTACATACAATTGTCTTTCAACTGTTTTACAGTTGAATACTACTTTTCAGTGAATTCTTGTGGGTTGAAACACTGTTTTCTTGTGAAGTAACTCTATTTCAAGGATTTCTGTAGTGTATAACATCCTTTCTAGACTAGAAACTTAGATTTTTATGTCTTTTACACTTGTTCTCACACAATTCTATGATATACATTACTATTTCCTCTGAATTACTACTGATTTCTAGCTGTTTCTTATAATGGGCCTTCTGCTCTACTTGGGGAACTTCACCACATGTAGAAACAACTTTATACAGTCTTCTGTGGACTTGCGAAGCTATATAAACTTGTCTTTCAACTGTCTTACAGTTAAATACTACTTTTCAGTGCATTCTGGTGGTTTGAAACACTGGTTTCATGTGAACTAACTCTATTTCAAGGATTTCTGCAGTGTACAACATCCTTTCTAGACTAGACACTTTCATTTTGATGTGTTTTACACTTGTTCTCTCACTATTCTGTGATATTCATTAGTATTTGCTCTGAATTACTAATGCTTTCTTGCAGTGTCCTATAATGGGCCTTCTGGTATACTTGCGGGACTTCACCACATGTAGAAACAACTTTATACACTCTTCTCTGATCTTGAGAAGCTACATACACTTGTCTTTCAACTGTTTTACAGTTGAATACTACTTTTCAGTGAATTCTAGTGGGTTGAAACACTGTTTTCTTGTGAAGTAACTCTATTTCAAGGATTTCTGTAGTGTATAACATCCTTTCTAGACTAGAAACTTAGATTTTTATGTCTTTTACACTTGTTCTCACAAAATTCTATGATATTCATTACTATTTCCTCTGAATGACTACTGATTTCTACCTGTTTCTTATAATGGGCCTTCTGCTCTACTTGGGGAACTTCACCACATGTAGAAACAACTTTATACACTCTTCTGTGGACTTGCGAAGCTATATAAACTTGTCTTTCAACTGTTTTACAGTTAAATACTTCTTTTCAGTGCATTCTGGTGGTTTGAAACACTGGTTTCATGTGAACTAACTCTATTTCAAGGATTTCTGCAGTGTACAACATCCTTTCTAGACTAGAGACTTACATTTTGATGTCTTTTACACTTGTTCTCTCTCTATTCTGTGATATTCATTAGTATTTGCTCTGAATGACTACTGATTTCTAGCTGTTTCCTATAATGGGCCTTCTTTTCTACTTGTGGGACTTCACCACATGTAGAAACAACTTTTTACACTCTTCTCTGAACTTGAGAAGCTACATACAATTGTCTTTCAACTGTTTTACAGTTGAATACTACTTTTCAGTGAATTCTAGTGGGTTGAAACACTGTTTTCTTGTGAAGTAACTCTATTTCAAGGATTTCTGTAGTGTATAACATCCTTTCTAGACTAGAAACTTAGATTTTTATGTCTTTTACACTTGTTCTCACACAATTCTATGATATACATTACTATTTCCTCTGAATTACTACTGATTTCTAGCTGTTTCTTATAATGGGCCTTCTGCTCTACTTGGGGAACTTCACCACATGTAGAAACAACTTTATACAGTCTTCTGTGGACTTGCGAAGCTATATAAACTTGTCTTTCAACTGTCTTACAGTTAAATACTACTTTTCAGTGCATTCTGGTGGTTTGAAACACTGGTTTCATGTGAACTAACTCTATTTCAAGGATTTCTGCAGTGTACAACATCCTTTCTAGACTAGACACTTTCATTTTGATGTGTTTTACACTTGTTCTCTCACTATTCTGTGATATTCATTAGTATTTGCTCTGAATTACTAATGCTTTCTTGCAGTGTCCTATAATGGGCCTTCTGGTATACTTGCGGGACTTCACCACATGTAGAAACAACTTTATACACTCTTCTCTGATCTTGAGAAGCTACATACACTTGTCTTTCAACTGTTTTACAGTTGAATACTACTTTTCAGTGAATTCTAGTGGGTTGAAACACTGTTTTCTTGTGAAGTAACTCTATTTCAAGGATTTCTGTAGTGTATAACATCCTTTCTAGACTAGAAACTTAGATTTTTATGTCTTTTACACTTGTTCTCACAAAATTCTATGATATTCATTACTATTTCCTCTGAATGACTACTGATTTCTAGCTGTTTCTTATAATGGGCCTTCTGCTCTACTTGGGGAACTTCACCACATGTAGAAACAACTTTATACACTCTTCTGTGGACTTGCGAAGCTATATAAACTTGTCTTTCAACTGTTTTACAGTTAAATACTTCTTTTCAGTGCATTCTGGTGGTTTGAAACACTGGTTTCATGTGAACTAACTCTATTTCAAGGATTTCTGCAGTGTACAACATCCTTTCTAGACTAGAGACTTACATTTTGATGTCTTTTACACTTGTTCTCTCTCTATTCTGTGATATTCATTAGTATTTGCTCTGAATGACTACTGATTTCTAGCTGTTTCCTATAATGGGCCTTCTTTTCTACTTGTGGGACTTCACCACATGTAGAAACAACTTTTTACACTCTTCTCTGAACTTGAGAAGCTACATACAATTGTCTTTCAACTGTTTTACAGTTGAATACTACTTTTCAGTGAATTCTAGTGGGTTGAAACACTGTTTTCTTGTGAAGTAACTCTATTTCAAGGATTTCTGTAGTGTATAACATCCTTTCTAGACTAGAAACTTAGATTTTTATGTCTTTTACACTTGTTCTCACACAATTCTATGATATTCATTACTATTTCCTCTGAATTACTACTGATTTCTAGCTGTTTCTTATAATGGGCCTTCTGCTCTACTTGGGGAACTTCACCACATGTAGAAACAACTTTATACACTCTTCTGTGGACTTGCGAAGCTATATAAATTTGTCTTTCAACTGTTTTCCAGTTAAATACTTCTTTTCAGTGCATTCTGGTGGTTTGAAACACTGGTTTCATGTGAACTAACTCTATTTCAAGGATTTCTGCAGTGTACAACATCCTTTCTTGACTAGAGACTTACATTTTGATGTCTTTTACACTTGTTCTCTCTCTATTCTGTGATATTCATTAGTATTTGCTCTGAATGACTACTGATTTCTAGCTGTTTCCTATAATGGGCCTTCTTTTCTACTTGTGGGACTTCACCACATGTAGAAACAACTTTTTACACTCTTCTCTGAACTTGAGAAGCTACATACAATTGTCTTTCAACTGTTTTACAGTTGAATACTACTTTTCAGTGAATTCTAGTGGGTTGAAACACTGTTTTCTTGTGAAGTAACTCTATTTCAAGGATTTCTGTAGTGTATAACATCCTTTCTAGACTAGAAACTTAGATTTTTATGTCTTTTACACTTGTTCTCACACAATTCTATGATATACATTACTATTTCCTCTGAATTACTACTGATTTCTAGCTGTTTCTTATAATGGGCCTTCTGCTCTACTTGGGGAACTTCACCACATGTAGAAACAACTTTATACAGTCTTCTGTGGACTTGCGAAGCTATATAAACTTGTCTTTCAACTGTCTTACAGTTAAATACTACTTTTCAGTGCATTCTGGTGGTTTGAAACACTGGTTTCATGTGAACTAACTCTATTTCAAGGATTTCTGCAGTGTACAACATCCTTTCTAGACTAGAGACTTACATTTTGATGTCTTTTACACTTGTTCTCTCTCTATTCTGTGATATTCATTAGTATTTGTTCTGAATGACTACTGATTTCTAGCTGTTTCCTATAATGGGCCTTCTTTTCTACTTGTGGGACTTCACCACATGTAGAAACAACTTTATACACTCTTCTCTGAACTTGAGAAGCTACATACACTTGTCTTTCAACTGTTTTACAGTTGAATACTACTTTTCAGTGACTTCTAGTGGGTTGAAACACTGTTTTCTTGTGAAGTAACTCTATTTCAAGGATTTCCGTAGTGTATAACATCCTTTCTAGACTAGAAACTTAGATTTTTATGTCTTTTACACTTGTTCTCACACAATTCTATGATATTCATTAGTATTTCCTCTGAATTACTACTGATTTCTAGCTGTTTCCTATAATGGGCCTTCTTTTCTACTTGTGGGACTTCACCACATTTAGAAACAACTTTACACAGTCTTCTGTGGACTTGCGAAGCTATATAAACTTGTCGTTCAACTGTTTTACAGTTAAATACTACTTTTCAGTGCATTCTGGTGGTTTGAAACACTGGTTTCATGTGAACTAACTCTATTTCAAGGATTTCTGCAGTGTACAACATCCTTTCTAGACTAGACACTTTCATTTTGATGTGTTTTACACTTGTTCTCTCACTATTCTGTGATATTCATTAGTATTTGCTCTGAATTACTAATGCTTTCTTGCAGTGTCCTATAATGGGCCTTCTGGTATACTTGCGGGACTTCACCACATGTAGAAACAACTTTATACACTCTTCTCTGATCTTGAGAAGCTACATACACTTGTCTTTCAACTGTTTTACAGTTGAATACTACTTTTCAGTGAATTCTAGTGGGTTGAAACACTGTTTTCTTGTGAAGTAACTCTATTTCAAGGATTTCTGTAGTGTATAACATCCTTTCTAGACTAGAAACTTAGATTTTTATGTCTTTTACACTTGTTCTCACAAAATTCTATGATATTCATTACTATTTCCTCTGAATGACTACTGATTTCTACCTGTTTCTTATAATGGGCCTTCTGCTCTACTTGGGGAACTTCACCACATGTAGAAACAACTTTATACACTCTTCTGTGGACTTGCGAAGCTATATAAACTTGTCTTTCAACTGTTTTACAGTTAAATACTTCTTTTCAGTGCATTCTGGTGGTTTGAAACACTGGTTTCATGTGAACTAACTCTATTTCAAGGATTTCTGCAGTGTACAACATCCTTTCTAGACTAGAGACTTACATTTTGATGTCTTTTACACTTGTTCTCTCTCTATTCTGTGATATTCATTAGTATTTGCTCTGAATGACTACTGATTTCTAGCTGTTTCCTATAATGGGCCTTCTTTTCTACTTGTGGGACTTCACCACATGTAGAAACAACTTTTTACACTCTTCTCTGAACTTGAGAAGCTACATACAATTGTCTTTCAACTGTTTTACAGTTGAATACTACTTTTCAGTGAATTCTAGTGGGTTGAAACACTGTTTTCTTGTGAAGTAACTCTATTTCAAGGATTTCTGTAGTGTATAACATCCTTTCTAGACTAGAAACTTAGATTTTTATGTCTTTTACACTTGTTCTCACACAATTCTATGATATACATTACTATTTCCTCTGAATTACTACTGATTTCTAGCTGTTTCTTATAATGGGCCTTCTGCTCTACTTGGGGAACTTCACCACATGTAGAAACAACTTTATACAGTCTTCTGTGGACTTGCGAAGCTATATAAACTTGTCTTTCAACTGTCTTACAGTTAAATACTACTTTTCAGTGCATTCTGGTGGTTTGAAACACTGGTTTCATGTGAACTAACTCTATTTCAAGGATTTCTGCAGTGTACAACATCCTTTCTAGACTAGACACTTTCATTTTGATGTGTTTTACACTTGTTCTCTCACTATTCTGTGATATTCATTAGTATTTGCTCTGAATTACTAATGCTTTCTTGCAGTGTCCTATAATGGGCCTTCTGGTATACTTGCGGGACTTCACCACATGTAGAAACAACTTTATACACTCTTCTCTGATCTTGAGAAGCTACATACACTTGTCTTTCAACTGTTTTACAGTTGAATACTACTTTTCAGTGAATTCTAGTGGGTTGAAACACTGTTTTCTTGTGAAGTAACTCTATTTCAAGGATTTCTGTAGTGTATAACATCCTTTCTAGACTAGAAACTTAGATTTTTATGTCTTTTACACTTGTTCTCACAAAATTCTATGATATTCATTACTATTTCCTCTGAATGACTACTGATTTCTAGCTGTTTCTTATAATGGGCCTTCTGCTCTACTTGGGGAACTTCACCACATGTAGAAACAACTTTATACACTCTTCTGTGGACTTGCGAAGCTATATAAACTTGTCTTTCAACTGTTTTACAGTTAAATACTTCTTTTCAGTGCATTCTGGTGGTTTGAAACACTGGTTTCATGTGAACTAACTCTATTTCAAGGATTTCTGCAGTGTACAACATCCTTTCTAGACTAGAGACTTACATTTTGATGTCTTTTACACTTGTTCTCTCTCTATTCTGTGATATTCATTAGTATTTGCTCTGAATGACTACTGATTTCTAGCTGTTTCCTATAATGGGCCTTCTTTTCTACTTGTGGGACTTCACCACATGTAGAAACAACTTTTTACACTCTTCTCTGAACTTGAGAAGCTACATACAATTGTCTTTCAACTGTTTTACAGTTGAATACTACTTTTCAGTGAATTCTAGTGGGTTGAAACACTGTTTTCTTGTGAAGTAACTCTATTTCAAGGATTTCTGTAGTGTATAACATCCTTTCTAGACTAGAAACTTAGATTTTTATGTCTTTTACACTTGTTCTCACACAATTCTATGATATTCATTACTATTTCCTCTGAATTACTACTGATTTCTAGCTGTTTCTTATAATGGGCCTTCTGCTCTACTTGGGGAACTTCACCACATGTAGAAACAACTTTATACACTCTTCTGTGGACTTGCGAAGCTATATAAATTTGTCTTTCAACTGTTTTCCAGTTAAATACTTCTTTTCAGTGCATTCTGGTGGTTTGAAACACTGGTTTCATGTGAACTAACTCTATTTCAAGGATTTCTGCAGTGTACAACATCCTTTCTTGACTAGAGACTTACATTTTGATGTCTTTTACACTTGTTCTCTCTCTATTCTGTGATATTCATTAGTATTTGCTCTGAATGACTACTGATTTCTAGCTGTTTCCTATAATGGGCCTTCTTTTCTACTTGTGGGACTTCACCACATGTAGAAACAACTTTTTACACTCTTCTCTGAACTTGAGAAGCTACATACAATTGTCTTTCAACTGTTTTACAGTTGAATACTACTTTTCAGTGAATTCTAGTGGGTTGAAACACTGTTTTCTTGTGAAGTAACTCTATTTCAAGGATTTCTGTAGTGTATAACATCCTTTCTAGACTAGAAACTTAGATTTTTATGTCTTTTACACTTGTTCTCACACAATTCTATGATATACATTACTATTTCCTCTGAATTACTACTGATTTCTAGCTGTTTCTTATAATGGGCCTTCTGCTCTACTTGGGGAACTTCACCACATGTAGAAACAACTTTATACAGTCTTCTGTGGACTTGCGAAGCTATATAAACTTGTCTTTCAACTGTCTTACAGTTAAATACTACTTTTCAGTGCATTCTGGTGGTTTGAAACACTGGTTTCATGTGAACTAACTCTATTTCAAGGATTTCTGCAGTGTACAACATCCTTTCTAGACTAGAGACTTACATTTTGATGTCTTTTACACTTGTTCTCTCTCTATTCTGTGATATTCATTAGTATTTGTTCTGAATGACTACTGATTTCTAGCTGTTTCCTATAATGGGCCTTCTTTTCTACTTGTGGGACTTCACCACATGTAGAAACAACTTTATACACTCTTCTCTGAACTTGAGAAGCTACATACACTTGTCTTTCAACTGTTTTACAGTTGAATACTACTTTTCAGTGACTTCTAGTGGGTTGAAACACTGTTTTCTTGTGAAGTAACTCTATTTCAAGGATTTCCGTAGTGTATAACATCCTTTCTAGACTAGAAACTTAGATTTTTATGTCTTTTACACTTGTTCTCACACAATTCTATGATATTCATTAGTATTTCCTCTGAATTACTACTGATTTCTAGCTGTTTCCTATAATGGGCCTTCTTTTCTACTTGTGGGACTTCACCACATTTAGAAACAACTTTACACAGTCTTCTGTGGACTTGCGAAGCTATATAAACTTGTCGTTCAACTGTTTTACAGTTAAATACTACTTTTCAGTGCATTCTGGTGGTTTGAAACACTGGTTTCATGTGAACTAACTCTATTTCAAGGATTTCTGCAGTGTACAACATCCTTTCTAGACTAGACACTTTCATTTTGATGTGTTTTACACTTGTTCTCTCACTATTCTGTGATATTCATTAGTATTTGCTCTGAATTACTAATGCTTTCTTGCAGTGTCCTATAATGGGCCTTCTGGTATACTTGCGGGACTTCACCACATGTAGAAACAACTTTATACACTCTTCTCTGATCTTGAGAAGCTACATACACTTGTCTTTCAACTGTTTTACAGTTGAATACTACTTTTCAGTGAATTCTAGTGGGTTGAAACACTGTTTTCTTGTGAAGTAACTCTATTTCAAGGATTTCTGTAGTGTATAACATCCTTTCTAGACTAGAAACTTAGATTTTTATGTCTTTTACACTTGTTCTCACAAAATTCTATGATATTCATTACTATTTCCTCTGAATGACTACTGATTTCTAGCTGTTTCTTATAATGGGCCTTCTGCTCTACTTGGGGAACTTCACCACATGTAGAAACAACTTTATACACTCTTCTGTGGACTTGCGAAGCTATATAAATTTGTCTTTCAACTGTTTTACAGTTAAATACTTCTTTTCAGTGCATTCTGGTGGTTTGAAACACTGGTTTCATGTGAACTAACTCTATTTCAAGGATTTCTGCAGTGTACAACATCCTTTCTTGACTAGAGACTTACATTTTGATGTCTTTTACACTTGTTCTCTCTCTATTCTGTGATATTCATTAGTATTTGCTCTGAATGACTACTGATTTCTAGCTGTTTCCTATAATGGGCCTTCTTTTCTACTTGTGGGACTTCACTACATGTAGAAACAACTTTTTACACTCTTCTCTGAACTTGAGAAGCTACATACAATTGTCTTTCAACTGTTTTACAGTTGAATACTACTTTTCAGTGAATTCTAGTGGGTTGAAACACTGTTTTCTTGTGAAGTAACTCTATTTCAAGGATTTCTGTAGTGTATAACATCCTTTCTAGACTAGAAACTTAGATTTTTATGTCTTTTACACTTGTTCTCACACAATTCTATGATATACATTACTATTTCCTCTGAATTACTACTGATTTCTAGCTGTTTCTTATAATGGGCCTTCTGCTCTACTTGGGGAACTTCACCACATGTAGAAACAACTTTATACAGTCTTCTGTGGACTTGCGAAGCTATATAAACTTGTCTTTCAACTGTCTTACAGTTAAATACTACTTTTCAGTGCATTCTGGTGGTTTGAAACACTGGTTTCATGTGAACTAACTCTATTTCAAGGATTTCTGCAGTGTACAACATCCTTTCTAGACTAGACACTTTCATTTTGATGTGTTTTACACTTGTTCTCTCACTATTCTGTGATATTCATTAGTATTTGCTCTGAATTACTAATGCTTTCTTGCAGTGTCCTATAATGGGCCTTCTGGTATACTTGCGGGACTTCACCACATGTAGAAACAACTTTATACACTCTTCTCTGATCTTGAAAAGCTACATACACTTGTCTTTCAACTGTTTTACAGTTGAATACTACTTTTCAGTGAATTCTAGTGGGTTGAAACACTGTTTTCTTGTGAAGTAACTCTATTTCAAGGATTTCTGTAGTGTATAACATCCTTTCTAGACTAGAAACTTAGATTTTTATGTCTTTTACACTTGTTCTCACAAAATTCTATGATATTCATTACTATTTCCTCTGAATGACTACTGATTTCTACCTGTTTCTTATAATGGGCCTTCTGCTCTACTTGGGGAACTTCACCACATGTAGAAACAACTTTATACACTCTTCTGTGGACTTGCGAAGCTATATAAACTTGTCTTTCAACTGTTTTACAGTTAAATACTTCTTTTCAGTGCATTCTGGTGGTTTGAAACACTGGTTTCATGTGAACTAACTCTATTTCAAGGATTTCTGCAGTGTACAACATCCTTTCTAGACTAGAGACTTACATTTTGATGTCTTTTACACTTGTTCTCTCTCTATTCTGTGATATTCATTAGTATTTGCTCTGAATGACTACTGATTTCTAGCTGTTTCCTATAATGGGCCTTCTTTTCTACTTGTGGGACTTCACCACATGTAGAAACAACTTTTTACACTCTTCTCTGAACTTGAGAAGCTACATACAATTGTCTTTCAACTGTTTTACAGTTGAATACTACTTTTCAGTGAATTCTAGTGGGTTGAAACACTGTTTTCTTGTGAAGTAACTCTATTTCAAGGATTTCTGTAGTGTATAACATCCTTTCTAGACTAGAAACTTAGATTTTTATGTCTTTTACACTTGTTCTCACACAATTCTATGATATACATTACTATTTCCTCTGAATTACTACTGATTTCTAGCTGTTTCTTATAATGGGCCTTCTGCTCTACTTGGGGAACTTCACCACATGTAGAAACAACTTTATACAGTCTTCTGTGGACTTGCGAAGCTATATAAACTTGTCTTTCAACTGTCTTACAGTTAAATACTACTTTTCAGTGCATTCTGGTGGTTTGAAACACTGGTTTCATGTGAACTAACTCTATTTCAAGGATTTCTGCAGTGTACAACATCCTTTCTTGACTAGAGACTTACATTTTGATGTCTTTTACACTTGTTCTCTCTCTATTCTGTGATATTCATTAGTATTTGCTCTGAATGACTACTGATTTCTAGCTGTTTCCTATAATGGGCCTTCTTTTCTACTTGTGGGACTTCACCACATGTAGAAACAACTTTTTACACTCTTCTCTGAACTTGAGAAGCTACATACAATTGTCTTTCAACTGTTTTACAGTTGAATACTACTTTTCAGTGAATTCTAGTGGGTTGAAACACTGTTTTCTTGTGAAGTAACTCTATTTCAAGGATTTCTGTAGTGTATAACATCCTTTCTAGACTAGAAACTTAGATTTTTGTCTTTTACACTTGTTCTCACACAATTCTATGATATACATTACTATTTCCTCTGAATTACTACTGATTTCTAGCTGTTTCTTATAATGGGCCTTCTGCTCTACTTGGGGAACTTCACCACATGTAGAAACAACTTTATACAGTCTTCTGTGGACTTGCGAAGCTATATAAACTTGTCTTTCAACTGTCTTACAGTTAAATACTACTTTTCAGTGCATTCTGGTGGTTTGAAACACTGGTTTCATGTGAACTAACTCTATTTCAAGGATTTCTGCAGTGTACAACATCCTTTCTTGACTAGAGACTTACATTTTGATGTCTTTTACACTTGTTCTCTCTCTATTCTGTGATATTCATTAGTATTTGCTCTGAATGACTACTGATTTCTAGCTGTTTCCTATAATGGGCCTTCTTTTCTACTTGTGGGACCTCACCACATGTAGAAACAACTTTTTACACTCTTCTCTGAACTTGAGAAGCTACATACAATTGTCTTTCAACTGTTTTACAGTTGAATACTACTTTTCAGTGAATTCTAGTGGGTTGAAACACTGTTTTCTTGTGAAGTAACTCTATTTCAAGGATTTCTGTAGTGTATAACATCCTTTCTAGACTAGAAACTTAGATTTTTGTCTTTTACACTTGTTCTCACACAATTCTATGATATACATTACTATTTCCTCTGAATTACTACTGATTTCTAGCTGTTTCTTATAATGGGCCTTCTGCTCTACTTGGGGAACTTCACCACATGTAGAAACAACTTTATACAGTCTTCTGTGGACTTGCGAAGCTATATAAACTTGTCTTTCAACTGTCTTACAGTTAAATACTACTTTTCAGTGCATTCTGGTGGTTTGAAACACTGGTTTCATGTGAACTAACTCTATTTCAAGGATTTCTGCAGTGTACAACATCCTTTCTTGACTAGAGACTTACATTTTGATGTCTTTTACACTTGTTCTCTCTCTATTCTTTGATATTCATTAGTATTTGTTCTGAATGACTACTGATTTCTAGCTGTTTCCTATAATGGGCCTTCTTTTCTACTTGTGGGACTTCACCACATTTAGAAACAACTTTACACAGTCTTCTGTGGACTTGCGAAGCTATATAAACTTGTCGTTCAACTGTTTTACAGTTAAATACTACTTTTCAGTGCATTCTGGTGCTTTGAAACACTGGTTTCATGTGAACTAACTCTATTTCAAGGATTTCTGCAGTGTACAACATCCTTTCTAGACTAGACACTTTCATTTTGATGTGTTTTACACTTGTTCTCTCACTATTCTGTGATATTCATTAGTATTTGCTCTGAATTACTAATGCTTTCTTGCAGTGTCCTATAATGGGCCTTCTGGTATACTTGCGGGACTTCACCACATGTAGAAACAACTTTATACACTCTTCTCTGATCTTGAGAAGCTACATACACTTGTCTTTCAACTGTTTTACAGTTGAATACTACTTTTCAGTGAATTCTAGTGGGTTGAAACACTGTTTTCTTGTGAAGTAACTCTATTTCAAGGATTTCTGTAGTGTATAACATCCTTTCTAGACTAGAAACTTAGATTTTTATGTCTTTTACACTTGTTCTCACAAAATTCTATGATATTCATTACTATTTCTTCTGAATGACTACTGATTTCTAGCTGTTTCTTATAATGGGCCTTCTGCTCTACTTGGGGAACTTCACCACATGTAGAAACAACTTTATACACTCTTCTGTGGACTTGCGAAGCTATATAAACTTGTCTTTCAACTGTTTTACAGTTAAATACTTCTTTTCAGTGCATTCTGGTGGTTTGAAACACTGGTTTCATGTGAACTAACTCTATTTCAAGGATTTCTGCAGTGTACAACATCCTTTCTAGACTAGAGACTTACATTTTGATGTCTTTTACACTTGTTCTCTCTCTATTCTGTGATATTCATTAGTATTTGCTCTGAATGACTACTGATTTCTAGCTGTTTCCTATAATGGGCCTTCTTTTCTACTTGTGGGACTTCACCACATGTAGAAACAACTTTATACACTCTTCTCTGAACTTGAGAAGCTACATACACTTGTCTTTCAACTGTTTTACAGTTGAATACTACTTTTCAGTGAATTCTAGTGGGTTGAAACACTGTTTTCTTGTGAAGTAACTCTATTTCAAGGATTTCTGTAGTGTATAACATCCTTTCTAGACTAGAAACTTAGATTTTTATGTCTTTTACACTTGTTCTCACACAATTCTATGATATTCATTACTATTTCCTCTGAATTACTACTGATTTCTAGCTGTTTCTTATAATGGGCCTTCTGCTCTACTTGGGGAACTTCACCACATGTAGAAACAACTTTATACACTCTTCTGTGGACTTGCGAAGCTATATAAACTTGTCTTTCAACTGTTTTACAGTTAAATACTTCTTTTCAGTGCATTCTGGTGGTTTGAAACACTGGTTTCATGTGAACTAACTCTATTTCAAGGATTTCTGCAGTGTACAACATCCTTTCTAGACTAGAGACTTACATTTTGATGTCTTTTACACTTGTTCTCTCTCTATTCTGTGATATTCATTAGTATTTGCTCTGAATGACTACTGATTTCTAGCTGTTTCCTATAATGGGCCTTCTTTTCTACTTGTGGGACTTCACCACATGTAGAAACAACTTTTTACACTCTTCTCTGAACTTGAGAAGCTACATACAATTGTCTTTCAACTGTTTTACAGTTGAATACTACTTTTCAGTGAATTCTAGTGGGTTGAAACACTGTTTTCTTGTGAAGTAACTCTATTTCAAGGATTTCTGTAGTGTATAACATCCTTTCTAGACTAGAAACTTAGATTTTTATGTCTTTTACACTTGTTCTCACACAATTCTATGATATTCATTACTATTTCCTCTGAATTACTACTGATTTCTAGCTGTTTCTTATAATGGGCCTTCTGCTCTACTTGGGGAACTTCACCACATGTAGAAACAACTTTATACACTCTTCTGTGGACTTGCGAAGCTATATAAATTTGTCTTTCAACTGTTTTACAGTTAAATACTTCTTTTCAGTGCATTCTGGTGGTTTGAAACACTGGTTTCATGTGAACTAACTCTATTTCAAGGATTTCTGCAGTGTACAACATCCTTTCTTGACTAGAGACTTACATTTTGATGTCTTTTACACTTGTTCTCTCTCTATTCTGTGATATTCATTAGTATTTGCTCTGAATGACTACTGATTTCTAGCTGTTTCCTGTAATGGGCCTTCTTTTCTACTTGTGGGACTTCACCACATGTAGAAACAACTTTTTACACTCTTCTCTGAACTTGAGAAGCTACATACAATTGTCTTTCAACTGTTTTACAGTTGAATACTACTTTTCAGTGAATTCTAGTGGGTTGAAACACTGTTTTCTTGTGAAGTAACTCTATTTCAAGGATTTCTGTAGTGTATAACATCCTTTCTAGACTAGAAACTTAGATTTTTGTCTTTTACACTTGTTCTCACACAATTCTATGATATACATTACTATTTCCTCTGAATTATTACTGATTTCTAGCTGTTTCTTATAATGGGCCTTCTGCTCTACTTGGGGAACTTCACCACATGTAGAAACAACTTTATACAGTCTTCTGTGGACTTGCGAAGCTATATAAACTTGTCTTTCAACTGTCTTACAGTTAAATACTACTTTTCAGTGCATTCTGGTGGTTTGAAACACTGGTTTCATGTGAACTAACTCTATTTCAAGGATTTCTGCAGTGTACAACATCCTTTCTTGACTAGAGACTTACATTTTGATGTCTTTTACACTTGTTCTCTCTCTATTCTGTGATATTCATTAGTATTTGTTCTGAATGACTACTGATTTCTAGCTGTTTCCTATAATGGGCCTTCTTTTCTACTTGTGGGACTTCACCACATTTAGAAACAACTTTACACAGTCTTCTGTGGACTTGCGAAGCTATATAAACTTGTCGTTCAACTGTTTTACAGTTAAATACTACTTTTCAGTGCATTCTGGTGGTTTGAAACACTGGTTTCATGTGAACTAACTCTATTTCAAGGATTTCTGCAGTGTACAACATCCTTTCTAGACTAGACACTTTCATTTTGATGTGTTTTACACTTGTTCTCTCACTATTCTGTGATATTCATTAGTATTTGCTCTGAATTACTAATGCTTTCTTGCAGTGTCCTATAATGGGCCTTCTGGTATACTTGCGGGACTTCACCACATGTAGAAACAACTTTATACACTCTTCTCTGATCTTGAGAAGCTACATACACTTGTCTTTCAACTGTTTTACAGTTGAATACTACTTTTCAGTGAATTCTAGTGGGTTGAAACACTGTTTTCTTGTGAAGTAACTCTATTTCAAGGATTTCTGTAGTGTATAACATCCTTTCTAGACTAGAAACTTAGATTTTTATGTCTTTTACACTTGTTCTCACACAATTCTATGATATTCATTACTATTTCCTCTGAATTACTACTGATTTCTAGCTGTTTCTTATAATGGGCCTTCTGCTCTACTTGGGGAACTTCACCACATGTAGAAACAACTTTATACAGTCTTCTGTGGACTTGCGAAGCTATATAAACTTGTCTTTCAACTGTCTTACAGTTAAATACTACTTTTCAGTGCATTCTGGTGGTTTGAAACACTGGTTTCATGTGAACTAACTCTATTTCAAGGATTTCTGCAGTGTACAACATCCTTTCTAGACTAGAGACTTACATTTTGATGTCTTTTACACTTGTTCTCTCTCTATTCTGTGATATTCATTAGTATTTGTTCTGAATGACTACTGATTTCTAGCTGTTTCCTATAATGGGCCTTCTTTTCTACTTGTGGGACTTCACCACATGTAGAAACAACTTTATACACTCTTCTCTGAACTTGAGAAGCTACATACACTTGTCTTTCAACTGTTTTACAGTTGAATACTACTTTTCAGTGACTTCTAGTGGGTTGAAACACTGTTTTCTTGTGAAGTAACTCTATTTCAAGGATTTCCGTAGTGTATAACATCCTTTCTAGACTAGAAACTTAGATTTTTATGTCTTTTACACTTGTTCTCACACAATTCTATGATATTCATTAGTATTTCCTCTGAATTACTACTGATTTCTAGCTGTTTCCTATAATGGGCCTTCTTTTCTACTTGTGGGACTTCACCACATTTAGAAACAACTTTACACAGTCTTCTGTGGACTTGCGAAGCTATATAAACTTGTCGTTCAACTGTTTTACAGTTAAATACTACTTTTCAGTGCATTCTGGTGGTTTGAAACACTGGTTTCATGTGAACTAACTCTATTTCAAGGATTTCTGCAGTGTACAACATCCTTTCTAGACTAGACACTTTCATTTTGATGTGTTTTACACTTGTTCTCTCACTATTCTGTGATATTCATTAGTATTTGCTCTGAATTACTAATGCTTTCTTGCAGTGTCCTATAATGGGCCTTCTGGTATACTTGCGGGACTTCACCACATGTAGAAACAACTTTATACACTCTTCTCTGATCTTGAGAAGCTACATACACTTGTCTTTCAACTGTTTTACAGTTGAATACTACTTTTCAGTGAATTCTAGTGGGTTGAAACACTGTTTTCTTGTGAAGTAACTCTATTTCAAGGATTTCTGTAGTGTATAACATCCTTTCTAGACTAGAAACTTAGATTTTTATGTCTTTTACACTTGTTCTCACAAAATTCTATGATATTCATTACTATTTCCTCTGAATGACTACTGATTTCTAGCTGTTTCTTATAATGGGCCTTCTGCTCTACTTGGGGAACTTCACCACATGTAGAAACAACTTTATACACTCTTCTGTGGACTTGCGAAGCTATATAAATTTGTCTTTCAACTGTTTTACAGTTAAATACTTCTTTTCAGTGCATTCTGGTGGTTTGAAACACTGGTTTCATGTGAACTAACTCTATTTCAAGGATTTCTGCAGTGTACAACATCCTTTCTTGACTAGAGACTTACATTTTGATGTCTTTTACACTTGTTCTCTCTCTATTCTGTGATATTCATTAGTATTTGCTCTGAATGACTACTGATTTCTAGCTGTTTCCTATAATGGGCCTTCTTTTCTACTTGTGGGACTTCACTACATGTAGAAACAACTTTTTACACTCTTCTCTGAACTTGAGAAGCTACATACAATTGTCTTTCAACTGTTTTACAGTTGAATACTACTTTTCAGTGAATTCTAGTGGGTTGAAACACTGTTTTCTTGTGAAGTAACTCTATTTCAAGGATTTCTGTAGTGTATAACATCCTTTCTAGACTAGAAACTTAGATTTTTATGTCTTTTACACTTGTTCTCACACAATTCTATGATATACATTACTATTTCCTCTGAATTACTACTGATTTCTAGCTGTTTCTTATAATGGGCCTTCTGCTCTACTTGGGGAACTTCACCACATGTAGAAACAACTTTATACAGTCTTCTGTGGACTTGCGAAGCTATATAAACTTGTCTTTCAACTGTCTTACAGTTAAATACTACTTTTCAGTGCATTCTGGTGGTTTGAAACACTGGTTTCATGTGAACTAACTCTATTTCAAGGATTTCTGCAGTGTACAACATCCTTTCTAGACTAGACACTTTCATTTTGATGTGTTTTACACTTGTTCTCTCACTATTCTGTGATATTCATTAGTATTTGCTCTGAATTACTAATGCTTTCTTGCAGTGTCCTATAATGGGCCTTCTGGTATACTTGCGGGACTTCACCACATGTAGAAACAACTTTATACACTCTTCTCTGATCTTGAAAAGCTACATACACTTGTCTTTCAACTGTTTTACAGTTGAATACTACTTTTCAGTGAATTCTAGTGGGTTGAAACACTGTTTTCTTGTGAAGTAACTCTATTTCAAGGATTTCTGTAGTGTATAACATCCTTTCTAGACTAGAAACTTAGATTTTTATGTCTTTTACACTTGTTCTCACAAAATTCTATGATATTCATTACTATTTCCTCTGAATGACTACTGATTTCTACCTGTTTCTTATAATGGGCCTTCTGCTCTACTTGGGGAACTTCACCACATGTAGAAACAACTTTATACACTCTTCTGTGGACTTGCGAAGCTATATAAACTTGTCTTTCAACTGTTTTACAGTTAAATACTTCTTTTCAGTGCATTCTGGTGGTTTGAAACACTGGTTTCATGTGAACTAACTCTATTTCAAGGATTTCTGCAGTGTACAACATCCTTTCTAGACTAGAGACTTACATTTTGATGTCTTTTACACTTGTTCTCTCTCTATTCTGTGATATTCATTAGTATTTGCTCTGAATGACTACTGATTTCTAGCTGTTTCCTATAATGGGCCTTCTTTTCTACTTGTGGGACTTCACCACATGTAGAAACAACTTTTTACACTCTTCTCTGAACTTGAGAAGCTACATACAATTGTCTTTCAACTGTTTTACAGTTGAATACTACTTTTCAGTGAATTCTAGTGGGTTGAAACACTGTTTTCTTGTGAAGTAACTCTATTTCAAGGATTTCTGTAGTGTATAACATCCTTTCTAGACTAGAAACTTAGATTTTTATGTCTTTTACACTTGTTCTCACACAATTCTATGATATACATTACTATTTCCTCTGAATTACTACTGATTTCTAGCTGTTTCTTATAATGGGCCTTCTGCTCTACTTGGGGAACTTCACCACATGTAGAAACAACTTTATACAGTCTTCTGTGGACTTGCGAAGCTATATAAACTTGTCTTTCAACTGTCTTACAGTTAAATACTACTTTTCAGTGCATTCTGGTGGTTTGAAACACTGGTTTCATGTGAACTAACTCTATTTCAAGGATTTCTGCAGTGTACAACATCCTTTCTTGACTAGAGACTTACATTTTGATGTCTTTTACACTTGTTCTCTCTCTATTCTGTGATATTCATTAGTATTTGCTCTGAATGACTACTGATTTCTAGCTGTTTCCTATAATGGGCCTTCTTTTCTACTTGTGGGACTTCACCACATGTAGAAACAACTTTTTACACTCTTCTCTGAACTTGAGAAGCTACATACAATTGTCTTTCAACTGTTTTACAGTTGAATACTACTTTTCAGTGAATTCTAGTGGGTTGAAACACTGTTTTCTTGTGAAGTAACTCTATTTCAAGGATTTCTGTAGTGTATAACATCCTTTCTAGACTAGAAACTTAGATTTTTGTCTTTTACACTTGTTCTCACACAATTCTATGATATACATTACTATTTCCTCTGAATTACTACTGATTTCTAGCTGTTTCTTATAATGGGCCTTCTGCTCTACTTGGGGAACTTCACCACATGTAGAAACAACTTTATACAGTCTTCTGTGGACTTGCGAAGCTATATAAACTTGTCTTTCAACTGTCTTACAGTTAAATACTACTTTTCAGTGCATTCTGGTGGTTTGAAACACTGGTTTCATGTGAACTAACTCTATTTCAAGGATTTCTGCAGTGTACAACATCCTTTCTTGACTAGAGACTTACATTTTGATGTCTTTTACACTTGTTCTCTCTCTATTCTGTGATATTCATTAGTATTTGCTCTGAATGACTACTGATTTCTAGCTGTTTCCTATAATGGGCCTTCTTTTCTACTTGTGGGACCTCACCACATGTAGAAACAACTTTTTACACTCTTCTCTGAACTTGAGAAGCTACATACAATTGTCTTTCAACTGTTTTACAGTTGAATACTACTTTTCAGTGAATTCTAGTGGGTTGAAACACTGTTTTCTTGTGAAGTAACTCTATTTCAAGGATTTCTGTAGTGTATAACATCCTTTCTAGACTAGAAACTTAGATTTTTGTCTTTTACACTTGTTCTCACACAATTCTATGATATACATTACTATTTCCTCTGAATTACTACTGATTTCTAGCTGTTTCTTATAATGGGCCTTCTGCTCTACTTGGGGAACTTCACCACATGTAGAAACAACTTTATACAGTCTTCTGTGGACTTGCGAAGCTATATAAACTTGTCTTTCAACTGTCTTACAGTTAAATACTACTTTTCAGTGCATTCTGGTGGTTTGAAACACTGGTTTCATGTGAACTAACTCTATTTCAAGGATTTCTGCAGTGTACAACATCCTTTCTTGACTAGAGACTTACATTTTGATGTCTTTTACACTTGTTCTCTCTCTATTCTTTGATATTCATTAGTATTTGTTCTGAATGACTACTGATTTCTAGCTGTTTCCTATAATGGGCCTTCTTTTCTACTTGTGGGACTTCACCACATTTAGAAACAACTTTACACAGTCTTCTGTGGACTTGCGAAGCTATATAAACTTGTCGTTCAACTGTTTTACAGTTAAATACTACTTTTCAGTGCATTCTGGTGCTTTGAAACACTGGTTTCATGTGAACTAACTCTATTTCAAGGATTTCTGCAGTGTACAACATCCTTTCTAGACTAGACACTTTCATTTTGATGTGTTTTACACTTGTTCTCTCACTATTCTGTGATATTCATTAGTATTTGCTCTGAATTACTAATGCTTTCTTGCAGTGTCCTATAATGGGCCTTCTGGTATACTTGCGGGACTTCACCACATGTAGAAACAACTTTATACACTCTTCTCTGATCTTGAGAAGCTACATACACTTGTCTTTCAACTGTTTTACAGTTGAATACTACTTTTCAGTGAATTCTAGTGGGTTGAAACACTGTTTTCTTGTGAAGTAACTCTATTTCAAGGATTTCTGTAGTGTATAACATCCTTTCTAGACTAGAAACTTAGATTTTTATGTCTTTTACACTTGTTCTCACAAAATTCTATGATATTCATTACTATTTCTTCTGAATGACTACTGATTTCTAGCTGTTTCTTATAATGGGCCTTCTGCTCTACTTGGGGAACTTCACCACATGTAGAAACAACTTTATACACTCTTCTGTGGACTTGCGAAGCTATATAAACTTGTCTTTCAACTGTTTTACAGTTAAATACTTCTTTTCAGTGCATTCTGGTGGTTTGAAACACTGGTTTCATGTGAACTAACTCTATTTCAAGGATTTCTGCAGTGTACAACATCCTTTCTAGACTAGAGACTTACATTTTGATGTCTTTTACACTTGTTCTCTCTCTATTCTGTGATATTCATTAGTATTTGCTCTGAATGACTACTGATTTCTAGCTGTTTCCTATAATGGGCCTTCTTTTCTACTTGTGGGACTTCACCACATGTAGAAACAACTTTATACACTCTTCTCTGAACTTGAGAAGCTACATACACTTGTCTTTCAACTGTTTTACAGTTGAATACTACTTTTCAGTGAATTCTAGTGGGTTGAAACACTGTTTTCTTGTGAAGTAACTCTATTTCAAGGATTTCTGTAGTGTATAACATCCTTTCTAGACTAGAAACTTAGATTTTTATGTCTTTTACACTTGTTCTCACACAATTCTATGATATTCATTACTATTTCCTCTGAATTACTACTGATTTCTAGCTGTTTCTTATAATGGGCCTTCTGCTCTACTTGGGGAACTTCACCACATGTAGAAACAACTTTATACACTCTTCTGTGGACTTGCGAAGCTATATAAACTTGTCTTTCAACTGTTTTACAGTTAAATACTTCTTTTCAGTGCATTCTGGTGGTTTGAAACACTGGTTTCATGTGAACTAACTCTATTTCAAGGATTTCTGCAGTGTACAACATCCTTTCTAGACTAGAGACTTACATTTTGATGTCTTTTACACTTGTTCTCTCTCTATTCTGTGATATTCATTAGTATTTGCTCTGAATGACTACTGATTTCTAGCTGTTTCCTATAATGGGCCTTCTTTTCTACTTGTGGGACTTCACCACATGTAGAAACAACTTTTTACACTCTTCTCTGAACTTGAGAAGCTACATACAATTGTCTTTCAACTGTTTTACAGTTGAATACTACTTTTCAGTGAATTCTAGTGGGTTGAAACACTGTTTTCTTGTGAAGTAACTCTATTTCAAGGATTTCTGTAGTGTATAACATCCTTTCTAGACTAGAAACTTAGATTTTTATGTCTTTTACACTTGTTCTCACACAATTCTATGATATTCATTACTATTTCCTCTGAATTACTACTGATTTCTAGCTGTTTCTTATAATGGGCCTTCTGCTCTACTTGGGGAACTTCACCACATGTAGAAACAACTTTATACACTCTTCTGTGGACTTGCGAAGCTATATAAATTTGTCTTTCAACTGTTTTACAGTTAAATACTTCTTTTCAGTGCATTCTGGTGGTTTGAAACACTGGTTTCATGTGAACTAACTCTATTTCAAGGATTTCTGCAGTGTACAACATCCTTTCTTGACTAGAGACTTACATTTTGATGTCTTTTACACTTGTTCTCTCTCTATTCTGTGATATTCATTAGTATTTGCTCTGAATGACTACTGATTTCTAGCTGTTTCCTGTAATGGGCCTTCTTTTCTACTTGTGGGACTTCACCACATGTAGAAACAACTTTTTACACTCTTCTCTGAACTTGAGAAGCTACATACAATTGTCTTTCAACTGTTTTACAGTTGAATACTACTTTTCAGTGAATTCTAGTGGGTTGAAACACTGTTTTCTTGTGAAGTAACTCTATTTCAAGGATTTCTGTAGTGTATAACATCCTTTCTAGACTAGAAACTTAGATTTTTGTCTTTTACACTTGTTCTCACACAATTCTATGATATACATTACTATTTCCTCTGAATTATTACTGATTTCTAGCTGTTTCTTATAATGGGCCTTCTGCTCTACTTGGGGAACTTCACCACATGTAGAAACAACTTTATACAGTCTTCTGTGGACTTGCGAAGCTATATAAACTTGTCTTTCAACTGTCTTACAGTTAAATACTACTTTTCAGTGCATTCTGGTGGTTTGAAACACTGGTTTCATGTGAACTAACTCTATTTCAAGGATTTCTGCAGTGTACAACATCCTTTCTTGACTAGAGACTTACATTTTGATGTCTTTTACACTTGTTCTCTCTCTATTCTGTGATATTCATTAGTATTTGTTCTGAATGACTACTGATTTCTAGCTGTTTCCTATAATGGGCCTTCTTTTCTACTTGTGGGACTTCACCACATTTAGAAACAACTTTACACAGTCTTCTGTGGACTTGCGAAGCTATATAAACTTGTCGTTCAACTGTTTTACAGTTAAATACTACTTTTCAGTGCATTCTGGTGGTTTGAAACACTGGTTTCATGTGAACTAACTCTATTTCAAGGATTTCTGCAGTGTACAACATCCTTTCTAGACTAGACACTTTCATTTTGATGTGTTTTACACTTGTTCTCTCACTATTCTGTGATATTCATTAGTATTTGCTCTGAATTACTAATGCTTTCTTGCAGTGTCCTATAATGGGCCTTCTGGTATACTTGCGGGACTTCACCACATGTAGAAACAACTTTATACACTCTTCTCTGATCTTGAGAAGCTACATACACTTGTCTTTCAACTGTTTTACAGTTGAATACTACTTTTCAGTGAATTCTAGTGGGTTGAAACACTGTTTTCTTGTGAAGTAACTCTATTTCAAGGATTTCTGTAGTGTATAACATCCTTTCTAGACTAGAAACTTAGATTTTTATGTCTTTTACACTTGTTCTCACAAAATTCTATGATATTCATTACTATTTCTTCTGAATGACTACTGATTTCTAGGTGTTTCTTATAATGGGCCTTCTGCTCTACTTGGGGAACTTCAACACATGTAGAAACAACTTTATACACTCTTCTGTGGACTTGCGAAGCTATATAAACTTGTCTTTCAACTGTTTTACAGTTAAATACTTCTTTTCAGTGCATTCTGGTGGTTTGAAACACTGGTTTCATGTGAACTAACTCTATTTCAAGGATTTCTGCAGTGTACAACATCCTTTCTAGACTAGAGACTTACATTTTGATGTCTTTTACACTTGTTCTCTCTCTATTCTGTGATATTCATTAGTATTTGCTCTGAATGACTACTGATTTCTAGCTGTTTCCTATAATGGGCCTTCTTTTCTACTTGTGGGACTTCACCACATGTAGAAACAACTTTATACACTCTTCTCTGAACTTGAGAAGCTACATACACTTGTCTTTCAACTGTTTTACAGTTGAATACTACTTTTCAGTGAATTCTAGTGGGTTGAAACACTGTTTTCTTGTGAAGTAACTCTATTTCAAGGATTTCTGTAGTGTATAACATCCTTTCTAGACTAGAAACTTAGATTTTTATGTCTTTTACACTTGTTCTCACACAATTCTATGATATTCATTACTATTTCCTCTGAATTACTACTGATTTCTAGCTGTTTCTTATAATGGGCCTTCTGCTCTACTTGGGGAACTTCACCACATGTAGAAACAACTTTATACACTCTTCTGTGGACTTGCGAAGCTATATAAACTTGTCTTTCAACTGTTTTACAGTTAAATACTTCTTTTCAGTGCATTCTGGTGGTTTGAAACACTGGTTTCATGTGAACTAACTCTATTTCAAGGATTTCTGCAGTGTACAACATCCTTTCTAGACTAGAGACTTACATTTTGATGTCTTTTACACTTGTTCTCTCTCTATTCTGTGATATTCATTAGTATTTGCTCTGAATGACTACTGATTTCTAGCTGTTTCCTATAATGGGCCTTCTTTTCTACTTGTGGGACTTCACCACATGTAGAAACAACTTTTTACACTCTTCTCTGAACTTGAGAAGCTACATACAATTGTCTTTCAACTGTTTTACAGTTGAATACTACTTTTCAGTGAATTCTAGTGGGTTGAAACACTGTTTTCTTGTGAAGTAACTCTATTTCAAGGATTTCTGTAGTGTATAACATCCTTTCTAGACTAGAAACTTAGATTTTTATGTCTTTTACACTTGTTCTCACACAATTCTATGATATTCATTACTATTTCCTCTGAATTACTACTGATTTCTAGCTGTTTCTTATAATGGGCCTTCTGCTCTACTTGGGGAACTTCACCACATGTAGAAACAACTTTATACACTCTTCTGTGGACTTGCGAAGCTATATAAATTTGTCTTTCAACTGTTTTCCAGTTAAATACTTCTTTTCAGTGCATTCTGGTGGTTTGAAACACTGGTTTCATGTGAACTAACTCTATTTCAAGGATTTCTGCAGTGTACAACATCCTTTCTTGACTAGAGACTTACATTTTGATGTCTTTTACACTTGTTCTCTCTCTATTCTGTGATATTCATTAGTATTTGCTCTGAATGACTACTGATTTCTAGCTGTTTCCTATAATGGGCCTTCTTTTCTACTTGTGGGACTTCACCACATGTAGAAACAACTTTTTACACTCTTCTCTGAACTTGAGAAGCTACATACAATTGTCTTTCAACTGTTTTACAGTTGAATACTACTTTTCAGTGAATTCTAGTGGGTTGAAACACTGTTTTCTTGTGAAGTAACTCTATTTCAAGGATTTCTGTAGTGTATAACATCCTTTCTAGACTAGAAACTTAGATTTTTATGTCTTTTACACTTGTTCTCACACAATTCTATGATATACATTACTATTTCCTCTGAATTACTACTGATTTCTAGCTGTTTCTTATAATGGGCCTTCTGCTCTACTTGGGGAACTTCACCACATGTAGAAACAACTTTATACAGTCTTCTGTGGACTTGCGAAGCTATATAAACTTGTCTTTCAACTGTCTTACAGTTAAATACTACTTTTCAGTGCATTCCGGTGGTTTGAAACACTGGTTTCATGTGAACTAACTCTATTTCAAGGATTTCTGCAGTGTACAACATCCTTTCTAGACTAGAGACTTACATTTTGATGTCTTTTACACTTGTTCTCTCTCTATTCTGTGATATTCATTAGTATTTGTTCTGAATGACTACTGATTTCTAGCTGTTTCCTATAATGGGCCTTCTTTTCTACTTGTGGGACTTCACCACATGTAGAAACAACTTTATACACTCTTCTCTGAACTTGAGAAGCTACATACACTTGTCTTTCAACTGTTTTACAGTTGAATACTACTTTTCAGTGAATTCTAGTGGGTTGAAACACTGTTTTCTTGTGAAGTAACTCTATTTCAAGGATTTCTGTAGTGTATAACATCCTTTCTAGACTAGAAACTTAGATTTTTATGTCTTTTACACTTGTTCTCACACAATTCTATGATATTCATTACTATTTCCTCTGAATTACTACTGATTTCTAGCTGTTTCTTATAATGGGCCTTCTGCTCTACTTGGGGAACTTCACCACATGTAGAAACAACTTTATACACTCTTCTGTGGACTTGCGAAGCTATATAAATTTGTCTTTCAACTGTTTTCCAGTTAAATACTTCTTTTCAGTGCATTCTGGTGGTTTGAAACACTGGTTTCATGTGAACTAACTCTATTTCAAGGATTTCTGCAGTGTACAACATCCTTTCTTGACTAGAGACTTACATTTTGATGTCTTTTACACTTGTTCTCTCTCTATTCTGTGATATTCATTAGTATTTGCTCTGAATGACTACTGATTTCTAGCTGTTTCCTATAATGGGCCTTCTTTTCTACTTGTGGGACTTCACCACATGTAGAAACAACTTTTTACACTCTTCTCTGAACTTGAGAAGCTACATACAATTGTCTTTCAACTGTTTTACAGTTGAATACTACTTTTCAGTGAATTCTAGTGGGTTGAAACACTGTTTTCTTGTGAAGTAACTCTATTTCAAGGATTTCTGTAGTGTATAACATCCTTTCTAGACTAGAAACTTAGATTTTTGTCTTTTACACTTGTTCTCACACAATTCTATGATATACATTACTATTTCCTCTGAATTACTACTGATTTCTAGCTGTTTCTTATAATGGGCCTTCTGCTCTACTTGGGGAACTTCACCACATGTAGAAACAACTTTATACAGTCTTCTGTGGACTTGCGAAGCTATATAAACTTGTCTTTCAACTGTCTTACAGTTAAATACTACTTTTCAGTGCATTCTGGTGGTTTGAAACACTGGTTTCATGTGAACTAACTCTATTTCAAGGATTTCTGCAGTGTACAACATCCTTTCTAGACTAGACACTTTCATTTTGATGTGTTTTACACTTGTTCTCTCACTATTCTGTGATATTCATTAGTATTTGCTCTGAATTACTAATGCTTTCTTGCAGTGTCCTATAATGGGCCTTCTGTTATACTTGCGGGACTTCACCACATGTAGAAACAACTTTATACACTCTTCTCTGATCTTGAGAAGCTACATACACTTGTCTTTCAACTGTTTTACAGTTGAATACTACTTTTCAGTGAATTCTAGTGGGTTGAAACACTGTTTTCTTGTGAAGTAACTCTATTTCAAGGATTTCTGTAGTGTATAACATCCTTTCTAGACTAGAAACTTAGATTTTTATGTCTTTTACACTTGTTCTCACAAAATTCTATGATATTCATTACTATTTCTTCTGAATGACTACTGATTTCTAGCTGTTTCTTATAATGGGCCTTCTGCTCTACTTGGGGAACTTCACCACATGTAGAAACAACTTTATACACTCTTCTGTGGACTTGCGAAGCTATATAAACTTGTCTTTCAACTGTTTTACAGTTAAATACTTCTTTTCAGTGCATTCTGGTGGTTTGAAACACTGGTTTCATGTGAACTAACTCTATTTCAAGGATTTCTGCAGTGTACAACATCCTTTCTAGACTAGAGACTTACATTTTGATGTCTTTTACACTTGTTCTCTCTCTATTCTGTGATATTCATTAGTATTTGCTCTGAATGACTACTGATTTCTAGCTGTTTCCTATAATGGGCCTTCTTTTCTACTTGTGGGACTTCACCACATGTAGAAACAACTTTATACACTCTTCTCTGAACTTGAGAAGCTACATACACTTGTCTTTCAACTGTTTTACAGTTGAATACTACTTTTCAGTGAATTCTAGTGGGTTGAAACACTGTTTTCTTGTGAAGTAACTCTATTTCAAGGATTTCTGTAGTGTATAACATCCTTTCTAGACTAGAAACTTAGATTTTTATGTCTTTTACACTTGTTCTCACACAATTCTATGATATTCATTACTATTTCCTCTGAATTACTACTGATTTCTAGCTGTTTCTTATAATGGGCCTTCTGCTCTACTTGGGGAACTTCACCACATGTAGAAACAACTTTATACACTCTTCTGTGGACTTGCGAAGCTATATAAACTTGTCTTTCAACTGGTTTCCAGTTAAATACTTCTTTTCAGTGCATTCTGGTGGTTTGAAACACTGGTTTCATGTGAACTAACTCTATTTCAAGGATTTCTGCAGTGTACAACATCCTTTCTTGACTAGAGACTTACATTTTGATGTCTTTTACACTTGTTCTCTCTCTATTCTGTGATATTCATTAGTATTTGCTCTGAATGACTACTGATTTCTAGCTGTTTCCTATAATGGGCCTTCTTTTCTACTTGTGGGACTTCACCACATGTAGAAACAACTTTTTACACTCTTCTCTGAACTTGAGAAGCTACATACAATTGTCTTTCAACTGTTTTACAGTTGAATACTACTTTTCAGTGAATTCTAGTGGGTTGAAACACTGTTTTCTTGTGAAGTAACTCTATTTCAAGGATTTCTGTAGTGTATAACATCCTTTCTAGACTAGAAACTTAGATTTTTATGTCTTTTACACTTGTTCTCACACAATTCTATGATATACATTACTATTTCCTCTGAATTACTACTGATTTCTAGCTGTTTCTTATAATGGGCCTTCTGCTCTACTTGGGGAACTTCACCACATGTAGAAACAACTTTATACAGTCTTCTGTGGACTTGCGAAGCTATATAAACTTGTCTTTCAACTGTCTTACAGTTAAATACTACTTTTCAGTGCATTCTGGTGGTTTGAAACACTGGTTTCATGTGAACTAACTCTATTTCAAGGATTTCTGCAGTGTACAACATCCTTTCTAGACTAGAGACTTACATTTTGATGTCTTTTACACTTGTTCTCTCTCTATTCTGTGATATTCATTAGTATTTGTTCTGAATGACTACTGATTTCTAGCTGTTTCCTATAATGGGCCTTCTTTTCTACTTGTGGGACTTCACCACATGTAGAAACAACTTTATACACTCTTCTCTGAACTTGAGAAGCTACATACACTTGTCTTTCAACTGTTTTACAGTTGAATACTACTTTTCAGTGACTTCTAGTGGGTTGAAACACTGTTTTCTTGTGAAGTAACTCTATTTCAAGGATTTCTGTAGTGTATAACATCCTTTCTAGACTAGAAACTTAGATTTTTATGTCTTTTACACTTGTTCTCACACAATTCTATGATATTCATTACTATTTCCTCTGAATTACTACTGATTTCTAGTTGTTTCTTATAATGGGCCTTCTGCTCTACTTGTGGAACTTCACCACATGTAGAAACAACTTTATACAGTCTTCTGTTGACTTGCGAAGCTATATAAACTTGTCTTTCAACTGTTTTACAGTTAAATACTACTTTTCAGTGCATTCTGGTGGTTTGAAACGCTGGTTTCATGTGAACTAACTCTATTTCAAGGATTTCTGCAGTGTACAACATCCTTTCTAGACTAGAGACTTACATTTTGATGTCTTTTACACTTGTTCTCTCTCTATTCTGTGATATTCATTAGTATTTGCTCTGAATGACTACTGATTTCTAGCTGTTTCCTATAATGGGCCTTCTTTTCTACTTGTGGGACTTCACCACATGTAGAAACAACTTTTTACACTCTTCTCTGAACTTGAGAAGCTACATACAATTGTCTTTCAACTGTTTTACAGTTGAATACTACTTTTCAGTGAATTCTAGTGGGTTGAAACACTGTTTTCTTGTGAAGTAACTCTATTTCAAGGATTTCTGTAGTGTATAACATCCTTTCTAGACTAGAAACTTAGATTTTTATGTCTTTTACACTTGTTCTCACAAAATTCTATGATATTCATTACTATTTCCTCTGAATTACTACTGATTTCTAGCTGTTTCTTATAATGGGCCTTCTGCTCTACTTGGGGAACTTCACCACATGTAGAAACAACTTTATACACTCTTCTGTGGACTTGCGAAGCTATATAAATTTGTCTTTCAACTGTTTTACAGTTAAATACTTCTTTTCAGTGCATTCTGGTGGTTTGAAACACTGGTTTCATGTGAACTAACTCTATTTCAAGGATTTCTGCAGTGTACAACATCCTTTCTAGACTAGAGACTTACATTTTGATGTCTTTTACACTTGTTCTCTCTCTATTCTGTGATATTCATTAGTATTTGCTCTGAATGACTACTGATTTCTAGCTGTTTCCTATAATGGGCCTTCTTTTCTACTTGTGGGACTTCACCACATGTAGAAACAACTTTATACACTCTTCTCTGAACTTGAGAAGCTACATACACTTGTCTTTCAACTGTTTTACAGTTGAATACTACTTTTCAGTGAATTCTAGTGGGTTGAAACACTGTTTTCTTGTGAAGTAACTCTATTTCAAGGATTTCTGTAGTGTATAACATCCTTTCTAGACTAGAAACTTAGATTTTTATGTCTTTTACACTTGTTCTCACAAAATTCTATGATATTCATTACTATTTCTTCTGAATGACTACTGATTTCTAGCTGTTTCTTATAATGGGCCTTCTGCTCTACTTGGGGAACTTCACCACATGTAGAAACAACTTTATACACTCTTCTGTGGACTTGCGAAGCTATATAAACTTGTCTTTCAACTGTTTTACAGTTAAATACTTCTTTTCAGTGCATTCTGGTGGTTTGAAACACTGGTTTCATGTGAACTAACTCTATTTCAAGGATTTCTGCAGTGTACAACATCCTTTCTAGACTAGAGACTTACATTTTGATGTCTTTTACACTTGTTCTCTCTCTATTCTGTGATATTCATTAGTATTTGCTCTGAATGACTACTGATTTCTAGCTGTTTCCTATAATGGGCCTTCTTTTCTACTTGTGGGACTTCACCACATGTAGAAACAACTTTTTACACTCTTCTCTGAACTTGAGAAGCTACATACAATTGTCTTTCAACTGTTTTACAGTTGAATACTACTTTTCAGTGAATTCTAGTGGGTTGAAACACTGTTTTCTTGTGAAGTAACTCTATTTCAAGGATTTCTGTAGTGTATAACATCCTTTCTAGACTAGAAACTTAGATTTTTATGTCTTTTACACTTGTTCTCACACAATTCTATGATATTCATTACTATTTCCTCTGAATTACTACTGATTTCTAGCTGTTTCTTATAATGGGCCTTCTGCTCTACTTGGGGAACTTCACCACATGTAGAAACAACTTTATACACTCTTCTGTGGACTTGCGAAGCTATATAAATTTGTCTTTCAACTGGTTTCCAGTTAAATACTTCTTTTCAGTGCATTCTGGTGGTTTGAAACACTGGTTTCATGTGAACTAACTCTATTTCAAGGATTTCTGCAGTGTACAACATCCTTTCTTGACTAGAGACTTACATTTTGATGTCTTTTACACTTGTTCTCTCTCTATTCTGTGATATTCATTAGTATTTGCTCTGAATGACTACTGATTTCTAGCTGTTTCCTATAATGGGCCTTCTTTTCTACTTGTGGGACTTCACCACATGTAGAAACAACTTTTTACACTCTTCTCTGAACTTGAGAAGCTACATACACTTGTCTTTCAACTGTTTTACAGTTGAATACTACTTTTCAGTGAATTCTAGTGGGTTGAAACACTGTTTTCTTGTGAAGTAACTCTATTTCAAGGATTTCTGTAGTGTATAACATCCTTTCTAGACTAGAAACTTAGATTTTTATGTCTTTTACACTTGTTCTCACACAATTCTATGATATTCATTACTATTTCCTCTGAATTACTACTGATTTCTAGCTGTTTCTTATAATGGGCCTTCTGCTCTACTTGGGGAACTTCACCACATGTAGAAACAACTTTATACACTCTTCTGTGGACTTGCGAAGCTATATAAACTTGTCTTTCAACTGTTTTACAGTTAAATACTTCTTTTCAGTGCATTCTGGTGGTTTGAAACACTGGTTTCATGTGAACTAACTCTATTTCAAGGATTTCTGCAGTGTACAACATCCTTTCTAGACTAGAGACTTACATTTTGATGTCTTTTACACTTGTTCTCTCTCTATTCTGTGATATTCATTAGTATTTGCTCTGAATGACTACTGATTTCTAGCTGTTTCCTATAATGGGCCTTCTTTTCTACTTGTGGGACTTCACCACATGTAGAAACAACTTTTTACACTCTTCTCTGAACTTGAGAAGCTACATACAATTGTCTTTCAACTGTTTTACAGTTGAATACTACTTTTCAGTGAATTCTAGTGGGTTGAAACACTGTTTTCTTGTGAAGTAACTCTATTTCAAGGATTTCTGTAGTGTATAACATCCTTTCTAGACTAGAAACTTAGATTTTTATGTCTTTTACACTTGTTCTCACACAATTCTATGATATTCATTACTATTTCCTCTGAATTACTACTGATTTCTAGCTGTTTCTTATAATGGGCCTTCTGCTCTACTTGGGGAACTTCACCACATGTAGAAACAACTTTATACACTCTTCTGTGGACTTGCGAAGCTATATAAACTTGTCTTTCAACTGGTTTCCAGTTAAATACTTCTTTTCAGTGCATTCTGGTGGTTTGAAACACTGGTTTCATGTGAACTAACTCTATTTCAAGGATTTCTGCAGTGTACAACATCCTTTCTTGACTAGAGACTTACATTTTGATGTCTTTTACACTTGTTCTCTCTCTATTCTGTGATATTCATTAGTATTTGCTCTGAATGACTACTGATTTCTAGCTGTTTCCTATAATGGGCCTTCTTTTCTACTTGTGGGACTTCACCACATGTAGAAACAACTTTTTACACTCTTCTCTGAACTTGAGAAGCTACATACAATTGTCTTTCAACTGTTTTACAGTTGAATACTACTTTTCAGTGAATTCTAGTGGGTTGAAACACTGTTTTCTTGTGAAGTAACTCTATTTCAAGGATTTCTGTAGTGTATAACATCCTTTCTAGACTAGAAACTTAGATTTTTATGTCTTTTACACTTGTTCTCACACAATTCTATGATATACATTACTATTTCCTCTGAATTACTACTGATTTCTAGCTGTTTCTTATAATGGGCCTTCTGCTCTACTTGGGGAACTTCACCACATGTAGAAACAACTTTATACAGTCTTCTGTGGACTTGCGAAGCTATATAAACTTGTCTTTCAACTGTCTTACAGTTAAATACTACTTTTCAGTGCATTCTGGTGGTTTGAAACACTGGTTTCATGTGAACTAACTCTATTTCAAGGATTTCTGCAGTGTACAACATCCTTTCTAGACTAGAGACTTACATTTTGATGTCTTTTACACTTGTTCTCTCTCTATTCTGTGATATTCATTAGTATTTGTTCTGAATGACTACTGATTTCTAGCTGTTTCCTATAATGGGCCTTCTTTTCTACTTGTGGGACTTCACCACATGTAGAAACAACTTTATACACTCTTCTCTGAACTTGAGAAGCTACATACACTTGTCTTTCAACTGTTTTACAGTTGAATACTACTTTTCAGTGACTTCTAGTGGGTTGAAACACTGTTTTCTTGTGAAGTAACTCTATTTCAAGGATTTCTGTAGTGTATAACATCCTTTCTAGACTAGAAACTTAGATTTTTATGTCTTTTACACTTGTTCTCACACAATTCTATGATATTCATTACTATTTCCTCTGAATTACTACTGATTTCTAGTTGTTTCTTATAATGGGCCTTCTGCTCTACTTGTGGAACTTCACCACATGTAGAAACAACTTTATACAGTCTTCTGTTGACTTGCGAAGCTATATAAACTTGTCTTTCAACTGTTTTACAGTTAAATACTACTTTTCAGTGCATTCTGGTGGTTTGAAACACTGGTTTCATGTGAACTAACTCTATTTCAAGGATGTCTGCAGTGTACAACATCCTTTCTAGACTAGAGACTTACATTTTGATGTCTTTTACACTTGTTCTCTCTCTATTCTGTGATATTCATTAGTATTTGCTCTGAATGACTACTGATTTCTAGCTGTTTCCTATAATGGGCCTTCTTTTCTACTTGTGGGACTTCACCACATGTAGAAACAACTTTTTACACTCTTCTCTGAACTTGAGAAGCTACATACAATTGTCTTTCAACTGTTTTACAGTTGAATACTACTTTTCAGTGAATTCTAGTGGGTTGAAACACTGTTTTCTTGTGAAGTAACTCTATTTCAAGGATTTCTGTAGTGTATAACATCCTTTCTAGACTAGAAACTTAGATTTTTATGTCTTTTACACTTGTTCTCACAAAATTCTATGATATTCATTACTATTTCCTCTGAATTACTACTGATTTCTAGCTGTTTCTTATAATGGGCCTTCTGCTCTACTTGGGGAACTTCACCACATGTAGAAACAACTTTATACACTCTTCTGTGGACTTGCGAAGCTATATAAATTTGTCTTTCAACTGTTTTACAGTTAAATACTTCTTTTCAGTGCATTCTGGTGGTTTGAAACACTGGTTTCATGTGAACTAACTCTATTTCAAGGATTTCTGCAGTGTACAACATCCTTTCTAGACTAGAGACTTACATTTTGATGTCTTTTACACTTGTTCTCTCTCTATTCTGTGATATTCATTAGTATTTGTTCTGAATGACTACTGATTTCTAGCTGTTTCCTATAATGGGCCTTCTTTTCTACTTGTGGGACTTCACCACATGTAGAAACAACTTTATACACTCTTCTCTGAACTTGAGAAGCTACATACACTTGTCTTTCAACTGTTTTACAGTTGAATACTACTTTTCAGTGAATTCTAGTGGGTTGAAACACTGTTTTCTTGTGAAGTAACTCTATTTCAAGGATTTCTGTAGTGTATAACATCCTTTCTAGACTAGAAACTTAGATTTTTATGTCTTTTACACTTGTTCTCACACAATTCTATGATATTCATTACTATTTCCTCTGAATTACTACTGATTTCTAGCTGTTTCTTATAATGGGCCTTCTGCTCTACTTGGGGAACTTCACCACATGTAAAAACAACTTTATACAGTCTTCTGTGGACTTGTGAAGCTATATAAACTTGTCTTTCAACTGTTTTACAGTTAAATACTACTTTTCAGTGCATTCTGGTGGTTTGAAACACTGGTTTCATGTGAACTAACTCTATTTCAAGGATGTCTGCAGTGTACAACATCCTTTCTAGACTAGAGACTTACATTTTGATGTCTTTTACACTTGTTCTCTCTCTATTCTGTGATATTCATTAGTATTTGCTCTGAATGACTACTGATTTCTAGCTGTTTCCTATAATGGGCCTTCTTTTCTACTTGTGGGACTTCACCACATGTAGAAACAACTTTTTACACTCTTCTCTGAACTTGAGAAGCTACATACAATTGTCTTTCAACTGTTTTACAGTTGAATACTACTTTTCAGTGAATTCTAGTGGGTTGAAACACTGTTTTCTTGTGAAGTAACTCTATTTCAAGGATTTCTGTAGTGTATAACATCCTTTCTAGACTAGAAACTTAGATTTTTATGTCTTTTACACTTGTTCTCACAAAATTCTATGATATTCATTACTATTTCCTCTGAATTACTACTGATTTCTAGCTGTTTCTTATAATGGGCCTTCTGCTCTACTTGGGGAACTTCACCACATGTAGAAACAACTTTATACACTCTTCTGTGGACTTGCGAAGCTATATAAATTTGTCTTTCAACTGTTTTACAGTTAAATACTTCTTTTCAGTGCATTCTGGTGGTTTGAAACACTGGTTTCATGTGAACTAACTCTATTTCAAGGATTTCTGCAGTGTACAACATCCTTTCTTGACTAGAGACTTACATTTTGATGTCTTTTACACTTGTTCTCTCTCTATTCTGTGATATTCATTAGTATTTGCTCTGAATGACTACTGATTTCTAGCTGTTTCCTATAATGGGCCTTCTTTTCTACTTGTGGGACTTCACCACATGTAGAAACAACTTTATACACTCTTCTCTGAACTTGAGAAGCTACATACACTTGTCTTTCAACTGTTTTACAGTTGAATACTACTTTTCAGTGAATTCTAGTGGGTTGAAACACTGTTTTCTTGTGAAGTAACTCTATTTCAAGGATTTCTGTAGTGTATAACATCCTTTCTAGACTAGAAACTTAGATTTTTATGTCTTTTACACTTGTTCTCACACAATTCTATGATATTCATTACTATTTCCTCTGAATTACTACTGATTTCTAGCTGTTTCTTATAATGGGCCTTCTGCTCTACTTGGGGAACTTCACCACATGTAGAAACAACTTTATACACTCTTCTGTGGACTTTTGAAGCTATATAAATTTGTCTTTCAACTGGTTTCCAGTTAAATACTTCTTTTCAGTGCATTCTGGTGGTTTGAAACACTGGTTTCATGTGAACTAACTCTATTTCAAGGATTTCTGCAGTGTACAACATCCTTTCTTGACTAGAGACTTACATTTTGATGTCTTTTACACTTGTTCTCTCTCTATTCTGTGATATTCATTAGTATTTGCTCTGAATGACTACTGATTTCTAGCTGTTTCCTATAATGGGCCTTCTTTTCTACTTGTGGGACTTCACCACATGTAGAAACAACTTTTTACACTCTTCTCTGAACTTGAGAAGCTACATACAATTGTCTTTCAACTGTTTTACAGTTGAATACTACTTTTCAGTGAATTCTAGTGGGTTGAAACACTGTTTTCTTGTGAAGTAACTCTATTTCAAGGATTTCTGTAGTGTATAACATCCTTTCTAGACTAGAAACTTAGATTTTTATGTCTTTTACACTTGTTCTCACACAATTCTATGATATACATTACTATTTCCTCTGAATTACTACTGATTTCTAGCTGTTTCTTATAATGGGCCTTCTGCTCTACTTGGGGAACTTCACCACATGTAGAAACAACTTTATACAGTCTTCTGTGGACTTGCGAAGCTATATAAACTTGTCTTTCAACTGTCTTACAGTTAAATACTACTTTTCAGTGCATTCTGGTGGTTTGAAACACTGGTTTCATGTGAACTAACTCTATTTCAAGGATTTCTGCAGTGTACAACATCCTTTCTAGACTAGACACTTTCATTTTGATGTGTTTTACACTTGTTCTCTCACTATTCTGTGATATTCATTAGTATTTGCTCTGAATTACTAATGCTTTCTTGCAGTGTCCTATAATGGGCCTTCTGTTATACTTGCGGGACTTCACCACATGTAGAAACAACTTTATACACTCTTCTCTGATCTTGAGAAGCTACATACACTTGTCTTTCAACTGTTTTACAGTTGAATACTACTTTTCAGTGAATTCTAGTGGGTTGAAACACTGTTTTCTTGTGAAGTAACTCTATTTCAAGGATTTCTGTAGTGTATAACATCCTTTCTAGACTAGAAACTTAGATTTTTATGTCTTTTACACTTGTTCTCACAAAATTCTATGATATTCATTACTATTTCTTCTGAATGACTACTGATTTCTAGCTGTTTCTTATAATGGGCCTTCTGCTCTACTTGGGGAACTTCACCACATGTAGAAACAACTTTATACACTCTTCTGTGGACTTGCGAAGCTATATAAACTTGTCTTTCAACTGTTTTACAGTTAAATACTTCTTTTCAGTGCATTCTGGTGGTTTGAAACACTGGTTTCATGTGAACTAACTCTATTTCAAGGATTTCTGCAGTGTACAACATCCTTTCTAGACTAGAGACTTACATTTTGATGTCTTTTACACTTGTTCTCTCTCTATTCTGTGATATTCATTAGTATTTGCTCTGAATGACTACTGATTTCTAGCTGTTTCCTATAATGGGCCTTCTTTTCTACTTGTGGGACTTCACCACATGTAGAAACAACTTTATACACTCTTCTCTGAACTTGAGAAGCTACATACACTTGTCTTTCAACTGTTTTACAGTTGAATACTACTTTTCAGTGAATTCTAGTGGGTTGAAACACTGTTTTCTTGTGAAGTAACTCTATTTCAAGGATTTCTGTAGTGTATAACATCCTTTCTAGACTAGAAACTTAGATTTTTATGTCTTTTACACTTGTTCTCACACAATTCTATGATATTCATTACTATTTCCTCTGAATTACTACTGATTTCTAGCTGTTTCTTATAATGGGCCTTCTGCTCTACTTGGGGAACTTCACCACATGTAGAAACAACTTTATACACTCTTCTGTGGACTTGCGAAGCTATATAAACTTGTCTTTCAACTGGTTTCCAGTTAAATACTTCTTTTCAGTGCATTCTGGTGGTTTGAAACACTGGTTTCATGTGAACTAACTCTATTTCAAGGATTTCTGCAGTGTACAACATCCTTTCTTGACTAGAGACTTACATTTTGATGTCTTTTACACTTGTTCTCTCTCTATTCTGTGATATTCATTAGTATTTGCTCTGAATGACTACTGATTTCTAGCTGTTTCCTATAATGGGCCTTCTTTTCTACTTGTGGGACTTCACCACATGTAGAAACAACTTTTTACACTCTTCTCTGAACTTGAGAAGCTACATACAATTGTCTTTCAACTGTTTTACAGTTGAATACTACTTTTCAGTGAATTCTAGTGGGTTGAAACACTGTTTTCTTGTGAAGTAACTCTATTTCAAGGATTTCTGTAGTGTATAACATCCTTTCTAGACTAGAAACTTAGATTTTTATGTCTTTTACACTTGTTCTCACACAATTCTATGATATACATTACTATTTCCTCTGAATTACTACTGATTTCTAGCTGTTTCTTATAATGGGCCTTCTGCTCTACTTGGGGAACTTCACCACATGTAGAAACAACTTTATACAGTCTTCTGTGGACTTGCGAAGCTATATAAACTTGTCTTTCAACTGTCTTACAGTTAAATACTACTTTTCAGTGCATTCTGGTGGTTTGAAACACTGGTTTCATGTGAACTAACTCTATTTCAAGGATTTCTGCAGTGTACAACATCCTTTCTAGACTAGAGACTTACATTTTGATGTCTTTTACACTTGTTCTCTCTCTATTCTGTGATATTCATTAGTATTTGTTCTGAATGACTACTGATTTCTAGCTGTTTCCTATAATGGGCCTTCTTTTCTACTTGTGGGACTTCACCACATGTAGAAACAACTTTATACACTCTTCTCTGAACTTGAGAAGCTACATACACTTGTCTTTCAACTGTTTTACAGTTGAATACTACTTTTCAGTGACTTCTAGTGGGTTGAAACACTGTTTTCTTGTGAAGTAACTCTATTTCAAGGATTTCTGTAGTGTATAACATCCTTTCTAGACTAGAAACTTAGATTTTTATGTCTTTTACACTTGTTCTCACACAATTCTATGATATTCATTACTATTTCCTCTGAATTACTACTGATTTCTAGTTGTTTCTTATAATGGGCCTTCTGCTCTACTTGTGGAACTTCACCACATGTAGAAACAACTTTATACAGTCTTCTGTTGACTTGCGAAGCTATATAAACTTGTCTTTCAACTGTTTTACAGTTAAATACTACTTTTCAGTGCATTCTGGTGGTTTGAAACGCTGGTTTCATGTGAACTAACTCTATTTCAAGGATTTCTGCAGTGTACAACATCCTTTCTAGACTAGAGACTTACATTTTGATGTCTTTTACACTTGTTCTCTCTCTATTCTGTGATATTCATTAGTATTTGCTCTGAATGACTACTGATTTCTAGCTGTTTCCTATAATGGGCCTTCTTTTCTACTTGTGGGACTTCACCACATGTAGAAACAACTTTTTACACTCTTCTCTGAACTTGAGAAGCTACATACAATTGTCTTTCAACTGTTTTACAGTTGAATACTACTTTTCAGTGAATTCTAGTGGGTTGAAACACTGTTTTCTTGTGAAGTAACTCTATTTCAAGGATTTCTGTAGTGTATAACATCCTTTCTAGACTAGAAACTTAGATTTTTATGTCTTTTACACTTGTTCTCACAAAATTCTATGATATTCATTACTATTTCCTCTGAATTACTACTGATTTCTAGCTGTTTCTTATAATGGGCCTTCTGCTCTACTTGGGGAACTTCACCACATGTAGAAACAACTTTATACACTCTTCTGTGGACTTGCGAAGCTATATAAATTTGTCTTTCAACTGTTTTACAGTTAAATACTTCTTTTCAGTGCATTCTGGTGGTTTGAAACACTGGTTTCATGTGAACTAACTCTATTTCAAGGATTTCTGCAGTGTACAACATCCTTTCTAGACTAGAGACTTACATTTTGATGTCTTTTACACTTGTTCTCTCTCTATTCTGTGATATTCATTAGTATTTGCTCTGAATGACTACTGATTTCTAGCTGTTTCCTATAATGGGCCTTCTTTTCTACTTGTGGGACTTCACCACATGTAGAAACAACTTTATACACTCTTCTCTGAACTTGAGAAGCTACATACACTTGTCTTTCAACTGTTTTACAGTTGAATACTACTTTTCAGTGAATTCTAGTGGGTTGAAACACTGTTTTCTTGTGAAGTAACTCTATTTCAAGGATTTCTGTAGTGTATAACATCCTTTCTAGACTAGAAACTTAGATTTTTATGTCTTTTACACTTGTTCTCACAAAATTCTATGATATTCATTACTATTTCTTCTGAATGACTACTGATTTCTAGCTGTTTCTTATAATGGGCCTTCTGCTCTACTTGGGGAACTTCACCACATGTAGAAACAACTTTATACACTCTTCTGTGGACTTGCGAAGCTATATAAACTTGTCTTTCAACTGTTTTACAGTTAAATACTTCTTTTCAGTGCATTCTGGTGGTTTGAAACACTGGTTTCATGTGAACTAACTCTATTTCAAGGATTTCTGCAGTGTACAACATCCTTTCTAGACTAGAGACTTACATTTTGATGTCTTTTACACTTGTTCTCTCTCTATTCTGTGATATTCATTAGTATTTGCTCTGAATGACTACTGATTTCTAGCTGTTTCCTATAATGGGCCTTCTTTTCTACTTGTGGGACTTCACCACATGTAGAAACAACTTTTTACACTCTTCTCTGAACTTGAGAAGCTACATACAATTGTCTTTCAACTGTTTTACAGTTGAATACTACTTTTCAGTGAATTCTAGTGGGTTGAAACACTGTTTTCTTGTGAAGTAACTCTATTTCAAGGATTTCTGTAGTGTATAACATCCTTTCTAGACTAAAAACTTAGATTTTTATGTCTTTTACACTTGTTCTCACACAATTCTATGATATTCATTACTATTTCCTCTGAATTACTACTGATTTCTAGCTGTTTCTTATAATGGGCCTTCTGCTCTACTTGGGGAACTTCACCACATGTAGAAACAACTTTATACACTCTTCTGTGGACTTGCGAAGCTATATAAATTTGTCTTTCAACTGGTTTCCAGTTAAATACTTCTTTTCAGTGCATTCTGGTGGTTTGAAACACTGGTTTCATGTGAACTAACTCTATTTCAAGGATTTCTGCAGTGTACAACATCCTTTCTTGACTAGAGACTTACATTTTGATGTCTTTTACACTTGTTCTCTCTCTATTCTGTGATATTCATTAGTATTTGCTCTGAATGACTACTGATTTCTAGCTGTTTCCTATAATGGGCCTTCTTTTCTACTTGTGGGACTTCACCACATGTAGAAACAACTTTTTACACTCTTCTCTGAACTTGAGAAGCTACATACACTTGTCTTTCAACTGTTTTACAGTTGAATACTACTTTTCAGTGAATTCTAGTGGGTTGAAACACTGTTTTCTTGTGAAGTAACTCTATTTCAAGGATTTCTGTAGTGTATAACATCCTTTCTAGACTAGAAACTTAGATTTTTATGTCTTTTACACTTGTTCTCACACAATTCTATGATATTCATTACTATTTCCTCTGAATTACTACTGATTTCTAGCTGTTTCTTATAATGGGCCTTCTGCTCTACTTGGGGAACTTCACCACATGTAGAAACAACTTTATACACTCTTCTGTGGACTTGCGAAGCTATATAAACTTGTCTTTCAACTGTTTTACAGTTAAATACTTCTTTTCAGTGCATTCTGGTGGTTTGAAACACTGGTTTCATGTGAACTAACTCTATTTCAAGGATTTCTGCAGTGTACAACATCCTTTCTAGACTAGAGACTTACATTTTGATGTCTTTTACACTTGTTCTCTCTCTATTCTGTGATATTCATTAGTATTTGCTCTGAATGACTACTGATTTCTAGCTGTTTCCTATAATGGGCCTTCTTTTCTACTTGTGGGACTTCACCACATGTAGAAACAACTTTTTACACTCTTCTCTGAACTTGAGAAGCTACATACAATTGTCTTTCAACTGTTTTACAGTTGAATACTACTTTTCAGTGAATTCTAGTGGGTTGAAACACTGTTTTCTTGTGAAGTAACTCTATTTCAAGGATTTCTGTAGTGTATAACATCCTTTCTAGACTAGAAACTTAGATTTTTATGTCTTTTACACTTGTTCTCACACAATTCTATGATATTCATTACTATTTCCTCTGAATTACTACTGATTTCTAGCTGTTTCTTATAATGGGCCTTCTGCTCTACTTGGGGAACTTCACCACATGTAGAAACAACTTTATACACTCTTCTGTGGACTTGCGAAGCTATATAAACTTGTCTTTCAACTGGTTTCCAGTTAAATACTTCTTTTCAGTGCATTCTGGTGGTTTGAAACACTGGTTTCATGTGAACTAACTCTATTTCAAGGATTTCTGCAGTGTACAACATCCTTTCTTGACTAGAGACTTACATTTTGATGTCTTTTACACTTGTTCTCTCTCTATTCTGTGATATTCATTAGTATTTGCTCTGAATGACTACTGATTTCTAGCTGTTTCCTATAATGGGCCTTCTTTTCTACTTGTGGGACTTCACCACATGTAGAAACAACTTTTTACACTCTTCTCTGAACTTGAGAAGCTACATACAATTGTCTTTCAACTGTTTTACAGTTGAATACTACTTTTCAGTGAATTCTAGTGGGTTGAAACACTGTTTTCTTGTGAAGTAACTCTATTTCAAGGATTTCTGTAGTGTATAACATCCTTTCTAGACTAGAAACTTAGATTTTTATGTCTTTTACACTTGTTCTCACACAATTCTATGATATACATTACTATTTCCTCTGAATTACTACTGATTTCTAGCTGTTTCTTATAATGGGCCTTCTGCTCTACTTGGGGAACTTCACCACATGTAGAAACAACTTTATACAGTCTTCTGTGGACTTGCGAAGCTATATAAACTTGTCTTTCAACTGTCTTACAGTTAAATACTACTTTTCAGTGCATTCTGGTGGTTTGAAACACTGGTTTCATGTGAACTAACTCTATTTCAAGGATTTCTGCAGTGTACAACATCCTTTCTAGACTAGAGACTTACATTTTGATGTCTTTTACACTTGTTCTCTCTCTATTCTGTGATATTCATTAGTATTTGTTCTGAATGACTACTGATTTCTAGCTGTTTCCTATAATGGGCCTTCTTTTCTACTTGTGGGACTTCACCACATGTAGAAACAACTTTATACACTCTTCTCTGAACTTGAGAAGCTACATACACTTGTCTTTCAACTGTTTTACAGTTGAATACTACTTTTCAGTGACTTCTAGTGGGTTGAAACACTGTTTTCTTGTGAAGTAACTCTATTTCAAGGATTTCTGTAGTGTATAACATCCTTTCTAGACTAGAAACTTAGATTTTTATGTCTTTTACACTTGTTCTCACACAATTCTATGATATTCATTACTATTTCCTCTGAATTACTACTGATTTCTAGTTGTTTCTTATAATGGGCCTTCTGCTCTACTTGTGGAACTTCACCACATGTAGAAACAACTTTATACAGTCTTCTGTTGACTTGCGAAGCTATATAAACTTGTCTTTCAACTGTTTTACAGTTAAATACTACTTTTCAGTGCATTCTGGTGGTTTGAAACACTGGTTTCATGTGAACTAACTCTATTTCAAGGATGTCTGCAGTGTACAACATCCTTTCTAGACTAGAGACTTACATTTTGATGTCTTTTACACTTGTTCTCTCTCTATTCTGTGATATTCATTAGTATTTGCTCTGAATGACTACTGATTTCTAGCTGTTTCCTATAATGGGCCTTCTTTTCTACTTGTGGGACTTCACCACATGTAGAAACAACTTTTTACACTCTTCTCTGAACTTGAGAAGCTACATACAATTGTCTTTCAACTGTTTTACAGTTGAATACTACTTTTCAGTGAATTCTAGTGGGTTGAAACACTGTTTTCTTGTGAAGTAACTCTATTTCAAGGATTTCTGTAGTGTATAACATCCTTTCTAGACTAGAAACTTAGATTTTTATGTCTTTTACACTTGTTCTCACAAAATTCTATGATATTCATTACTATTTCCTCTGAATTACTACTGATTTCTAGCTGTTTCTTATAATGGGCCTTCTGCTCTACTTGGGGAACTTCACCACATGTAGAAACAACTTTATACACTCTTCTGTGGACTTGCGAAGCTATATAAATTTGTCTTTCAACTGTTTTACAGTTAAATACTTCTTTTCAGTGCATTCTGGTGGTTTGAAACACTGGTTTCATGTGAACTAACTCTATTTCAAGGATTTCTGCAGTGTACAACATCCTTTCTAGACTAGAGACTTACATTTTGATGTCTTTTACACTTGTTCTCTCTCTATTCTGTGATATTCATTAGTATTTGTTCTGAATGACTACTGATTTCTAGCTGTTTCCTATAATGGGCCTTCTTTTCTACTTGTGGGACTTCACCACATGTAGAAACAACTTTATACACTCTTCTCTGAACTTGAGAAGCTACATACACTTGTCTTTCAACTGTTTTACAGTTGAATACTACTTTTCAGTGAATTCTAGTGGGTTGAAACACTGTTTTCTTGTGAAGTAACTCTATTTCAAGGATTTCTGTAGTGTATAACATCCTTTCTAGACTAGAAACTTAGATTTTTATGTCTTTTACACTTGTTCTCACACAATTCTATGATATTCATTACTATTTCCTCTGAATTACTACTGATTTCTAGCTGTTTCTTATAATGGGCCTTCTGCTCTACTTGGGGAACTTCACCACATGTAAAAACAACTTTATACAGTCTTCTGTGGACTTGTGAAGCTATATAAACTTGTCTTTCAACTGTTTTACAGTTAAATACTACTTTTCAGTGCATTCTGGTGGTTTGAAACACTGGTTTCATGTGAACTAACTCTATTTCAAGGATGTCTGCAGTGTACAACATCCTTTCTAGACTAGAGACTTACATTTTGATGTCTTTTACACTTGTTCTCTCTCTATTCTGTGATATTCATTAGTATTTGCTCTGAATGACTACTGATTTCTAGCTGTTTCCTATAATGGGCCTTCTTTTCTACTTGTGGGACTTCACCACATGTAGAAACAACTTTTTACACTCTTCTCTGAACTTGAGAAGCTACATACAATTGTCTTTCAACTGTTTTACAGTTGAATACTACTTTTCAGTGAATTCTAGTGGGTTGAAACACTGTTTTCTTGTGAAGTAACTCTATTTCAAGGATTTCTGTAGTGTATAACATCCTTTCTAGACTAGAAACTTAGATTTTTATGTCTTTTACACTTGTTCTCACAAAATTCTATGATATTCATTACTATTTCCTCTGAATTACTACTGATTTCTAGCTGTTTCTTATAATGGGCCTTCTGCTCTACTTGGGGAACTTCACCACATGTAGAAACAACTTTATACACTCTTCTGTGGACTTGCGAAGCTATATAAATTTGTCTTTCAACTGTTTTACAGTTAAATACTTCTTTTCAGTGCATTCTGGTGGTTTGAAACACTGGTTTCATGTGAACTAACTCTATTTCAAGGATTTCTGCAGTGTACAACATCCTTTCTTGACTAGAGACTTACATTTTGATGTCTTTTACACTTGTTCTCTCTCTATTCTGTGATATTCATTAGTATTTGCTCTGAATGACTACTGATTTCTAGCTGTTTCCTATAATGGGCCTTCTTTTCTACTTGTGGGACTTCACCACATGTAGAAACAACTTTATACACTCTTCTCTGAACTTGAGAAGCTACATACACTTGTCTTTCAACTGTTTTACAGTTGAATACTACTTTTCAGTGAATTCTAGTGGGTTGAAACACTGTTTTCTTGTGAAGTAACTCTATTTCAAGGATTTCTGTAGTGTATAACATCCTTTCTAGACTAGAAACTTAGATTTTTATGTCTTTTACACTTGTTCTCACACAATTCTATGATATTCATTACTATTTCCTCTGAATTACTACTGATTTCTAGCTGTTTCTTATAATGGGCCTTCTGCTCTACTTGGGGAACTTCACCACATGTAGAAACAACTTTATACACTCTTCTGTGGACTTTTGAAGCTATATAAATTTGTCTTTCAACTGGTTTCCAGTTAAATACTTCTTTTCAGTGCATTCTGGTGGTTTGAAACACTGGTTTCATGTGAACTAACTCTATTTCAAGGATTTCTGCAGTGTACAACATCCTTTCTTGACTAGAGACTTACATTTTGATGTCTTTTACACTTGTTCTCTCTCTATTCTGTGATATTCATTAGTATTTGCTCTGAATGACTACTGATTTCTAGCTGTTTCCTATAATGGGCCTTCTTTTCTACTTGTGGGACTTCACCACATGTAGAAACAACTTTTTACACTCTTCTCTGAACTTGAGAAGCTACATACAATTGTCTTTCAACTGTTTTACAGTTGAATACTACTTTTCAGTGAATTCTAGTGGGTTGAAACACTGTTTTCTTGTGAAGTAACTCTATTTCAAGGATTTCTGTAGTGTATAACATCCTTTCTAGACTAGAAACTTAGATTTTTATGTCTTTTACACTTGTTCTCACACAATTCTATGATATACATTACTATTTCCTCTGAATTACTACTGATTTCTAGCTGTTTCTTATAATGGGCCTTCTGCTCTACTTGGGGAACTTCACCACATGTAGAAACAACTTTATACAGTCTTCTGTGGACTTGCGAAGCTATATAAACTTGTCTTTCAACTGTCTTACAGTTACATACTACTTTTCAGTGCATTCTGGTGGTTTGAAACACTGGTTTCATGTGAACTAACTCTATTTCAAGGATTTCTGCAGTGTACAACATCCTTTCTAGACTAGAGACTTACATTTTGATGTCTTTTACACTTGTTCTCTCTCTATTCTGTGATATTCATTAGTATTTGTTCTGAATGACTACTGATTTCTAGCTGTTTCCTATAATGGGCCTTCTTTTCTACTTGTGGGACTTCACCACATGTAGAAACAACTTTATACACTCTTCTCTGAACTTGAGAAGCTAAATACACTTGTCTTTCAACTGTTTTACAGTTGAATACTACTTTTCAGTGACTTCTAGTGGGTTGAAACACTGTTTTCTTGTGAAGTAACTCTATTTCAAGGATTTCTGTAGTGTATAACATCCTTTCTAGACTAGAAACTTAGATTTTTATGTCTTTTACACTTGTTCTCACACAATTCTATGATATTCATTACTATTTCCTCTGAATTACTACTGATTTCTAGTTGTTTCTTATAATGGGCCTTCTGCTCTACTTGTGGAACTTCACCACATGTAGAAACAACTTTATACAGTCTTCTGTTGACTTGCGAAGCTATATAAACTTGTCTTTCAACTATTTTACAGTTAAATACTACTTTTCAGTGCATTCTGGTGGTTTGAAACACTGGTTTCATGTGAACTAACTCTATTTCAAGGATGTCTGCAGTGTACAACATCCTTTCTAGACTAGAGACTTACATTTTGATGTCTTTTACACTTGTTCTCTCTCTATTCTGTGATATTCATTAGTATTTGCTCTGAATGACTACTGATTTCTAGCTGTTTCCTATAATGGGCCTTCTTTTCTACTTGTGGGACTTCACCACATGTAGAAACAACTTTTTACACTCTTCTCTGAACTTGAGAAGCTACATACAATTGTCTTTCAACTGTTTTACAGTTGAATACTACTTTTCAGTGAATTCTAGTGGGTTGAAACACTGTTTTCTTGTGAAGTAACTCTATTTCAAGGATTTCTGTAGTGTATAACATCCTTTCTAGACTAGAAACTTAGATTTTTATGTCTTTTACACTTGTTCTCACAAAATTCTATGATATTCATTACTATTTCCTCTGAATTACTACTGATTTCTAGCTGTTTCTTATAATGGGCCTTCTGCTCTACTTGGGGAACTTCACCACATGTAGAAACAACTTTATACACTCTTCTGTGGACTTGCGAAGCTATATAAATTTGTCTTTCAACTGTTTTACAGTTAAATACTTCTTTTCAGTGCATTCTGGTGGTTTGAAACACTGGTTTCATGTGAACTAACTCTATTTCAAGGATTTCTGCAGTGTACAACATCCTTTCTTGACTAGAGACTTACATTTTGATGTCTTTTACACTTGTTCTCTCTCTATTCTGTGATATTCATTAGTATTTGCTCTGAATGACTACTGATTTCTAGCTGTTTCCTATAATGGGCCTTCTTTTCTACTTGTGGGACTTCACCACATGTAGAAACAACTTTATACACTCTTCTCTGAACTTGAGAAGCTACATACACTTGTCTTTCAACTGTTTTACAGTTGAATACTACTTTTCAGTGAATTCTAGTGGGTTGAAACACTGTTTTCTTGTGAAGTAACTCTATTTCAAGGATTTCTGTAGTGTATAACATCCTTTCTAGACTAGAAACTTAGATTTTTATGTCTTTTACACTTGTTCTCACACAATTCTATGATATTCATTACTATTTCCTCTGAATTACTACTGATTTCTAGCTGTTTCTTATAATGGGCCTTCTGCTCTACTTGGGGAACTTCACCACATGTAGAAACAACTTTATACACTCTTCTGTGGACTTGCGAAGCTATATAAATTTGTCTTTCAACTGGTTTCCAGTTAAATACTTCTTTTCAGTGCATTCTGGTGGTTTGAAACACTGGTTTCATGTGAACTAACTCTATTTCAAGGATGTCTGCAGTGTACAACATCCTTTCTAGACTAGAGACTTACATTTTGATGTCTTTTACACTTGTTCTCTCTCTATTCTGTGATATTCATTAGTATTTGCTCTGAATGACTACTGATTTCTAGCTGTTTCCTATAATGGGCCTTCTTTTCTACTTGTGGGACTTCACCACATGTAGAAACAACTTTTTACACTCTTCTCTGAACTTGAGAAGCTACATACAATTGTCTTTCAACTGTTTTACAGTTGAATACTACTTTTCAGTGAATTCTAGTCGGTTGAAACACTGTTTTCTTGTGAAGTAACTCTATTTCAAGGATTTCTGTAGTGTATAACATCCTTTCTAGACTAGAAACTTAGATTTTTATGTCTTTTACACTTGTTCTCACAAAATTCTATGATATTCATTACTATTTCCTCTGAATTACTACTGATTTCTAGCTGTTTCTTATAATGGGCCTTCTGCTCTACTTGGGGAACTTCACCACATGTAGAAACAACTTTATACACTCTTCTGTGGACTTGCGAAGCTATATAAATTTGTCTTTCAACTGTTTTACAGTTAAATACTTCTTTTCAGTGCATTCTGGTGGTTTGAAACACTGGTTTCATGTGAACTAACTCTATTTCAAGGATTTCTGCAGTGTACAACATCCTTTCTTGACTAGAGACTTACATTTTGATGTCTTTTACACTTGTTCTCTCTCTATTCTGTGATATTCATTAGTATTTGCTCTGAATGACTACTGATTTCTAGCTGTTTCCTATAATGGGCCTTCTTTTCTACTTGTGGGACTTCACCACATGTAGAAACAACTTTATACACTCTTCTCTGAACTTGAGAAGCTACATACACTTGTCTTTCAACTGTTTTACAGTTGAATACTACTTTTCAGTGAATTCTAGTGGGTTGAAACACTGTTTTCTTGTGAAGTAACTCTATTTCAAGGATTTCTGTAGTGTATAACATCCTTTCTAGACTAGAAACTTAGATTTTTATGTCTTTTACACTTGTTCTCACACAATTCTATGATATTCATTACTATTTCCTCTGAATTACTACTGATTTCTAGCTGTTTCTTATATTGGGCCTTCTGCTCTACTTGGGGAACTTCACCACATGTAGAAACAACTTTATACAGTCTTCTGTGGACTTGCGAAGCTATATAAACTTGTCTTTCAACTGTTTTACAGTTAAATACTACTTTTCAGTGCATTCTGGTGGTTTGAAACACTGGTTTCATGTGAACTAACTCTATTTCAAGGATTTCTGCAGTGTACAATATCCTTTCTAGACTAGAGACTTACATTTTGATGTCTTTTACACTTGTTCTCTCTCTATTCTGTGATATTCATTAGTATTTGTTCTGAATGACTACTGATTTCTAGCTGTTTCCTATAATGGGCCTTCTTTTCTACTTGTGGGACTTCACCACATGTAGAAACAACTTTATACACTCTTCTCTGAACTTGAGAAGCTACATACACTTGTCTTTCAACTGTTTTACAGTTGAATACTACTTTTCAGTGACTTCTAGTGGGTTGAAACACTGTTTTCTTGTGAAGTAACTCTATTTCAAGGATTTCTGTAGTGTATAACATCCTTTCTAGAATAGAAACTTAGATTTTTATGTCTTTTACACTTGTTCTCACACAATTCTATGATATTCATTACTATTTCCTCTGAATTACTACTGATTTCTAGTTGTTTCTTATAATGGGCCTTCTGCTCTACTTGTGGAACTTCACCACATGTAGAAACAACTTTATACAGTCTTCTGTTGACTTGCGAAGCTATATAAACTTGTCTTTCAACTGTTTTACAGTTAAATACTACTTTTCAGTGCATTCTGGTGGTTTGAAACGCTGGTTTCATGTGAACTAACTCTATTTCAAGGATTTCTGCAGTGTACAACATCCTTTCTAGACTAGAGACTTACATTTTGATGTCTTTTACACTTGTTCTCTCTCTATTCTGTGATATTCATTAGTATTTGCTCTGAATGACTACTGATTTCTAGCTGTTTCCTTTAATGGGCCTTCTTTTCTACTTGTGGGACTTCACCACATGTAGAAACAACTTTATACACTCTTCTCTGAACTTGAGAAGCTACATACACTTGTCTTTCAACTGTTTTACAGTTGAATACTACTTTTCAGTGACTTCTAGTGGGTTGAAACACTGTTTTCTTGTGAAGTAACTCTATTTCAAGGATTTCCGTAGTGTATAACATCCTTTCTAGACTAGAAACTTAGATTTTTATGTCTTTTACACTTGTTCTCACACAATTCTATGATATTCATTAGTATTTCCTCTGAATTACTACTGATTTCTAGCTGTTTCCTATAATGGGCCTTCTTTTCTACTTGTGGGACTTCACCACATTTAGAAACAACTTTACACAGTCTTCTGTGGACTTGCGAAGCTATATAAACTTGTCGTTCAACTGTTTTACAGTTAAATACTACTTTTCAGTGCATTCTGGTGGTTTGAAACACTGGTTTCATGTGAACTAACTCTATTTCAAGGATTTCTGCAGTGTACAACATCCTTTCTAGACTAGACACTTTCATTTTGATGTGTTTTACACTTGTTCTCTCACTATTCTGTGATATTCATTAGTATTTGCTCTGAATTACTAATGCTTTCTTGCAGTGTCCTATAATGGGCCTTCTGGTATACTTGCGGGACTTCACCACATGTAGAAACAACTTTATACACTCTTCTCTGATCTTGAGGAGCTACATACACTTGTCTTTCAACTGTTTTACAGTTGAATACTACTTTTCAGTGAATTCTAGTGGGTTGAAACACTGTTTTCTTGTGAAGTAACTCTATTTCAAGGATTTCTGTAGTGTATAACATCCTTTCTAGACTAGAAACTTAGATTTTTATGTCTTTTACACTTGTTCTCACACAATTCTATGATATTCATTACTATTTCCTCTGAATTACTACTGATTTCTAGCTGTTTCTTATAATGGGCCTTCTGCTCTACTTGGGGAACTTCACCACATGTAGAAACAACTTTATACACTCTTCTGTGGACTTGCGAAGCTATATAAACTTGTCTTTCAACTGTTTTACAGTTAAATACTTCTTTTCAGTGCATTCTGGTGGTTTGAAACACTGGTTTCATGTGAACTAACTCTATTTCAAGGATTTCTGCAGTGTACAACATCCTTTCTAGACTAGAGACTTACATTTTGATGTCTTTTACACTTGTTCTCTCTCTATTCTGTGATATTCATTAGTATTTGCTCTGAATGACTACTGATTTCTAGCTGTTTCCTATAATGGGCCTTCTTTTCTACTTGTGGGACTTCACCACATGTAGAAACAACTTTTTACACTCTTCTCTGAACTTGAGAAGCTACATACAATTGTCTTTCAACTGTTTTACAGTTGAATACTACTTTTCAGTGAATTCTAGTGGGTTGAAACACTGTTTTCTTGTGAAGTAACTCTATTTCAAGGATTTCTGTAGTGTATAACATCCTTTCTAGACTAGAAACTTAGATTTTTATGTCTTTTACACTTGTTCTCACACAATTCTATGATATTCATTACTATTTCCTCTGAATTACTACTGATTTCTAGCTGTTTCTTATAATGGGCCTTCTGCTCTACTTGGGGAACTTCACCACATGTAAAAACAACTTTATGCAGTCTTCTGTGGACTTGTGAAGCTATATAAACTTGTCGTTCAACTGTTTTACAGTTAAATACTACTTTTCAGTGCATTCTGGTGGTTTGAAACACTGGTTTCATGTGAACTAACTCTATTTCAAGGATTTCTGCAGTGTACAACATCCTTTCTAGACTAGACACTTTCATTTTGATGTGTTTTACACTTGTTCTCTCACTATTCTGTGATATTCATTAGTATTTGCTCTGAATTACTAATGCTTTCTTGCAGTGTCCTATAATGGGCCTTCTGGTATACTTGCGGGACTTCACCACATGTAGAAACAACTTTATACACTCTTCTCTGATCTTGAGAAGCTACATACACTTGTCTTTCAACTGTTTTACAGTTGAATACTACTTTTCAGTGAATTCTAGTGGGTTGAAACACTGTTTTCTTGTGAAGTAACTCTATTTCAAGGATTTCTGTAGTGTATAACATCCTTTCTAGACTAGAAACTTAGATTTTTATGTCTTTTACACTTGTTCTCACAAAATTCTATGATATTCATTACTATTTCTTCTGAATGACTACTGATTTCTAGCTGTTTCTTATAATGGGCCTTCTGCTCTACTTGGGGAACTTCACCACATGTAGAAACAACTTTATACAGTCTTCTGTTGACTTGCGAAGCTATATAAACTTGTCTTTCAACTGTTTTACAGTTGAATACTACTTTTCAGTGAATTCTAGTGGGTTGAAACACTGTTTTCTTGTGAAGTAACTCTATTTCAAGGATTTCTGTAGTGTATAACATCCTTTCTAGACTAGAAACTTAGATTTTTATGTCTTTTACACTTGTTCTCACACAATTCTATGATATTCATTACTATTTCCTCTGAATTACTACTGATTTCTAGCTGTTTCTTATAATGGGCCTTCTGCTCTACTTGGGGAACTTCACCACATGTAAAAACAACTTTATACAGTCTTCTGTGGACTTGTGAAGCTATATAAACTTGTCTTTCAACTGTTTTACAGTTAAATACTACTTTTCAGTGCATTCTGGTGGTTTGAAACACTGGTTTCATGTGAACTAACTCTATTTCAAGGATTTCTGCAGTGTACAACATCCTTTCTAGACTAGAGACTTACATTTTGATGTCTTTTACACTTGTTCTCTCTCTATTCTGTGATATTCATTAGTATTTGCTCTGAATGACTACTGATTTCTAGCTGTTTCCTATAATGGGCCTTCTTTTTTACTTGTGGGACTTCACCACATGTAGAAACAACTTTATACACTCTTCTCTGAACTTGAGAAGCTACATACACTTGTCTTTCAACTGTTTTACAGTTGAATACTACTTTTCAGTGACTTCTAGTGGGTTGAAACACTGTTTTCTTGTGAAGTAACTCTATTTCAAGGATTTCTGTAGTGTATAACATCCTTTCTAGACTAGAAACTTAGATTTTTATGTCTTTTACACTTGTTCTCACACAATTCTATGATATTCATTACTATTTCCTCTGAATTACTACTGATTTCTAGCTGTTTCTTATAATGGGCCTTCTGCTCTACTTGGGGAACTTCACCACATGTAGAAACAACTTTATACAGTCTTCTGTGGACTTGCGAAGCTATATAAACTTGTCTTTCAACTGTTTTACAGTTAAATACTACTTTTCAGTGCATTCTGGTGGTTTGAAACACTGGTTTCATGTGAACTAACTCTATTTCAAGGATTTCTGCAGTGTACAACATCCTTTCTAGACTAGAGACTTACATTTTGATGTCTTTTACACTTGTTCTCTCTCTATTCTGTGATATTCATTAGTATTTGTTCTGAATGACTACTGATTTCTAGCTGTTTCCTATAATGGGCCTTCTTTTCTACTTGTGGGACTTCACCACATGTAGAAACAACTTTATACACTCTTCTCTGAACTTGAGAAGCTACATACACTTGTCTTTCAACTGTTTTACAGTTGAATACTACTTTTCAGTGACTTCTAGTGGGTTGAAACACTGTTTTCTTGTGAAGTAACTCTATTTCAAGGATTTCTGTAGTGTATAACATCCTTTCTAGACTAGAAACTTAGATTTTTATGTCTTTTACACTTGTTCTCACACAATTCTATGATATTCATTACTATTTCCTCTGAATTACTACTGATTTCTAGTTGTTTCTTATAATGGGCCTTCTGCTCTACTTGTGGAACTTCACCACATGTAGAAACAACTTTATACAGTCTTCTGTTGACTTGCGAAGCTATATAAACTTGTCTTTCAACTGTTTTACAGTTAAATACTACTTTTCAGTGCATTCTGGTGGTTTGAAACGCTGGTTTCATGTGAACTAACTCTATTTCAAGGATTTCTGCAGTGTACAACATCCTTTCTAGACTAGAGACTTACATTTTGATGTCTTTTACACTTGTTCTCTCTCTATTCTGTGATATTCATTAGTATTTGCTCTGAATGACTACTGATTTCTAGCTGTTTCCTATAATGGGCCTTCTTTTCTACTTGTGGGACTTCACCACATTTAGAAACAACTTTACACAGTCTTCTGTGGACTTGCGAAGCTATATAAACTTGTCGTTCAACTGTTTTACAGTTAAATACTACTTTTCAGTGCATTCTGGTGGTTTGAAACACTGGTTTCATGTGAACTAACTCTATTTCAAGGATTTCTGCAGTGTACAACATCCTTTCTAGACTAGACACTTTCATTTTGATGTGTTTTACACTTGTTCTCTCACTATTCTGTGATATTCATTAGTATTTGCTCTGAATTACTAATGCTTTCTTGCAGTGTCCTATAATGGGCCTTCTGGTATACTTGCGGGACTTCACCACATGTAGAAACAACTTTATACACTCTTCTCTGATCTTGAGGAGCTACATACACTTGTCTTTCAACTGTTTTACAGTTGAATACTACTTTTCAGTGAATTCTAGTGGGTTGAAACACTGTTTTCTTGTGAAGTAACTCTATTTCAAGGATTTCTGTAGTGTATAACATCCTTTCTAGACTAGAAACTTAGATTTTTATGTCTTTTACACTTGTTCTCACACAATTCTATGATATTCATTACTATTTCCTCTGAATTACTACTGATTTCTAGCTGTTTCTTATAATGGGCCTTCTGCTCTACTTGGGGAACTTCACCACATGTAGAAACAACTTTATACACTCTTCTGTGGACTTGCGAAGCTATATAAACTTGTCTTTCAACTGTTTTACAGTTAAATACTTCTTTTCAGTGCATTCTGGTGGTTTGAAACACTGGTTTCATGTGAACTAACTCTATTTCAAGGATTTCTGCAGTGTACAACATCCTTTCTAGACTAGAGACTTACATTTTGATGTCTTTTACACTTGTTCTCTCTCTATTCTGTGATATTCATTAGTATTTGCTCTGAATGACTACTGATTTCTAGCTGTTTCCTATAATGGGCCTTCTTTTCTACTTGTGGGACTTCACCACATGTAGAAACAACTTTTTACACTCTTCTCTGAACTTGAGAAGCTACATACAATTGTCTTTCAACTGTTTTACAGTTGAATACTACTTTTCAGTGAATTCTAGTGGGTTGAAACACTGTTTTCTTGTGAAGTAACTCTATTTCAAGGATTTCTGTAGTGTATAACATCCTTTCTAGACTAGAAACTTAGATTTTTATGTCTTTTACACTTGTTCTCACACAATTCTATGATATTCATTACTATTTCCTCTGAATTACTACTGATTTCTAGCTGTTTCTTATAATGGGCCTTCTGCTCTACTTGGGGAACTTCACCACATGTAGAAACAACTTTATACAGTCTTCTGTGGACTTGCGAAGCTATATAAACTTGTCTTTCAACTGTTTTACAGTTGAATACTACTTTTCAGTGAATTCTAGTGGGTTGAAACACTGTTTTCTTGTGAAGTAACTCTATTTCAAGGATTTCTGTAGTGTATAACATCCTTTCTAGACTAGAAACTTAGATTTTTATGTCTTTTACACTTGTTCTCACACAATTCTATGATATTCATTACTATTTCCTCTGAATTACTACTGATTTCTAGCTGTTTCTTATAATGGGCCTTCTGCTCTACTTGGGGAACTTCACCACATGTAAAAACAACTTTATGCAGTCTTCTGTGGACTTGTGAAGCTATATAAACTTGTCGTTCAACTGTTTTACAGTTAAATACTACTTTTCAGTGCATTCTGGTGGTTTGAAACACTGGTTTCATGTGAACTAACTCTATTTCAAGGATTTCTGCAGTGTACAACATCCTTTCTAGACTAGACACTTTCATTTTGATGTGTTTTACACTTGTTCTCTCACTATTCTGTGATATTCATTAGTATTTGCTCTGAATTACTAATGCTTTCTTGCAGTGTCCTATAATGGGCCTTCTGGTATACTTGCGGGACTTCACCACATGTAGAAACAACTTTATACACTCTTCTCTGATCTTGAGAAGCTACATACACTTGTCTTTCAACTGTTTTACAGTTGAATACTACTTTTCAGTGAATTCTAGTGGGTTGAAACACTGTTTTCTTGTGAAGTAACTCTATTTCAAGGATTTCTGTAGTGTATAACATCCTTTCTAGACTAGAAACTTAGATTTTTATGTCTTTTACACTTGTTCTCACAAAATTCTATGATATTCATTACTATTTCTTCTGAATGACTACTGATTTCTAGCTGTTTCTTATAATGGGCCTTCTGCTCTACTTGGGGAACTTCACCACATGTAGAAACAACTTTATACACTCTTCTGTGGACTTGCGAAGCTATATAAACTTGTCTTTCAACTGTTTTACAGTTAAATACTTCTTTTCAGTGCATTCTGGTGGTTTGAAACACTGGTTTCATGTGAACTAACTCTATTTCAAGGATTTCTGCAGTGTACAACATCCTTTCTAGACTAGAGACTTACATTTTGATGTCTTTTACACTTGTTCTCTCTCTATTCTGTGATATTCATTAGTATTTGCTCTGAATGACTACTGATTTCTAGCTGTTTCCTATAATGGGCCTTCTTTTTTACTTGTGGGACTTCACCACATGTAGAAACAACTTTATACACTCTTCTCTGAACTTGAGAAGCTACATACACTTGTCTTTAAACTGTTTTACAGTTGAATACTACTTTTCAGTGACTTCTAGTGGGTTGAAACACTGTTTTCTTGTGAAGTAACTCTATTTCAAGGATTTCTGTAGTGTATAACATCCTTTCTAGACTAGAAACTTAGATTTTTATGTCTTTTACACTTGTTCTCACACAATTCTATGATATTCATTACTATTTCCTCTGAATTACTACTGATTTCTAGCTGTTTCTTATAATGGGCCTTCTGCTCTACTTGGGGAACTTCACCACATGTAGAAACAACTTTATACAGTCTTCTGTGGACTTGCGAAGCTATATAAACTTGTCTTTCAACTGTTTTACAGTTAAATACTACTTTTCAGTGCATTCTGGTGGTTTGAAACACTGGTTTCATGTGAACTAACTCTATTTCAAGGATTTCTGCAGTGTACAACATCCTTTCTAGACTAGAGACTTACATTTTGATGTCTTTTACACTTGTTCTCTCTCTATTCTGTGATATTCATTAGTATTTGTTCTGAATGACTACTGATTTCTAGCTGTTTCCTATAATGGGCCTTCTTTTCTACTTGTGGGACTTCACCACATGTAGAAACAACTTTATACACTCTTCTCTGAACTTGAGAAGCTACATACACTTGTCTTTCAACTGTTTTACAGTTGAATACTACTTTTCAGTGACTTCTAGTGGGTTGAAACACTGTTTTCTTGTGAAGTAACTCTATTTCAAGGATTTCTGTAGTGTATAACATCCTTTCTAGACTAGAAACTTAGATTTTTATGTCTTTTACACTTGTTCTCACACAATTCTATGATATTCATTACTATTTCCTCTGAATTACTACTGATTTCTAGTTGTTTCTTATAATGGGCCTTCTGCTCTACTTGTGGAACTTCACCACATGTAGAAACAACTTTATACAGTCTTCTGTTGACTTGCGAAGCTATATAAACTTGTCTTTCAACTGTTTTACAGTTAAATACTACTTTTCAGTGCATTCTGGTGGTTTGAAACGCTGGTTTCATGTGAACTAACTCTATTTCAAGGATTTCTGCAGTGTACAACATCCTTTCTAGACTAGAGACTTACATTTTGATGTCTTTTACACTTGTTCTCTCTCTATTCTGTGATATTCATTAGTATTTGCTCTGAATGACTACTGATTTCTAGCTGTTTCCTATAATGGGCCTTCTTTTCTACTTGTGGGACTTCACCACATTTAGAAACAACTTTACACAGTCTTCTGTGGACTTGCGAAGCTATATAAACTTGTCGTTCAACTGTTTTACAGTTAAATACTACTTTTCAGTGCATTCTGGTGGTTTGAAACACTGGTTTCATGTGAACTAACTCTATTTCAAGGATTTCTGCAGTGTACAACATCCTTTCTAGACTAGACACTTTCATTTTGATGTGTTTTACACTTGTTCTCTCACTATTCTGTGATATTCATTAGTATTTGCTCTGAATTACTAATGCTTTCTTGCAGTGTCCTATAATGGGCCTTCTGGTATACTTGCGGGACTTCACCACATGTAGAAACAACTTTATACACTCTTCTCTGATCTTGAGGAGCTACATACACTTGTCTTTCAACTGTTTTACAGTTGAATACTACTTTTCAGTGAATTCTAGTGGGTTGAAACACTGTTTTCTTGTGAAGTAACTCTATTTCAAGGATTTCTGTAGTGTATAACATCCTTTCTAGACTAGAAACTTAGATTTTTATGTCTTTTACACTTGTTCTCACACAATTCTATGATATTCATTACTATTTCCTCTGAATTACTACTGATTTCTAGCTGTTTCTTATAATGGGCCTTCTGCTCTACTTGGGGAACTTCACCACATGTAGAAACAACTTTATACACTCTTCTGTGGACTTGCGAAGCTATATAAACTTGTCTTTCAACTGTTTTACAGTTAAATACTTCTTTTCAGTGCATTCTGGTGGTTTGAAACACTGGTTTCATGTGAACTAACTCTATTTCAAGGATTTCTGCAGTGTACAACATCCTTTCTAGACTAGAGACTTACATTTTGATGTCTTTTACACTTGTTCTCTCTCTATTCTGTGATATTCATTAGTATTTGCTCTGAATGACTACTGATTTCTAGCTGTTTCCTATAATGGGCCTTCTTTTCTACTTGTGGGACTTCACCACATGTAGAAACAACTTTTTACACTCTTCTCTGAACTTGAGAAGCTACATACAATTGTCTTTCAACTGTTTTACAGTTGAATACTACTTTTCAGTGAATTCTAGTGGGTTGAAACACTGTTTTCTTGTGAAGTAACTCTATTTCAAGGATTTCTGTAGTGTATAACATCCTTTCTAGACTAGAAACTTAGATTTTTATGTCTTTTACACTTGTTCTCACACAATTCTATGATATTCATTACTATTTCCTCTGAATTACTACTGATTTCTAGCTGTTTCTTATAATGGGCCTTCTGCTCTACTTGGGGAACTTCACCACATGTAGAAACAACTTTATACAGTCTTCTGTGGACTTGCGAAGCTATATAAACTTGTCTTTCAACTGTTTTACAGTTGAATACTACTTTTCAGTGAATTCTAGTGGGTTGAAACACTGTTTTCTTGTGAAGTAACTCTATTTCAAGGATTTCTGTAGTGTATAACATCCTTTCTAGACTAGAAACTTAGATTTTTATGTCTTTTACACTTGTTCTCACACAATTCTATGATATTCATTACTATTTCCTCTGAATTACTACTGATTTCTAGCTGTTTCTTATAATGGGCCTTCTGCTCTACTTGGGGAACTTCACCACATGTAAAAACAACTTTATGCAGTCTTCTGTGGACTTGTGAAGCTATATAAACTTGTCGTTCAACTGTTTTACAGTTAAATACTACTTTTCAGTGCATTCTGGTGGTTTGAAACACTGGTTTCATGTGAACTAACTCTATTTCAAGGATTTCTGCAGTGTACAACATCCTTTCTAGACTAGACACTTTCATTTTGATGTGTTTTACACTTGTTCTCTCACTATTCTGTGATATTCATTAGTATTTGCTCTGAATTACTAATGCTTTCTTGCAGTGTCCTATAATGGGCCTTCTGGTATACTTGCGGGACTTCACCACATGTAGAAACAACTTTATACACTCTTCTCTGATCTTGAGAAGCTACATACACTTGTCTTTCAACTGTTTTACAGTTGAATACTACTTTTCAGTGAATTCTAGTGGGTTGAAACACTGTTTTCTTGTGAAGTAACTCTATTTCAAGGATTTCTGTAGTGTATAACATCCTTTCTAGACTAGAAACTTAGATTTTTATGTCTTTTACACTTGTTCTCACAAAATTCTATGATATTCATTACTATTTCTTCTGAATGACTACTGATTTCTAGCTGTTTCTTATAATGGGCCTTCTGCTCTACTTGGGGAACTTCACCACATGTAGAAACAACTTTATACACTCTTCTGTGGACTTGCGAAGCTATATAAACTTGTCTTTCAACTGTTTTACAGTTAAATACTTCTTTTCAGTGCATTCTGGTGGTTTGAAACACTGGTTTCATGTGAACTAACTCTATTTCAAGGATTTCTGCAGTGTACAACATCCTTTCTAGACTAGAGACTTACATTTTGATGTCTTTTACACTTGTTCTCTCTCTATTCTGTGATATTCATTAGTATTTGCTCTGAATGACTACTGATTTCTAGCTGTTTCCTATAATGGGCCTTCTTTTCTACTTGTGGGACTTCACCACATGTAGAAACAACTTTATACACTCTTCTCTGAACTTGAGAAGCTACATACACTTGTCTTTCAACTGTTTTACAGTTGAATACTACTTTTCAGTGAATTCTAGTGGGTTGAAACACTGTTTTCTTGTGAAGTAACTCTATTTCAAGGATTTCTGTAGTGTATAACATCCTTTCTAGACTAGAAACTTAGATTTTTATGTCTTTTACACTTGTTCTGACACAATTCTATGATATTCATTACTATTTCCTCTGAATTACTACTGATTTCTAGCTGTTTCTTATAATGGGCCTTCTGCTCTACTTGGGGAACTTCACCACATGTAGAAACAACTTTATACACTCTTCTGTGGACTTGCGAAGCTATATAAACTTGTCTTTCAACTGTTTTACAGTTAAATACTTCTTTTCAGTGCATTCTGGTGGTTTGAAACACTGGTTTCATGTGAACTAACTCTATTTCAAGGATTTCTGCAGTGTACAACATCCTTTCTAGACTAGAGACTTACATTTTGATGTCTTTTACACTTGTTCTCTCTCTATTCTGTGATATTCATTAGTATTTGCTCTGAATGACTACTGATTTCTAGCTGTTTCCTATAATGGGCCTTCTTTTCTACTTGTGGGACTTCACCACATGTAGAAACAACTTTTTACACTCTTCTCTGAACTTGAGAAGCTACATACAATTGTCTTTCAACTGTTTTACAGTTGAATACTACTTTTCAGTGAATTCTAGTGGGTTGAAACACTGTTTTCTTGTGAAGTAACTCTATTTCAAGGATTTCTGTAGTGTATAACATCCTTTCTAGACTAGAAACTTAGATTTTTATGTCTTTTACACTTGTTCTCACACAATTCTATGATATTCATTACTATTTCCTCTGAATTACTACTGATTTCTAGCTGTTTCTTATAATGGGCCTTCTGCTCTACTTGGGGAACTTCACCACATGTAGAAACAACTTTATACAGTCTTCTGTGGACTTGCGAAGCTATATAAACTTGTCTTTCAACTGTTTTACAGTTGAATACTACTTTTCAGTGAATTCTAGTGGGTTGAAACACTGTTTTCTTGTGAAGTAACTCTATTTCAAGGATTTCTGTAGTGTATAACATCCTTTCTAGACTAGAAACTTAGATTTTTATGTCTTTTACACTTGTTCTCACACAATTCTATGATATTCATTACTATTTCCTCTGAATTACTACTGATTTCTAGCTGTTTCTTATAATGGGCCTTCTGCTCTACTTGGGGAACTTCACCACATGTAAAAACAACTTTATACAGTCTTCTGTGGACTTGTGAAGCTATATAAACTTGTCTTTCAACTGTTTTACAGTTAAATACTACTTTTCAGTGCATTCTGGTGGTTTGAAACACTGGTTTCATGTGAACTAACTCTATTTCAAGGATTTCTGCAGTGTACAACATCCTTTCTAGACTAGAGACTTACATTTTGATGTCTTTTACACTTGTTCTCTCTCTATTCTGTGATATTCATTAGTATTTGCTCTGAATGACTACTGATTTCTAGCTGTTTCCTATAATGGGCCTTCTTTTTTACTTGTGGGACTTCACCACATGTAGAAACAACTTTATACACTCTTCTCTGAACTTGAGAAGCTACATACACTTGTCTTTCAACTGTTTTACAGTTGAATACTACTTTTCAGTGACTTCTAGTGGGTTGAAACACTGTTTTCTTGTGAAGTAACTCTATTTCAAGGATTTCTGTAGTGTATAACATCCTTTCTAGACTAGAAACTTAGATTTTTATGTCTTTTACACTTGTTCTCACACAATTCTATGATATTCATTACTATTTCCTCTGAATTACTACTGATTTCTAGCTGTTTCTTATAATGGGCCTTCTGCTCTACTTGGGGAACTTCACCACATGTAGAAACAACTTTATACAGTCTTCTGTGGACTTGCGAAGCTATATAAACTTGTCTTTCAACTGTTTTACAGTTAAATACTACTTTTCAGTGCATTCTGGTGGTTTGAAACACTGGTTTCATGTGAACTAACTCTATTTCAAGGATTTCTGCAGTGTACAACATCCTTTCTAGACTAGAGACTTACATTTTGATGTCTTTTACACTTGTTCTCTCTCTATTCTGTGATATTCATTAGTATTTGTTCTGAATGACTACTGATTTCTAGCTGTTTCCTATAATGGGCCTTCTTTTCTACTTGTGGGACTTCACCACATGTAGAAACAACTTTATACACTCTTCTCTGAACTTGAGAAGCTACATACACTTGTCTTTCAACTGTTTTACAGTTGAATACTACTTTTCAGTGACTTCTAGTGGGTTGAAACACTGTTTTCTTGTGAAGTAACTCTATTTCAAGGATTTCTGTAGTGTATAACATCCTTTCTAGACTAGAAACTTAGATTTTTATGTCTTTTACACTTGTTCTCACACAATTCTATGATATTCATTACTATTTCCTCTGAATTACTACTGATTTCTAGTTGTTTCTTATAATGGGCCTTCTGCTCTACTTGTGGAACTTCACCACATGTAGAAACAACTTTATACAGTCTTCTGTTGACTTGCGAAGCTATATAAACTTGTCTTTCAACTGTTTTACAGTTAAATACTACTTTTCAGTGCATTCTGGTGGTTTGAAACGCTGGTTTCATGTGAACTAACTCTATTTCAAGGATTTCTGCAGTGTACAACATCCTTTCTAGACTAGAGACTTACATTTTGATGTCTTTTACACTTGTTCTCTCTCTATTCTGTGATATTCATTAGTATTTGCTCTGAATGACTACTGATTTCTAGCTGTTTCCTATAATGGGCCTTCTTTTCTACTTGTGGGACTTCACCACATGTAGAAACAACTTTTTACACTCTTCTCTGAACTTGAGAAGCTACATACAATTGTCTTTCAACTGTTTTACAGTTGAATACTACTTTTCAGTGAATTCTAGTGGGTTGAAACACTGTTTTCTTGTGAAGTAACTCTATTTCAAGGATTTCTGTAGTGTATAACATCCTTTCTAGACTAGAAACTTAGATTTTTATGTCTTTTACACTTGTTCTCACAAAATTCTATGATATTCATTACTATTTCCTCTGAATTACTACTGATTTCTAGCTGTTTCTTATAATGGGCCTTCTGCTCTACTTGGGGAACTTCACCACATGTAGAAACAACTTTATACACTCTTCTGTGGACTTGCGAAGCTATATAAATTTGTCTTTCAACTGTTTTACAGTTAAATACTTCTTTTCAGTGCATTCTGGTGGTTTGAAACACTGGTTTCATGTGAACTAACTCTATTTCAAGGATTTCTGCAGTGTACAACATCCTTTCTTGACTAGAGACTTACATTTTGATGTCTTTTACACTTGTTCTCTCTCTATTCTGTGATATTCATTAGTATTTGCTCTGAATGACTACTGATTTCTAGCTGTTTCCTATAATGGGCCTTCTTTTCTACTTGTGGGACTTCACCACATGTAGAAACAACTTTATACACTCTTCTCTGAACTTGAGAAGCTACATACACTTGTCTTTCAACTGTTTTACAGTTGAATACTACTTTTCAGTGAATTCTAGTGGGTTGAAACACTGTTTTCTTGTGAAGTAACTCTATTTCAAGGATTTCTGTAGTGTATAACATCCTTTCTAGACTAGAAACTTAGATTTTTATGTCTTTTACACTTGTTCTCACACAATTCTATGATATTCATTACTATTTCCTCTGAATTACTACTGATTTCTAGCTGTTTCTTATAATGGGCCTTCTGCTCTACTTGGGGAACTTCACCACATGTAAAAACAACTTTATACAGTCTTCTGTGGACTTGTGAAGCTATATAAACTTGTCTTTCAACTGTTTTACAGTTAAATACTACTTTTCAGTGCATTCTGGTGGTTTGAAACACTGGTTTCATGTGAACTAACTCTATTTCAAGGATTTCTGCAGTGTACAACATCCTTTCTAGACTAGAGACTTACATTTTGATGTCTTTTACACTTGTTCTCTCTCTATTCTGTGATATTCATTAGTATTTGCTCTGAATGACTACTGATTTCTAGCTGTTTCCTATAATGGGCCTTCTTTTCTACTTGTGGGACTTCACCACATGTAGAAACAACTTTATACACTCTTCTCTGAACTTGAGAAGCTACATACACTTGTCTTTCAACTGTTTTACAGTTGAATACTACTTTTCAGTGACTTCTAGTGGGTTGAAACACTGTTTTCTTGTGAAGTAACTCTATTTCAAGGATTTCTGTAGTGTATAACATCCTTTCTAGACTAGAAACTTAGATTTTTATGTCTTTTACACTTGTTCTCACACAATTCTATGATATACATTACTATTTCCTCTGAATTACTACTGATTTCTAGCTGTTTCTTATAATGGGCCTTCTGCTCTACTTGGGGAACTTCACCACATGTAGAAACAACTTTATACAGTCTTCTGTGGACTTGCGAAGCTATATAAACTTGTCTTTCAACTGTCTTACAGTTAAATACTACTTTTCAGTGCATTCTGGTGGTTTGAAACACTGGTTTCATGTGAACTAACTCTATTTCAAGGATTTCTGCAGTGTACAACATCCTTTCTAGACTAGAGACTTACATTTTGATGTCTTTTACACTTGTTCTCTCTCTATTCTGTGATATTCATTAGTATTTGTTCTGAATGACTACTGATTTCTAGCTGTTTCCTATAATGGGCCTTCTTTTCTACTTGTGGGACTTCACCACATGTAGAAACAACTTTATACACTCTTCTCTGAACTTGAGAAGCTACATACACTTGTCTTTCAACTGTTTTACAGTTGAATACTACTTTTCAGTGACTTCTAGTGGGTTGAAACACTGTTTTCTTGTGAAGTAACTCTATTTCAAGGATTTCTGTAGTGTATAACATCCTTTCTAGACTAGAAACTTAGATTTTTATGTCTTTTACACTTGTTCTCACACAATTCTATGATATTCATTACTATTTCCTCTGAATTACTACTGATTTCTAGTTGTTTCTTATAATGGGCCTTCTGCTCTACTTGTGGAACTTCACCACATGTAGAAACAACTTTATACAGTCTTCTGTTGACTTGCGAAGCTATATAAACTTGTCTTTCAACTGTTTTACAGTTAAATACTACTTTTCAGTGCATTCTGGTGGTTTGAAACACTGGTTTCATGTGAACTAACTCTATTTCAAGGATGTCTGCAGTGTACAACATCCTTTCTAGACTAGAGACTTACATTTTGATGTCTTTTACACTTGTTCTCTCTCTATTCTGTGATATTCATTAGTATTTGCTCTGAATGACTACTGATTTCTAGCTGTTTCCTATAATGGGCCTTCTTTTCTACTTGTGGGACTTCACCACATGTAGAAACAACTTTTTACACTCTTCTCTGAACTTGAGAAGCTACATACAATTGTCTTTCAACTGTTTTACAGTTGAATACTACTTTTCAGTGAATTCTAGTGGGTTGAAACACTGTTTTCTTGTGAAGTAACTCTATTTCAAGGATTTCTGTAGTGTATAACATCCTTTCTAGACTAGAAACTTAGATTTTTATGTCTTTTACACTTGTTCTCACAAAATTCTATGATATTCATTACTATTTCCTCTGAATTACTACTGATTTCTAGCTGTTTCTTATAATGGGCCTTCTGCTCTACTTGGGGAACTTCACCACATGTAGAAACAACTTTATACACTCTTCTGTGGACTTGCGAAGCTATATAAATTTGTCTTTCAACTGTTTTACAGTTAAATACTTCTTTTCAGTGCATTCTGGTGGTTTGAAACACTGGTTTCATGTGAACTAACTCTATTTCAAGGATTTCTGCAGTGTACAACATCCTTTCTTGACTAGAGACTTACATTTTGATGTCTTTTACACTTGTTCTCTCTCTATTCTGTGATATTCATTAGTATTTGCTCTGAATGACTACTGATTTCTAGCTGTTTCCTATAATGGGCCTTCTTTTCTACTTGTGGGACTTCACCACATGTAGAAACAACTTTATACACTCTTCTCTGAACTTGAGAAGCTACATACACTTGTCTTTCAACTGTTTTACAGTTGAATACTACTTTTCAGTGAATTCTAGTGGGTTGAAACACTGTTTTCTTGTGAAGTAACTCTATTTCAAGGATTTCTGTAGTGTATAACATCCTTTCTAGACTAGAAACTTAGATTTTTATGTCTTTTACACTTGTTCTCACACAATTCTATGATATTCATTACTATTTCCTCTGAATTACTACTGATTTCTAGCTGTTTCTTATAATGGGCCTTCTGCTCTACTTGGGGAACTTCACCACATGTAGAAACAACTTTATACACTCTTCTGTGGACTTGCGAAGCTATATAAACTTGTCTTTCAACTGTTTTACAGTTAAATACTTCTTTTCAGTGCATTCTGGTGGTTTGAAACACTGGTTTCATGTGAACTAACTCTATTTCAAGGATTTCTGCAGTGTACAACATCCTTTCTAGACTAGAGACTTACATTTTGATGTCTTTTACACTTGTTCTCTCTCTATTCTGTGATATTCATTAGTATTTGCTCTGAATGACTACTGATTTCTAGCTGTTTCCTATAATGGGCCTTCTTTTCTACTTGTGGGACTTCACCACATGTAGAAACAACTTTTTACACTCTTCTCTGAACTTGAGAAGCTACATACAATTGTCTTTCAACTGTTTTACAGTTGAATACTACTTTTCAGTGAATTCTAGTGGGTTGAAACACTGTTTTCTTGTGAAGTAACTCTATTTCAAGGATTTCTGTAGTGTATAACATCCTTTCTAGACTAGAAACTTAGATTTTTATGTCTTTTACACTTGTTCTCACACAATTCTATGATATACATTACTATTTCCTCTGAATTACTACTGATTTCTAGCTGTTTCTTATAATGGGCCTTCTGCTCTACTTGGGGAACTTCACCACATGTAGAAACAACTTTATACAGTCTTCTGTGGACTTGCGAAGCTATATAAACTTGTCTTTCAACTGTCTTACAGTTAAATACTACTTTTCAGTGCATTCTGGTGGTTTGAAACACTGGTTTCATGTGAACTAACTCTATTTCAAGGATTTCTGCAGTGTACAACATCCTTTCTAGACTAGAGACTTACATTTTGATGTCTTTTACACTTGTTCTCTCTCTATTCTGTGATATTCATTAGTATTTGTTCTGAATGACTACTGATTTCTAGCTGTTTCCTATAATGGGCCTTCTTTTCTACTTGTGGGACTTCACCACATGTAGAAACAACTTTATACACTCTTCTCTGAACTTGAGAAGCTACATACACTTGTCTTTCAACTGTTTTACAGTTGAATACTACTTTTCAGTGACTTCTAGTGGGTTGAAACACTGTTTTCTTGTGAAGTAACTCTATTTCAAGGATTTCTGTAGTGTATAACATCCTTTCTAGACTAGAAACTTAGATTTTTATGTCTTTTACACTTGTTCTCACACAATTCTATGATATTCATTACTATTTCCTCTGAATTACTACTGATTTCTAGTTGTTTCTTATAATGGGCCTTCTGCTCTACTTGTGGAACTTCACCACATGTAGAAACAACTTTATACAGTCTTCTGTTGACTTGCGAAGCTATATAAACTTGTCTTTCAACTGTTTTACAGTTAAATACTACTTTTCAGTGCATTCTGGTGGTTTGAAACACTGGTTTCATGTGAACTAACTCTATTTCAAGGATGTCTGCAGTGTACAACATCCTTTCTAGACTAGAGACTTACATTTTGATGTCTTTTACACTTGTTCTCTCTCTATTCTGTGATATTCATTAGTATTTGCTCTGAATGACTACTGATTTCTAGCTGTTTCCTATAATGGGCCTTCTTTTCTACTTGTGGGACTTCACCACATGTAGAAACAACTTTTTACACTCTTCTCTGAACTTGAGAAGCTACATACAATTGTCTTTCAACTGTTTTACAGTTGAATACTACTTTTCAGTGAATTCTAGTGGGTTGAAACACTGTTTTCTTGTGAAGTAACTCTATTTCAAGGATTTCTGTAGTGTATAACATCCTTTCTAGACTAGAAACTTAGATTTTTATGTCTTTTACACTTGTTCTCACAAAATTCTATGATATTCATTACTATTTCCTCTGAATTACTACTGATTTCTAGCTGTTTCTTATAATGGGCCTTCTGCTCTACTTGGGGAACTTCACCACATGTAGAAACAACTTTATACACTCTTCTGTGGACTTGCGAAGCTATATAAATTTGTCTTTCAACTGTTTTACAGTTAAATACTTCTTTTCAGTGCATTCTGGTGGTTTGAAACACTGGTTTCATGTGAACTAACTCTATTTCAAGGATTTCTGCAGTGTACAACATCCTTTCTTGACTAGAGACTTACATTTTGATGTCTTTTACACTTGTTCTCTCTCTATTCTGTGATATTCATTAGTATTTGCTCTGAATGACTACTGATTTCTAGCTGTTTCCTATAATGGGCCTTCTTTTCTACTTGTGGGACTTCACCACATGTAGAAACAACTTTATACACTCTTCTCTGAACTTGAGAAGCTACATACACTTGTCTTTCAACTGTTTTACAGTTGAATACTACTTTTCAGTGAATTCTAGTGGGTTGAAACACTGTTTTCTTGTGAAGTAACTCTATTTCAAGGATTTCTGTAGTGTATAACATCCTTTCTAGACTAGAAACTTAGATTTTTATGTCTTTTACACTTGTTCTCACACAATTCTATGATATTCATTACTATTTCCTCTGAATTACTACTGATTTCTAGCTGTTTCTTATATTGGGCCTTCTGCTCTACTTGGGGAACTTCACCACATGTAGAAACAACTTTATACAGTCTTCTGTGGACTTGCGAAGCTATATAAACTTGTCTTTCAACTGTTTTACAGTTAAATACTACTTTTCAGTGCATTCTGGTGGTTTGAAACACTGGTTTCATGTGAACTAACTCTATTTCAAGGATTTCTGCAGTGTACAACATCCTTTCTAGACTAGAGACTTACATTTTGATGTCTTTTACACTTGTTCTCTCTCTATTCTGTGATATTCATTAGTATTTGTTCTGAATGACTACTGATTTCTAGCTGTTTCCTATAATGGGCCTTCTTTTCTACTTGTGGGACTTCACCACATGTAGAAACAACTTTATACACTCTTCTCTGAACTTGAGAAGCTACATACACTTGTCTTTCAACTGTTTTACAGTTGAATACTACTTTTCAGTGACTTCTAGTGGGTTGAAACACTGTTTTCTTGTGAAGTAACTCTATTTCAAGGATTTCTGTAGTGTATAACATCCTTTCTAGACTAGAAACTTAGATTTTTATGTCTTTTACACTTGTTCTCACACAATTCTATGATATACATTACTATTTCCTCTGAATTACTACTGATTTCTAGCTGTTTCTTATAATGGGCCTTCTGCTCTACTTGGGCAACTTCACCACATGTAGAAACAACTTTATACAGTCTTCTGTGGACTTGCGAAGCTATATAAACTTGTCTTTCAACTGTCTTACAGTTAAATACTACTTTTCAGTGCATTCTGGTGGTTTGAAACACTGGTTTCATGTGAACTAACTCTATTTCAAGGATTTCTGCAGTGTACAACATCCTTTCTAGACTAGAGACTTACATTTTGATGTCTTTTACACTTGTTCTCTCTCTATTCTGTGATATTCATTAGTATTTGTTCTGAATGACTACTGATTTCTAGCTGTTTCCTATAATGGGCCTTCTTTTCTACTTGTGGGACTTCACCACATGTAGAAACAACTTTATACACTCTTCTCTGAACTTGAGAAGCTACATACACTTGTCTTTCAACTGTTTTACAGTTGAATACTACTTTTCAGTGACTTCTAGTGGGTTGAAACACTGTTTTCTTGTGAAGTAACTCTATTTCAAGGATTTCTGTAGTGTATAACATCCTTTCTAGACTAGAAACTTAGATTTTTATGTCTTTTACACTTGTTCTCACACAATTCTATGATATTCATTAGTATTTCCTCTGAATTACTACTGATTTCTAGCTGTTTCCTATAATGGGCCTTCTTTTCTACTTGTGGGACTTCACCACATTTAGAAACAACTTTACACAGTCTTCTGTGGACTTGCGAAGCTATATAAACTTGTCGTTCAACTGTTTTACAGTTAAATACTACTTTTCAGTGCATTCTGGTGGTTTGAAACACTGGTTTCATGTGAACTAACTCTATTTCAAGGATTTCTGCAGTGTACAACATCCTTTCTAGACTAGACACTTTCATATTGATGTGTTTTACACTTGTTCTCTCACTATTCTGTGATATTCATTAGTATTTGCTCTGAATTACTAATGCTTTCTTGCAGTGTCCTATAATGGGCCTTCTGGTATACTTGCGGGACTTCACCACATGTAGAAACAACTTTATACACTCTTCTCTGATCTTGAGAAGCTACATACACTTGTCTTTCAACTGTTTTACAGTTGAATACTACTTTTCAGTGAATTCTAGTGGGTTGAAACACTGTTTTCTTGTGAAGTAACTCTATTTCAAGGATTTCTGTAGTGTATAACATCCTTTCTAGACTAGAAACTTAGATTTTTATGTCTTTTACACTTGTTCTCACAAAATTCTATGATATTCATTACTATTTCTTCTGAATGACTACTGATTTCTAGCTGTCTCTTATAATGGGCCTTCTGCTCTACTTGGGGAACTTCACCACATGTAGAAACAACTTTATACACTCTTCTGTGGACTTGCGAAGCTATATAAACTTGTCTTTCAACTGTTTTACAGTTAAATACTACTTTTCAGTGCATTCTGGTGGTTTGAAACACTGGTTTCATGTGAACTAACTCTATTTCAAGGATGTCTGCAGTGTACAACATCCTTTCTAGACTAGAGACTTACATTTTGATGTCTTTTACACTTGTTCTCTCTCTATTCTGTGATATTCATTAGTATTTGCTCTGAATGACTACTGATTTCTAGCTGTTTCCTATAATGGGCCTTCTTTTCTACTTGTGGGACTTCACCACATGTAGAAACAACTTTTTACACTCTTCTCTGAACTTGAGAAGCTACATACAATTGTCTTTCAACTGTTTTACAGTTGAATACTACTTTTCAGTGAATTCTAGTGGGTTGAAACACTGTTTTCTTGTGAAGTAACTCTATTTCAAGGATTTCTGTAGTGTATAACATCCTTTCTAGACTAGAAACTTAGATTTTTATGTCTTTTACACTTGTTCTCACAAAATTCTATGATATTCATTACTATTTCCTCTGAATTACTACTGATTTCTAGCTGTTTCTTATAATGGGCCTTCTGCTCTACTTGGGGAACTTCACCACATGTAGAAACAACTTTATACACTCTTCTGTGGACTTGCGAAGCTATATAAATTTGTCTTTCAACTGTTTTACAGTTAAATACTTCTTTTCAGTGCATTCTGGTGGTTTGAAACACTGGTTTCATGTGAACTAACTCTATTTCAAGGATTTCTGCAGTGTACAACATCCTTTCTTGACTAGAGACTTACATTTTGATGTCTTTTACACTTGTTCTCTCTCTATTCTGTGATATTCATTAGTATTTGCTCTGAATGACTACTGATTTCTAGCTGTTTCCTATAATGGGCCTTCTTTTCTACTTGTGGGACTTCACCACATGTAGAAACAACTTTATACACTCTTCTCTGAACTTGAGAAGCTACATACACTTGTCTTTCAACTGTTTTACAGTTGAATACTACTTTTCAGTGAATTCTAGTGGGTTGAAACACTGTTTTCTTGTGAAGTAACTCTATTTCAAGGATTTCTGTAGTGTATAACATCCTTTCTAGACTAGAAACTTAGATTTTTATGTCTTTTACACTTGTTCTCACACAATTCTATGATATTCATTACTATTTCCTCTGAATTACTACTGATTTCTAGCTGTTTCTTATATTGGGCCTTCTGCTCTACTTGGGGAACTTCACCACATGTAGAAACAACTTTATACAGTCTTCTGTGGACTTGCGAAGCTATATAAACTTGTCTTTCAACTGTTTTACAGTTAAATACTACTTTTCAGTGCATTCTGGTGGTTTGAAACACTGGTTTCATGTGAACTAACTCTATTTCAAGGATTTCTGCAGTGTACAACATCCTTTCTAGACTAGAGACTTACATTTTGATGTCTTTTACACTTGTTCTCTCTCTATTCTGTGATATTCATTAGTATTTGTTCTGAATGACTACTGATTTCTAGCTGTTTCCTATAATGGGCCTTCTTTTCTACTTGTGGGACTTCACCACATGTAGAAACAACTTTATACACTCTTCTCTGAACTTGAGAAGCTACATACACTTGTCTTTCAACTGTTTTACAGTTGAATACTACTTTTCAGTGACTTCTAGTGGGTTGAAACACTGTTTTCTTGTGAAGTAACTCTATTTCAAGGATTTCTGTAGTGTATAACATCCTTTCTAGACTAGAAACTTAGATTTTTATGTCTTTTACACTTGTTCTCACACAATTCTATGATATACATTACTATTTCCTCTGAATTACTACTGATTTCTAGCTGTTTCTTATAATGGGCCTTCTGCTCTACTTGGGCAACTTCACCACATGTAGAAACAACTTTATACAGTCTTCTGTGGACTTGCGAAGCTATATAAACTTGTCTTTCAACTGTCTTACAGTTAAATACTACTTTTCAGTGCATTCTGGTGGTTTGAAACACTGGTTTCATGTGAACTAACTCTATTTCAAGGATTTCTGCAGTGTACAACATCCTTTCTAGACTAGAGACTTACATTTTGATGTCTTTTACACTTGTTCTCTCTCTATTCTGTGATATTCATTAGTATTTGTTCTGAATGACTACTGATTTCTAGCTGTTTCCTATAATGGGCCTTCTTTTCTACTTGTGGGACTTCACCACATGTAGAAACAACTTTATACACTCTTCTCTGAACTTGAGAAGCTACATACACTTGTCTTTCAACTGTTTTACAGTTGAATACTACTTTTCAGTGACTTCTAGTGGGTTGAAACACTGTTTTCTTGTGAAGTAACTCTATTTCAAGGATTTCTGTAGTGTATAACATCCTTTCTAGACTAGAAACTTAGATTTTTATGTCTTTTACACTTGTTCTCACACAATTCTATGATATTCATTAGTATTTCCTCTGAATTACTACTGATTTCTAGCTGTTTCCTATAATGGGCCTTCTTTTCTACTTGTGGGACTTCACCACATTTAGAAACAACTTTACACAGTCTTCTGTGGACTTGCGAAGCTATATAAACTTGTCGTTCAACTGTTTTACAGTTAAATACTACTTTTCAGTGCATTCTGGTGGTTTGAAACACTGGTTTCATGTGAACTAACTCTATTTCAAGGATTTCTGCAGTGTACAACATCCTTTCTAGACTAGACACTTTCATATTGATGTGTTTTACACTTGTTCTCTCACTATTCTGTGATATTCATTAGTATTTGCTCTGAATTACTAATGCTTTCTTGCAGTGTCCTATAATGGGCCTTCTGGTATACTTGCGGGACTTCACCACATGTAGAATCAACTTTATACACTCTTCTCTGATCTTGAGAAGCTACATACACTTGTCTTTCAACTGTTTTACAGTTGAATACTACTTTTCAGTGAATTCTAGTGGGTTGAAACACTGTTTTCTTGTGAAGTAACTCTATTTCAAGGATTTCTGTAGTGTATAACATCCTTTCTAGACTAGAAACTTAGATTTTTATGTCTTTTACACTTGTTCTCACAAAATTCTATGATATTCATTACTATTTCTTCTGAATGACTACTGATTTCTAGCTGTCTCTTATAATGGGCCTTCTGCTCTACTTGGGGAACTTCACCACATGTAGAAACAACTTTATACACTCTTCTGTGGACTTGCGAAGCTATATAAACTTGTCTTTCAACTGTTTTACAGTTAAATACTTCTTTTCAGTGCATTCTGGTGGTTTGAAACACTGGTTTCATGTGAACTAACTCTATTTCAAGGATTTCTGCAGTGTACAACATCCTTTCTAGACTAGAGACTTACATTTTGATGTCTTTTACACTTGTTCTCTCTCTATTCTGTGATATTCATTAGTATTTGCTCTGAATGACTACTGATTTCTAGCTGTTTCCTATAATGGGCCTTCTTTTCTACTTGTGGGACTTCACCACATGTAGAAACAACTTTATACACTCTTCTCTGAACTTGAGAAGCTACATACACTTGTCTTTCAACTGTTTTACAGTTGAATACTACTTTTCAGTGAATTCTAGTGGGTTGAAACACTGTTTTCTTGTGAAGTAACTCTATTTCAAGGATTTCTGTAGTGTATAACATCCTTTCTAGACTAGAAACTTAGATTTTTATGTCTTTTACACTTGTTCTCACACAATTCTATGATATTCATTACTATTTCCTCTGAATTACTACTGATTTCTAGCTGTTTCTTATAATGGGCCTTCTGCTCTACTTGGGGAACTTCACCACATGTAGAAACAACTTTATACACTCTTCTGTGGACTTGCGAAGCTATATAAACTTGTCTTTCAACTGTTTTACAGTTAAATACTACTTTTCAGTGCATTCTGGTGGTTTGAAACACTGGTTTCATGTGAACTAACTCTATTTCAAGGATTTCTGCAGTGTACAACATCCTTTCTAGACTAGAGACTTACATTTTGATGTCTTTTACACTTGTTCTCTCTCTATTCTGTGATATTCATTAGTATTTGCTCTGAATGACTACTGATTTCTAGCTGTTTCCTATAATGGGCCTTCTTTTCTACTTGTGGGACTTCACCACATGTAGAAACAACTTTATACACTCTTCTCTGAACTTGAGAAGCTACATACACTTGTCTTTCAACTGTTTTACAGTTGAATACTACTTTTCAGTGAATTCTAGTGGGTTGAAACACTGTTTTCTTGTGAAGTAACTCTATTTCAAGGATTTCTGTAGTGTATAACATCCTTTCTAGACTAGAAACTTAGATTTTTATGTCTTTTACACTTGTTCTCACACAATTCTATGATATTCATTACTATTTCCTCTGAATTACTACTGATTTCTAGCTGTTTCTTATAATGGGCCTTCTGCTCTACTTGGGGAACTTCACCACATGTAGAAACAACTTTATACACTCTTCTGTGGACTTGCGAAGCTATATAAACTTGTCTTTCAACTGTTTTACAGTTAAATACTTCTTTTCAGTGCATTCTGGTGGTTTGAAACACTGGTTTCATGTGAACTAACTCTATTTCAAGGATTTCTGCAGTGTACAACATCCTTTCTAGACTAGAGACTTACATTTTGATGTCTTTTACACTTGTTCTCTCTCTATTCTGTGATATTCATTAGTATTTGCTCTGAATGACTACTGATTTCTAGCTGTTTCCTATAATGGGCCTTCTTTTCTACTTGTGGGACTTCACCACATGTAGAAACAACTTTTTACACTCTTCTCTGAACTTGAGAAGCTACATACAATTGTCTTTCAACTGTTTTACAGTTGAATACTACTTTTCAGTGAATTCTAGTGGGTTGAAACACTGTTTTCTTGTGAAGTAACTCTATTTCAAGGATTTCTGTAGTGTATAACATCCTTTCTAGACTAGAAACTTAGATTTTTATGTCTTTTACACTTGTTCTCACACAATTCTATGATATTCATTACTATTTCCTCTGAATTACTACTGATTTCTAGCTGTTTCTTATAATGGGCCTTCTGCTCTACTTGGGGAACTTCACCACATGTAGAAACAACTTTATACACTCTTCTGTGGACTTGCGAAGCTATATAAATTTGTCTTTCAACTGGTTTCCAGTTAAATACTTCTTTTCAGTGCATTCTGGTGGTTTGAAACACTGGTTTCATGTGAACTAACTCTATTTAAAGGATTTCTGCAGTGTACAACATCCTTTCTTGACTAGAGACTTACATTTTGATGTCTTTTACACTTGTTCTCTCTCTATTCTGTGATATTCATTAGTATTTGCTCTGAATGACTACTGATTTCTAGCTGTTTCCTATAATGGGCCTTCTTTTCTACTTGTGGGACTTCACCACATGTAGAAACAACTTTTTACACTCTTCTCTGAACTTGAGAAGCTACATACAATTGTCTTTCAACTGTTTTACAGTTGAATACTACTTTTCAGTGAATTCTAGTGGGTTGAAACACTGTTTTCTTGTGAAGTAACTCTATTTCAAGGATTTCTGTAGTGTATAACATCCTTTCTAGACTAGAAACTTAGATTTTTATGTCTTTTACACTTGTTCTCACACAATTCTATGATATACATTACTATTTCCTCTGAATTACTACTGATTTCTAGCTGTTTCTTATAATGGGCCTTCTGCTCTACTTGGGCAACTTCACCACATGTAGAAACAACTTTATACAGTCTTCTGTGGACTTGCGAAGCTATATAAACTTGTCTTTCAACTGTCTTACAGTTAAATACTACTTTTCAGTGCATTCTGGTGGTTTGAAACACTGGTTTCATGTGAACTAACTCTATTTCAAGGATTTCTGCAGTGTACAACATCCTTTCTAGACTAGAGACTTACATTTTGATGTCTTTTACACTTGTTCTCTCTCTATTCTGTGATATTCATTAGTATTTGTTCTGAATGACTACTGATTTCTAGCTGTTTCCTATAATGGGCCTTCTTTTCTACTTGTGGGACTTCACCACATGTAGAAACAACTTTATACACTCTTCTCTGAACTTGAGAAGCTACATACACTTGTCTTTCAACTGTTTTACAGTTGAATACTACTTTTCAGTGACTTCTAGTGGGTTGAAACACTGTTTTCTTGTGAAGTAACTCTATTTCAAGGATTTCTGTAGTGTATAACATCCTTTCTAGACTAGAAACTTAGATTTTTATGTCTTTTACACTTGTTCTCACACAATTCTATGATATTCATTACTATTTCCTCTGAATTACTACTGATTTCTAGTTGTTTCTTATAATGGGCCTTCTGCTCTACTTGTGGAACTTCACCACATGTAGAAACAACTTTATACAGTCTTCTGTTGACTTGCGAAGCTATATAAACTTGTCTTTCAACTGTTTTACAGTTAAATACTACTTTTCAGTGCATTCTGGTGGTTTGAAACACTGGTTTCATGTGAACTAACTCTATTTCAAGGATGTCTGCAGTGTACAACATCCTTTCTAGACTAGAGACTTACATTTTGATGTCTTTTACACTTGTTCTCTCTCTATTCTGTGATATTCATTAGTATTTGCTCTGAATGACTACTGATTTCTAGCTGTTTCCTATAATGGGCCTTCTTTTCTACTTGTGGGACTTCACCACATGTAGAAACAACTTTTTACACTCTTCTCTGAACTTGAGAAGCTACATACAATTGTCTTTCAACTGTTTTACAGATGAATACTACTTTTCAGTGAATTCTAGTCGGTTGAAACACTGTTTTCTTGTGAAGTAACTCTATTTCAAGGATTTCTGTAGTGTATAACATCCTTTCTAGACTAGAAACTTAGATTTTTATGTCTTTTACACTTGTTCTCACAAAATTCTATGATATTCATTACTATTTCCTCTGAATTACTACTGATTTCTAGCTGTTTCTTATAATGGGCCTTCTGCTCTACTTGGGGAACTTCACCACATGTAGAAACAACTTTATACACTCTTCTGTGGACTTGCGAAGCTATATAAATTTGACTTTCAACTGTTTTACAGTTAAATACTTCTTTTCAGTGCATTCTGGTGGTTTGAAACACTGGTTTCATGTGAACTAACTCTATTTCAAGGATTTCTGCAGTGTACAACATCCTTTCTTGACTAGAGACTTACATTTTGATGTCTTTTACACTTGTTCTCTCTCTATTCTGTGATATTCATTAGTATTTGCTCTGAATGACTACTGATTTCTAGCTGTTTCCTATAATGGGCCTTCTTTTCTACTTGTGGGACTTCACCACATGTAGAAACAACTTTATACACTCTTCTCTGAACTTGAGAAGCTACATACACTTGTCTTTCAACTGTTTTACAGTTGAATACTACTTTTCAGTGAATTCTAGTGGGTTGAAACACTGTTTTCTTGTGAAGTAACTCTATTTCAAGGATTTCTGTAGTGTATAACATCCTTTCTAGACTAGAAACTTAGATTTTTATGTCTTTTACACTTGTTCTCACACAATTCTATGATATTCATTACTATTTCCTCTGAATTACTACTGATTTCTAGCTGTTTCTTATATTGGGCCTTCTGCTCTACTTGGGGAACTTCACCACATGTAGAAACAACTTTATACAGTCTTCTGTGGACTTGCGAAGCTATATAAACTTGTCTTTCAACTGTTTTACATTTAAATACTACTTTTCAGTGCATTCTGGTGGTTTGAAACACTGGTTTCATGTGAACTAACTCTATTTCAAGGATTTCTGCAGTGTACAACATCCTTTCTAGACTAGAGACTTACATTTTGATGTCTTTTACACTTGTTCTCTCTCTATTCTGTGATATTCATTAGTATTTGTTCTGAATGACTACTGATTTCTAGCTGTTTCCTATAATGGGCCTTCTTTTCTACTTGTGGGACTTCACCACATGTAGAAACAACTTTATACACTCTTCTCTGAACTTGAGAAGCTACATACACTTGTCTTTCAACTGTTTTACAGTTGAATACTACTTTTCAGTGACTTCTAGTGGGTTGAAACACTGTTTTCTTGTGAAGTAACTCTATTTCAAGGATTTCTGTAGTGTATAACATCCTTTCTAGACTAGAAACTTAGATTTTTATGTCTTTTACACTTGTTCTCACACAATTCTATGATATACATTACTATTTCCTCTGAATTACTACTGATTTCTAGCTGTTTCTTATAATGGGCCTTCTGCTCTACTTGGGCAACTTCACCACATGTAGAAACAACTTTATACAGTCTTCTGTGGACTTGCGAAGCTATATAAACTTGTCTTTCAACTGTCTTACAGTTAAATACTACTTTTCAGTGCATTCTGGTGGTTTGAAACACTGGTTTCATGTGAACTAACTCTATTTCAAGGATTTCTGCAGTGTACAACATCCTTTCTAGACTAGAGACTTACATTTTGATGTCTTTTACACTTGTTCTCTCTCTATTCTGTGATATTCATTAGTATTTGTTCTGAATGACTACTGATTTCTAGCTGTTTCCTATAATGGGCCTTCTTTTCTACTTGTGGGACTTCACCACATGTAGAAACAACTTTATACACTCTTCTCTGAACTTGAGAAGCTACATACACTTGTCTTTCAACTGTTTTACAGTTGAATACTACTTTTCAGTGACTTCTAGTGGGTTGAAACACTGTTTTCTTGTGAAGTAACTCTATTTCAAGGATTTCTGTAGTGTATAACATCCTTTCTAGACTAGAAACTTAGATTTTTATGTCTTTTACACTTGTTCTCACACAATTCTATGATATTCATTAGTATTTCCTCTGAATTACTACTGATTTCTAGCTGTTTCCTATAATGGGCCTTCTTTTCTACTTGTGGGACTTCACCACATTTAGAAACAACTTTACACAGTCTTCTGTGGACTTGCGAAGCTATATAAACTTGTCGTTCAACTGTTTTACAGTTAAATACTACTTTTCAGTGCATTCTGGTGGTTTGAAACACTGGTTTCATGTGAACTAACTCTATTTCAAGGATTTCTGCAGTGTACAACATCCTTTCTAGACTAGACACTTTCATATTGATGTGTTTTACACTTGTTCTCTCACTATTCTGTGATATTCATTAGTATTTGCTCTGAATTACTAATGCTTTCTTGCAGTGTCCTATAATGGGCCTTCTGGTATACTTGCGGGACTTCACCACATGTAGAAACAACTTTATACACTCTTCTCTGATCTTGAGAAGCTACATACACTTGTCTTTCAACTGTTTTACAGTTGAATACTACTTTTCAGTGAATTCTAGTGGGTTGAAACACTGTTTTCTTGTGAAGTAACTCTATTTCAAGGATTTCTGTAGTGTATAACATCCTTTCTAGACTAGAAACTTAGATTTTTATGTCTTTTACACTTGTTCTCACAAAATTCTATGATATTCATTACTATTTCTTCTGAATGACTACTGATTTCTAGCTGTCTCTTATAATGGGCCTTCTGCTCTACTTGGGGAACTTCACCACATGTAGAAACAACTTTATACACTCTTCTGTGGACTTGCGAAGCTATATAAACTTGTCTTTCAACTGTTTTACAGTTAAATACTTCTTTTCAGTGCATTCTGGTGGTTTGAAACACTGGTTTCATGTGAACTAACTCTATTTCAAGGATTTCTGCAGTGTACAACATCCTTTCTAGACTAGAGACTTACATTTTGATGTCTTTTACACTTGTTCTCTCTCTATTCTGTGATATTCATTAGTATTTGCTCTGAATGACTACTGATTTCTAGCTGTTTCCTATAATGGGCCTTCTTTTCTACTTGTGGGACTTCACCACATGTAGAAACAACTTTATACACTCTTCTCTGAACTTGAGAAGCTACATACACTTGTCTTTCAACTGTTTTACAGTTGAATACTACTTTTCAGTGAATTCTAGTGGGTTGAAACACTGTTTTCTTGTGAAGTAACTCTATTTCAAGGATTTCTGTAGTGTATAACATCCTTTCTAGACTAGAAACTTAGATTTTTATGTCTTTTACACTTGTTCTCACACAATTCTATGATATTCATTACTATTTCCTCTGAATTACTACTGATTTCTAGCTGTTTCTTATAATGGGCCTTCTGCTCTACTTGGGGACCTTCACCACATGTAGAAACAACTTTATACACTCTTCTGTGGACTTGCGAAGCTATATAAACTTGTCTTTCAACTGTTTTACAGTTAAATACTTCTTTTCAGTGCATTCTGGTGGTTTGAAACACTGGTTTCATGTGAACTAACTCTATTTCAAGGATTTCTGCAGTGTACAACATCCTTTCTAGACTAGAGACTTACATTTTGATGTCTTTTACACTTGTTCTCTCTCTATTCTGTGATATTCATTAGTATTTGCTCTGAATGACTACTGATTTCTAGCTGTTTCCTATAATGGGCCTTCTTTTCTACTTGTGGGACTTCACCACATGTAGAAACAACTTTTTACACTCTTCTCTGAACTTGAGAAGCTACATACAATTGTCTTTCAACTGTTTTACAGTTGAATACTACTTTTCAGTGAATTCTAGTGGGTTGAAACACTGTTTTCTTGTGAAGTAACTCTATTTCAAGGATTTCTGTAGTGTATAACATCCTTTCTAGACTAGAAACTTAGATTTTTATGTCTTTTACACTTGTTCTCACACAATTCTATGATATTCATTACTATTTCCTCTGAATTACTACTGATTTCTAGCTGTTTCTTATAATGGGCCTTCTGCTCTACTTGGGGAACTTCACCACATGTAGAAACAACTTTATACACTCTTCTGTGGACTTGCGAAGCTATATAAATTTGTCTTTCAACTGGTTTCCAGTTAAATACTTCTTTTCAGTGCATTCTGGTGGTTTGAAACACTGGTTTCATGTGAACTAACTCTATTTAAAGGATTTCTGCAGTGTACAACATCCTTTCTTGACTAGAGACTTACATTTTGATGTCTTTTACACTTGTTCTCTCTCTATTCTGTGATATTCATTAGTATTTGCTCTGAATGACTACTGATTTCTAGCTGTTTCCTATAATGGGCCTTCTTTTCTACTTGTGGGACTTCACCACATGTAGAAACAACTTTTTACACTCTTCTCTGAACTTGAGAAGCTACATACAATTGTCTTTCAACTGTTTTACAGTTGAATACTACTTTTCAGTGAATTCTAGTGGGTTGAAACACTGTTTTCTTGTGAAGTAACTCTATTTCAAGGATTTCTGTAGTGTATAACATCCTTTCTAGACTAGAAACTTAGATTTTTATGTCTTTTACACTTGTTCTCACACAATTCTATGATATACATTACTATTTCCTCTGAATTACTACTGATTTCTAGCTGTTTCTTATAATGGGCCTTCTGCTCTACTTGGGCAACTTCACCACATGTAGAAACAACTTTATACAGTCTTCTGTGGACTTGCGAAGCTATATAAACTTGTCTTTCAACTGTCTTACAGTTAAATACTACTTTTCAGTGCATTCTGGTGGTTTGAAACACTGGTTTCATGTGAACTAACTCTATTTCAAGGATTTCTGCAGTGTACAACATCCTTTCTAGACTAGAGACTTACATTTTGATGTCTTTTACACTTGTTCTCTCTCTATTCTGTGATATTCATTAGTATTTGTTCTGAATGACTACTGATTTCTAGCTGTTTCCTATAATGGGCCTTCTTTTCTACTTGTGGGACTTCACCACATGTAGAAACAACTTTATACACTCTTCTCTGAACTTGAGAAGCTACATACACTTGTCTTTCAACTGTTTTACAGTTGAATACTACTTTTCAGTGACTTCTAGTGGGTTGAAACACTGTTTTCTTGTGAAGTAACTCTATTTCAAGGATTTCTGTAGTGTATAACATCCTTTCTAGACTAGAAACTTAGATTTTTATGTCTTTTACACTTGTTCTCACACAATTCTATGATATTCATTACTATTTCCTCTGAATTACTACTGATTTCTAGTTGTTTCTTATAATGGGCCTTCTGCTCTACTTGTGGAACTTCACCACATGTAGAAACAACTTTATACAGTCTTCTGTTGACTTGCGAAGCTATATAAACTTGTCTTTCAACTGTTTTACAGTTAAATACTACTTTTCAGTGCATTCTGGTGGTTTGAAACACTGGTTTCATGTGAACTAACTCTATTTCAAGGATGTCTGCAGTGTACAACATCCTTTCTAGACTAGAGACTTACATTTTGATGTCTTTTACACTTGTTCTCTCTCTATTCTGTGATATTCATTAGTATTTGCTCTGAATGACTACTGATTTCTAGCTGTTTCCTATAATGGGCCTTCTTTTCTACTTGTGGGACTTCACCACATGTAGAAACAACTTTTTACACTCTTCTCTGAACTTGAGAAGCTACATACAATTGTCTTTCAACTGTTTTACAGATGAATACTACTTTTCAGTGAATTCTAGTCGGTTGAAACACTGTTTTCTTGTGAAGTAACTCTATTTCAAGGATTTCTGTAGTGTATAACATCCTTTCTAGACTAGAAACTTAGATTTTTATGTCTTTTACACTTGTTCTCACAAAATTCTATGATATTCATTACTATTTCCTCTGAATTACTACTGATTTCTAGCTGTTTCTTATAATGGGCCTTCTGCTCTACTTGGGGAACTTCACCACATGTAGAAACAACTTTATACACTCTTCTGTGGACTTGCGAAGCTATATAAATTTGTCTTTCAACTGTTTTACAGTTAAATACTTCTTTTCAGTGCATTCTGGTGGTTTGAAACACTGGTTTCATGTGAACTAACTCTATTTCAAGGATTTCTGCAGTGTACAACATCCTTTCTTGACTAGAGACTTACATTTTGATGTCTTTTACACTTGTTCTCTCTCTATTCTGTGATATTCATTAGTATTTGCTCTGAATGACTACTGATTTCTAGCTGTTTCCTATAATGGGCCTTCTTTTCTACTTGTGGGACTTCACCACATGTAGAAACAACTTTATACACTCTTCTCTGAACTTGAGAAGCTACATACACTTGTCTTTCAACTGTTTTACAGTTGAATACTACTTTTCAGTGAATTCTAGTGGGTTGAAACACTGTTTTCTTGTGAAGTAACTCTATTTCAAGGATTTCTGTAGTGTATAACATCCTTTCTAGACTAGAAACTTAGATTTTTATGTCTTTTACACTTGTTCTCACACAATTCTATGATATTCATTACTATTTCCTCTGAATTACTACTGATTTCTAGCTGTTTCTTATATTGGGCCTTCTGCTCTACTTGGGGAACTTCACCACATGTAGAAACAACTTTATACAGTCTTCTGTGGACTTGCGAAGCTATATAAACTTGTCTTTCAAATGTTTTACATTTAAATACTACTTTTCAGTGCATTCTGGTGGTTTGAAACACTGGTTTCATGTGAACTAACTCTATTTCAAGGATTTCTGCAGTGTACAATATCCTTTCTAGACTAGAGACTTACATTTTGATGTCTTTTACACTTGTTCTCTCTCTATTCTGTGATATTCATTAGTATTTGTTCTGAATGACTACTGATTTCTAGCTGTTTCCTATAATGGGCCTTCTTTTCTACTTGTGGGACTTCACCACATGTAGAAACAACTTTATACACTCTTCTCTGAACTTGAGAAGCTACATACACTTGTCTTTCAACTGTTTTACAGTTGAATACTACTTTTCAGTGACTTCTAGTGGGTTGAAACACTGTTTTCTTGTGAAGTAACTCTATTTCAAGGATTTCTGTAGTGTATAACATCCTTTCTAGACTAGAAACTTAGATTTTTATGTCTTTTACACTTGTTCTCACACAATTCTATGATATACATTACTATTTCCTCTGAATTACTACTGATTTCTAGCTGTTTCTTATAATGGGCCTTCTGCTCTACTTGGGCAACTTCACCACATGTAGAAACAACTTTATACAGTCTTCTGTTGACTTGCGAAGCTATATAAACTTGTCTTTCAACTGTTTTACAGTTAAATACTACTTTTCAGTGCATTCTGGTGGTTTGAAACGCTGGTTTCATGTGAACTAACTCTATTTCAAGGATTTCTGCAGTGTACAACATCCTTTCTAGACTAGAGACTTACATTTTGATGTCTTTTACACTTGTTCTCTCTCTATTCTGTGATATTCATTAGTATTTGCTCTGAATGACTACTGATTTCTAGCTGTTTCCTATAATGGGCCTTCTTTTCTACTTGTGGGACTTCACCACATGTAGAAACAACTTTTTACACTCTTCTCTGAACTTGAGAAGCTACATACAATTGTCTTTCAACTGTTTTACAGTTGAGTACTACTTTTCAGTGAATTCTAGTGGGTTGAAACACTGTTTTCTTGTGAAGTAACTCTATTTCAAGGATTTCTGTAGTGTATAACATCCTTTCTAGACTAGAAACTTAGATTTTTATGTCTTTTACACTTGTTCTCACAAAATTCTATGATATTCATTACTATTTCCTCTGAATTACTACTGATTTCTAGCTGTTTCTTATAATGGGCCTTCTGCTCTACTTGGGGAACTTCACCACATGTAGAAACAACTTTATACACTCTTCTGTGGACTTGCGAAGCTATATAAACTTGTCTTTCAACTGTCTTACAGTTAAATACTACTTTTCAGTGCATTCTGGTGGTTTGAAACACTGGTTTCATGTGAACTAACTCTATTTCAAGGATTTCTGCAGTGTACAACATCCTTTCTAGACTAGAGACTTACATTTTGATGTCTTTTACACTTGTTCTCTCTCTATTCTGTGATATTCATTAGTATTTGCTCTGAATGACTACTGATTTCTAGCTGTTTCCTATAATGGGCCTTCTTTTCTACTTGTGGGACTTCACCACATGTAGAAACAACTTTATACACTCTTCTCTGAACTTGAGAAGCTACATACACTTGTCTTTCAACTGTTTTACAGTTGAATACTACTTTTCAGTGAATTCTAGTGGGTTGAAACACTGTTTTCTTGTGAAGTAACTCTATTTCAAGGATTTCTGTAGTGTATAACATCCTTTCTAGACTAGAAACTTAGATTTTTATGTCTTTTACACTTGTTCTCACACAATTCTATGATATTCATTACTATTTCCTCTGAATTACTACTGATTTCTAGCTGTTTCTTATAATGGGCCTTCTGCTCTACTTGGGGACCTTCACCACATGTAGAAACAACTTTATACACTCTTCTGTGGACTTGCGAAGCTATATAAACTTGTCTTTCAACTGTTTTACAGTTAAATACTTCTTTTCAGTGCATTCTGGTGGTTTGAAACACTGGTTTCATGTGAACTAACTCTATTTCAAGGATTTCTGCAGTGTACAACATCCTTTCTAGACTAGAGACTTACATTTTGATGTCTTTTACACTTGTTCTCTCTCTATTCTGTGATATTCATTAGTATTTGCTCTGAATGACTACTGATTTCTAGCTGTTTCCTATAATGGGCCTTCTTTTCTACTTGTGGGACTTCACCACATGTAGAAACAACTTTTTACACTCTTCTCTGAACTTGAGAAGCTACATACAATTGTCTTTCAACTGTTTTACAGTTGAATACTACTTTTCAGTGAATTCTAGTGGGTTGAAACACTGTTTTCTTGTGAAGTAACTCTATTTCAAGGATTTCTGTAGTGTATAACATCCTTTCTAGACTAGAAACTTAGATTTTTATGTCTTTTACACTTGTTCTCACACAATTCTATGATATTCATTACTATTTCCTCTGAATTACTACTGATTTCTAGCTGTTTCTTATAATGGGCCTTCTGCTCTACTTGGGGAACTTCACCACATGTAGAAACAACTTTATACACTCTTCTGTGGACTTGCGAAGCTATATAAATTTGTCTTTCAACTGGTTTCCAGTTAAATACTTCTTTTCAGTGCATTCTGGTGGTTTGAAACACTGGTTTCATGTGAACTAACTCTATTTAAAGGATTTCTGCAGTGTACAACATCCTTTCTTGACTAGAGACTTACATTTTGATGTCTTTTACACTTGTTCTCTCTCTATTCTGTGATATTCATTAGTATTTGCTCTGAATGACTACTGATTTCTAGCTGTTTCCTATAATGGGCCTTCTTTTCTACTTGTGGGACTTCACCACATGTAGAAACAACTTTTTACACTCTTCTCTGAACTTGAGAAGCTACATACAATTGTCTTTCAACTGTTTTACAGTTGAATACTACTTTTCAGTGAATTCTAGTGGGTTGAAACACTGTTTTCTTGTGAAGTAACTCTATTTCAAGGATTTCTGTAGTGTATAACATCCTTTCTAGACTAGAAACTTAGATTTTTATGTCTTTTACACTTGTTCTCACACAATTCTATGATATACATTACTATTTCCTCTGAATTACTACTGATTTCTAGCTGTTTCTTATAATGGGCCTTCTGCTCTACTTGGGCAACTTCACCACATGTAGAAACAACTTTATACAGTCTTCTGTGGACTTGCGAAGCTATATAAACTTGTCTTTCAACTGTCTTACAGTTAAATACTACTTTTCAGTGCATTCTGGTGGTTTGAAACACTGGTTTCATGTGAACTAACTCTATTTCAAGGATTTCTGCAGTGTACAACATCCTTTCTAGACTAGAGACTTACATTTTGATGTCTTTTACACTTGTTCTCTCTCTATTCTGTGATATTCATTAGTATTTGTTCTGAATGACTACTGATTTCTAGCTGTTTCCTATAATGGGCCTTCTTTTCTACTTGTGGGACTTCACCACATGTAGAAACAACTTTATACACTCTTCTCTGAACTTGAGAAGCTACATACACTTGTCTTTCAACTGTTTTACAGTTGAATACTACTTTTCAGTGACTTCTAGTGGGTTGAAACACTGTTTTCTTGTGAAGTAACTCTATTTCAAGGATTTCTGTAGTGTATAACATCCTTTCTAGACTAGAAACTTAGATTTTTATGTCTTTTACACTTGTTCTCACACAATTCTATGATATTCATTACTATTTCCTCTGAATTACTACTGATTTCTAGTTGTTTCTTATAATGGGCCTTCTGCTCTACTTGTGGAACTTCACCACATGTAGAAACAACTTTATACAGTCTTCTGTTGACTTGCGAAGCTATATAAACTTGTCTTTCAACTGTTTTACAGTTAAATACTACTTTTCAGTGCATTCTGGTGGTTTGAAACACTGGTTTCATGTGAACTAACTCTATTTCAAGGATGTCTGCAGTGTACAACATCCTTTCTAGACTAGAGACTTACATTTTGATGTCTTTTACACTTGTTCTCTCTCTATTCTGTGATATTCATTAGTATTTGCTCTGAATGACTACTGATTTCTAGCTGTTTCCTATAATGGGCCTTCTTTTCTACTTGTGGGACTTCACCACATGTAGAAACAACTTTTTACACTCTTCTCTGAACTTGAGAAGCTACATACAATTGTCTTTCAACTGTTTTACAGATGAATACTACTTTTCAGTGAATTCTAGTCGGTTGAAACACTGTTTTCTTGTGAAGTAACTCTATTTCAAGGATTTCTGTAGTGTATAACATCCTTTCTAGACTAGAAACTTAGATTTTTATGTCTTTTACACTTGTTCTCACAAAATTCTATGATATTCATTACTATTTCCTCTGAATTACTACTGATTTCTAGCTGTTTCTTATAATGGGCCTTCTGCTCTACTTGGGGAACTTCACCACATGTAGAAACAACTTTATACACTCTTCTGTGGACTTGCGAAGCTATATAAATTTGTCTTTCAACTGTTTTACAGTTAAATACTTCTTTTCAGTGCATTCTGGTGGTTTGAAACACTGGTTTCATGTGAACTAACTCTATTTCAAGGATTTCTGCAGTGTACAACATCCTTTCTTGACTAGAGACTTACATTTTGATGTCTTTTACACTTGTTCTCTCTCTATTCTGTGATATTCATTAGTATTTGCTCTGAATGACTACTGATTTCTAGCTGTTTCCTATAATGGGCCTTCTTTTCTACTTGTGGGACTTCACCACATGTAGAAACAACTTTATACACTCTTCTCTGAACTTGAGAAGCTACATACACTTGTCTTTCAACTGTTTTACAGTTGAATACTACTTTTCAGTGAATTCTAGTGGGTTGAAACACTGTTTTCTTGTGAAGTAACTCTATTTCAAGGATTTCTGTAGTGTATAACATCCTTTCTAGACTAGAAACTTAGATTTTTATGTCTTTTACACTTGTTCTCACACAATTCTATGATATTCATTACTATTTCCTCTGAATTACTACTGATTTCTAGCTGTTTCTTATATTGGGCCTTCTGCTCTACTTGGGGAACTTCACCACATGTAGAAACAACTTTATACAGTCTTCTGTGGACTTGCGAAGCTATATAAACTTGTCTTTCAACTGTTTTACATTTAAATACTACTTTTCAGTGCATTCTGGTGGTTTGAAACACTGGTTTCATGTGAACTAACTCTATTTCAAGGATTTCTGCAGTGTACAATATCCTTTCTAGACTAGAGACTTACATTTTGATGTCTTTTACACTTGTTCTCTCTCTATTCTGTGATATTCATTAGTATTTGTTCTGAATGACTACTGATTTCTAGCTGTTTCCTATAATGGGCCTTCTTTTCTACTTGTGGGACTTCACCACATGTAGAAACAACTTTATACACTCTTCTCTGAACTTGAGAAGCTACATACACTTGTCTTTCAACTGTTTTACAGTTGAATACTACTTTTCAGTGACTTCTAGTGGGTTGAAACACTGTTTTCTTGTGAAGTAACTCTATTTCAAGGATTTCTGTAGTGTATAACATCCTTTCTAGACTAGAAACTTAGATTTTTATGTCTTTTACACTTGTTCTCACACAATTCTATGATATACATTACTATTTCCTCTGAATTACTACTGATTTCTAGCTGTTTCTTATAATGGGCCTTCTGCTCTACTTGGGCAACTTCACCACATGTAGAAACAACTTTATACAGTCTTCTGTTGACTTGCGAAGCTATATAAACTTGTCTTTCAACTGTTTTACAGTTAAATACTACTTTTCAGTGCATTCTGGTGGTTTGAAACGCTGGTTTCATGTGAACTAACTCTATTTCAAGGATTTCTGCAGTGTACAACATCCTTTCTAGACTAGAGACTTACATTTTGATGTCTTTTACACTTGTTCTCTCTCTATTCTGTGATATTCATTAGTATTTGCTCTGAATGACTACTGATTTCTAGCTGTTTCCTATAATGGGCCTTCTTTTCTACTTGTGGGACTTCACCACATGTAGAAACAACTTTTTACACTCTTCTCTGAACTTGAGAAGCTACATACAATTGTCTTTCAACTGTTTTACAGTTGAGTACTACTTTTCAGTGAATTCTAGTGGGTTGAAACACTGTTTTCTTGTGAAGTAACTCTATTTCAAGGATTTCTGTAGTGTATAACATCCTTTCTAGACTAGAAACTTAGATTTTTATGTCTTTTACACTTGTTCTCACAAAATTCTATGATATTCATTACTATTTCCTCTGAATTACTACTGATTTCTAGCTGTTTCTTATAATGGGCCTTCTGCTCTACTTGGGGAACTTCACCACATGTAGAAACAACTTTATACACTCTTCTGTGGACTTGCGAAGCTATATAAACTTGTCTTTCAACTGTCTTACAGTTAAATACTACTTTTCAGTGCATTCTGGTGGTTTGAAACACTGGTTTCATGTGAACTAACTCTATTTCAAGGATTTCTGCAGTGTACAACATCCTTTCTAGACTAGAGACTTACATTTTGATGTCTTTTACACTTGTTCTCTCTCTATTCTGTGATATTCATTAGTATTTGCTCTGAATGACTACTGATTTCTAGCTGTTTCCTATAATGGGCCTTCTTTTCTACTTGTGGGACTTCACCACATGTAGAAACAACTTTATACACTCTTCTCTGAACTTGAGAAGCTACATACACTTGTCTTTCAACTGTTTTACAGTTGAATACTACTTTTCAGTGAATTCTAGTGGGTTGAAACACTGTTTTCTTGTGAAGTAACTCTATTTCAAGGATTTCTGTAGTGTATAACATCCTTTCTAGACTAGAAACTTAGATTTTTATGTCTTTTACACTTGTTCTCACAAAATTCTATGATATTCATTACTATTTCCTCTGAATTACTACTGATTTCTAGCTGTTTCTTATATTGGGCCTTCTGCTCTACTTGGGGAACTTCACCACATGTAGAAACAACTTTATACAGTCTTCTGTGGACTTGCGAAGCTATATAAACTTGTCTTTCAACTGTTTTACAGTTAAATACTACTTTTCAGTGCATTCTGGTGGTTTGAAACACTGGTTTCATGTGAACTAACTCTATTTCAAGGATTTCTGCAGTGTACAACATCCTTTCTAGACTAGAGACTTACATTTTGATGTCTTTTACACTTGTTCTCTCTCTATTCTGTGATATTCATTAGTATTTGTTCTGAATGACTACTGATTTCTAGCTGTTTCCTATAATGGGCCTTCTTTTCTACTTGTGGGACTTCACCACATGTAGAAACAACTTTATACACTCTTCTCTGAACTTGAGAAGCTACATACACTTGTCTTTCAACTGTTTTACAGTTGAATACTACTTTTCAGTGACTTCTAGTGGGTTGAAACACTGTTTTCTTGTGAAGTAACTCTATTTCAAGGATTTCTGTAGTGTATAACATCCTTTCTAGACTAGAAACTTAGATTTTTATGTCTTTTACACTTGTTCTCACACAATTCTATGATATACATTACTATTTCCTCTGAATTACTACTGATTTCTAGCTGTTTCTTATAATGGGCCTTCTGCTCTACTTGGGCAACTTCACCACATGTAGAAACAACTTTATACAGTCTTCTGTGGACTTGCGAAGCTATATAAACTTGTCTTTCAACTGTCTTACAGTTAAATACTACTTTTCAGTGCATTCTGGTGGTTTGAAACACTGGTTTCATGTGAACTAACTCTATTTCAAGGATTTCTGCAGTGTACAACATCCTTTCTAGACTAGAGACTTACATTTTGATGTCTTTTACACTTGTTCTCTCTCTATTCTGTGATATTCATTAGTATTTGTTCTGAATGACTACTGATTTCTAGCTGTTTCCTATAATGGGCCTTCTTTTCTACTTGTGGGACTTCACCACATGTAGAAACAACTTTATACACTCTTCTCTGAACTTGAGAAGCTACATACACTTGTCTTTCAACTGTTTTACAGTTGAATACTACTTTTCAGTGACTTCTAGTGGGTTGAAACACTGTTTTCTTGTGAAGTAACTCTATTTCAAGGATTTCTGTAGTGTATAACATCCTTTCTAGACTAGAAACTTAGATTTTTATGTCTTTTACACTTGTTCTCACACACTTCTATGATATTCATTAGTATTTCCTCTGAATTACTACTGATTTCTAGCTGTTTCCTATAATGGGCCTTCTTTTCTACTTGTGGGACTTCACCACATTTAGAAACAACTTTACACAGTCTTCTGTGGACTTGCGAAGCTATATAAACTTGTCGTTCAACTGTTTTACAGTTAAATACTACTTTTCAGTGCATTCTGGTGGTTTGAAACACTGGTTTCATGTGAACTAACTCTATTTCAAGGATTTCTGCAGTGTACAACATCCTTTCTAGACTAGACACTTTCATATTGATGTGTTTTACACTTGTTCTCTCACTATTCTGTGATATTCATTAGTATTTGCTCTGAATTACTAATGCTTTCTTGCAGTGTCCTATAATGGGCCTTCTGGTATACTTGCGGGACTTCACCACATGTAGAAACAACTTTATACACTCTTCTCTGATCTTGAGAAGCTACATACACTTGTCTTTCAACTGTTTTACAGTTGAATACTACTTTTCAGTGAATTCTAGTGGGTTGAAACACTGTTTTCTTGTGAAGTAACTCTATTTCAAGGATTTCTGTAGTGTATAACATCCTTTCTAGACTAGAAACTTAGATTTTTATGTCTTTTACACTTGTTCTCACAAAATTCTATGATATTCATTACTATTTCTTCTGAATGACTACTGATTTCTAGCTGTCTCTTATAATGGGCCTTCTGCTCTACTTGGGGAACTTCACCACATGTAGAAACAACTTTATACACTCTTCTGTGGACTTGCGAAGCTATATAAACTTGTCTTTCAACTGTTTTACAGTTAAATACTACTTTTCAGTGCATTCTGGTGGTTTGAAACACTGGTTTCATGTGAACTAACTCTATTTCAAGGATGTCTGCAGTGTACAACATCCTTTCTAGACTAGAGACTTACATTTTGATGTCTTTTACACTTGTTCTCTCTCTATTCTGTGATATTCATTAGTATTTGCTCTGAATGACTACTGATTTCTAGCTGTTTCCTATAATGGGCCTTCTTTTCTACTTGTGGGACTTCACCACATGTAGAAACAACTTTTTACACTCTTCTCTGAACTTGAGAAGCTACATACAATTGTCTTTCAACTGTTTTACAGTTGAATACTACTTTTCAGTGAATTCTAGTGGGTTGAAACACTGTTTTCTTGTGAAGTAACTCTATTTCAAGGATTTCTGTAGTGTATAACATCCTTTCTAGACTAGAAACTTAGATTTTTATGTCTTTTACACTTGTTCTCACAAAATTCTATGATATTCATTACTATTTCCTCTGAATTACTACTGATTTCTAGCTGTTTCTTATAATGGGCCTTCTGCTCTACTTGGGGAACTTCACCACATGTAGAAACAACTTTATACACTCTTCTGTGGACTTGCGAAGCTATATAAATTTGTCTTTCAACTGTTTTACAGTTAAATACTTCTTTTCAGTGCATTCTGGTGGTTTGAAACACTGGTTTCATGTGAACTAACTCTATTTCAAGGATTTCTGCAGTGTACAACATCCTTTCTTGACTAGAGACTTACATTTTGATGTCTTTTACACTTGTTCTCTCTCTATTCTGTGATATTCATTAGTATTTGCTCTGAATGACTACTGATTTCTAGCTGTTTCCTATAATGGGCCTTCTTTTCTACTTGTGGGACTTCACCACATGTAGAAACAACTTTATACACTCTTCTCTGAACTTGAGAAGCTACATACACTTGTCTTTCAACTGTTTTACAGTTGAATACTACTTTTCAGTGAATTCTAGTGGGTTGAAACACTGTTTTCTTGTGAAGTAACTCTATTTCAAGGATTTCTGTAGTGTATAACATCCTTTCTAGACTAGAAACTTAGATTTTTATGTCTTTTACACTTGTTCTCACACAATTCTATGATATTCATTACTATTTCCTCTGAATTACTACTGATTTCTAGCTGTTTCTTATATTGGGCCTTCTGCTCTACTTGGGGAACTTCACCACATGTAGAAACAACTTTATACAGTCTTCTGTGGACTTGCGAAGCTATATAAACTTGTCTTTCAACTGTTTTACAGTTAAATACTACTTTTCAGTGCATTCTGGTGGTTTGAAACACTGGTTTCATGTGAACTAACTCTATTTCAAGGATTTCTGCAGTGTACAACATCCTTTCTAGACTAGAGACTTACATTTTGATGTCTTTTACACTTGTTCTCTCTCTATTCTGTGATATTCATTAGTATTTGTTCTGAATGACTACTGATTTCTAGCTGTTTCCTATAATGGGCCTTCTTTTCTACTTGTGGGACTTCACCACATGTAGAAACAACTTTATACACTCTTCTCTGAACTTGAGAAGCTACATACACTTGTCTTTCAACTGTTTTACAGTTGAATACTACTTTTCAGTGACTTCTAGTGGGTTGAAACACTGTTTTCTTGTGAAGTAACTCTATTTCAAGGATTTCTGTAGTGTATAACATCCTTTCTAGACTAGAAACTTAGATTTTTATGTCTTTTACACTTGTTCTCACACAATTCTATGATATTCATTAGTATTTCCTCTGAATTACTACTGATTTCTAGCTGTTTCCTATAATGGGCCTTCTTTTCTACTTGTGGGACTTCACCACATTTAGAAACAACTTTACACAGTCTTCTGTGGACTTGCGAAGCTATATAAACTTGTCGTTCAACTGTTTTACAGTTAAATACTACTTTTCAGTGCATTCTGGTGGTTTGAAACACTGGTTTCATGTGAACTAACTCTATTTCAAGGATTTCTGCAGTGTACAACATCCTTTCTAGACTAGACACTTTCATATTGATGTGTTTTACACTTGTTCTCTCACTATTCTGTGATATTCATTAGTATTTGCTCTGAATTACTAATGCTTTCTTGCAGTGTCCTATAATGGGCCTTCTGGTATACTTGCGGGACTTCACCACATGTAGAAACAACTTTATACACTCTTCTCTGATCTTGAGAAGCTACATACACTTGTCTTTCAACTGTTTTACAGTTGAATACTACTTTTCAGTGAATTCTAGTGGGTTGAAACACTGTTTTCTTGTGAAGTAACTCTATTTCAAGGATTTCTGTAGTGTATAACATCCTTTCTAGACTAGAAACTTAGATTTTTATGTCTTTTACACTTGTTCTCACAAAATTCTATGATATTCATTACTATTTCTTCTGAATGACTACTGATTTCTAGCTGTCTCTTATAATGGGCCTTCTGCTCTACTTGGGGAACTTCACCACATGTAGAAACAACTTTATACACTCTTCTGTGGACTTGCGAAGCTATATAAACTTGTCTTTCAACTGTTTTACAGTTAAATACTTCTTTTCAGTGCATTCTGGTGGTTTGAAACACTGGTTTCATGTGAACTAACTCTATTTCAAGGATTTCTGCAGTGTACAACATCCTTTCTAGACTAGAGACTTACATTTTGATGTCTTTTACACTTGTTCTCTCTCTATTCTGTGATATTCATTAGTATTTGCTCTGAATGACTACTGATTTCTAGCTGTTTCCTATAATGGGCCTTCTTTTCTACTTGTGGGACTTCACCACATGTAGAAACAACTTTATACACTCTTCTCTGAACTTGAGAAGCTACATACACTTGTCTTTCAACTGTTTTACAGTTGAATACTACTTTTCAGTGAATTCTAGTGGGTTGAAACACTGTTTTCTTGTGAAGTAACTCTATTTCAAGGATTTCTGTAGTGTATAACATCCTTTCTAGACTAGAAACTTAGATTTTTATGTCTTTTACACTTGTTCTCACACAATTCTATGATATTCATTACTATTTCCTCTGAATTACTACTGATTTCTAGCTGTTTCTTATAATGGGCCTTCTGCTCTACTTGGGGAACTTCACCACATGTAGAAACAACTTTATACACTCTTCTGTGGACTTGCGAAGCTATATAAACTTGTCTTTCAACTGTTTTACAGTTAAATACTTCTTTTCAGTGCATTCTGGTGGTTTGAAACACTGGTTTCATGTGAACTAACTCTATTTCAAGGATTTCTGCAGTGTACAACATCCTTTCTAGACTAGAGACTTACATTTTGATGTCTTTTACACTTGTTCTCTCTCTATTCTGTGATATTCATTAGTATTTGCTCTGAATGACTACTGATTTCTAGCTGTTTCCTATAATGGGCCTTCTTTTCTACTTGTGGGACTTCACCACATGTAGAAACAACTTTTTACACTCTTCTCTGAACTTGAGAAGCTACATACAATTGTCTTTCAACTGTTTTACAGTTGAATACTACTTTTCAGTGAATTCTAGTGGGTTGAAACACTGTTTTCTTGTGAAGTAACTCTATTTCAAGGATTTCTGTAGTGTATAACATCCTTTCTAGACTAGAAACTTAGATTTTTATGTCTTTTACACTTGTTCTCACACAATTCTATGATATTCATTACTATTTCCTCTGAATTACTACTGATTTCTAGCTGTTTCTTATAATGGGCCTTCTGCTCTACTTGGGGAACTTCACCACATGTAGAAACAACTTTATACACTCTTCTGTGGACTTGCGAAGCTATATAAATTTGTCTTTCAACTGGTTTCCAGTTAAATACTTCTTTTCAGTGCATTCTGGTGGTTTGAAACACTGGTTTCATGTGAACTAACTCTATTTAAAGGATTTCTGCAGTGTACAACATCCTTTCTTGACTAGAGACTTACATTTTGATGTCTTTTACACTTGTTTTCTCTCTATTCTGTGATATTCATTAGTATTTGCTCTGAATGACTACTGATTTCTAGCTGTTTCCTATAATGGGCCTTCTTTTCTACTTGTGGGACTTCACCACATGTAGAAACAACTTTTTACACTCTTCTCTGAACTTGAGAAGCTACATACAATTGTCTTTCAACTGTTTTACAGTTGAATACTACTTTTCAGTGAATTCTAGTGGGTTGAAACACTGTTTTCTTGTGAAGTAACTCTATTTCAAGGATTTCTGTAGTGTATAACATCCTTTCTAGACTAGAAACTTAGATTTTTATGTCTTTTACACTTGTTCTCACACAATTCTATGATATTCATTACTATTTCCTCTGAATTACTACTGATTTCTAGCTGTTTCTTATAATGGGCCTTCTGCTCTACTTGGGGAACTTCACCACATGTAGAAACAACTTTATACACTCTTCTGTGGACTTGCGAAGCTATATAAATTTGTCTTTCAACTGGTTTCCAGTTAAATACTTCTTTTCAGTGCATTCTGGTGGTTTGAAACACTGGTTTCATGTGAACTAACTCTATTTAAAGGATTTCTGCAGTGTACAACATCCTTTCTTGACTAGAGACTTACATTTTGATGTCTTTTACACTTGTTCTCTCTCTATTCTGTGATATTCATTAGTATTTGCTCTGAATGACTACTGATTTCTAGCTGTTTCCTATAATGGGCCTTCTTTTCTACTTGTGGGACTTCACCACATGTAGAAACAACTTTTTACACTCTTCTCTGAACTTGAGAAGCTACATACAATTGTCTTTCAACTGTTTTACAGTTGAATACTACTTTTCAGTGAATTCTAGTGGGTTGAAACACTGTTTTCTTGTGAAGTAACTCTATTTCAAGGATTTCTGTAGTGTATAACATCCTTTCTAGACTAGAAACTTAGATTTTTATGTCTTTTACACTTGTTCTCACACAATTCTATGATATACATTACTATTTCCTCTGAATTACTACTGATTTCTAGCTGTTTCTTATAATGGGCCTTCTGCTCTACTTGGGCAACTTCACCACATGTAGAAACAACTTTATACAGTCTTCTGTGGACTTGCGAAGCTATATAAACTTGTCTTTCAACTGTCTTACAGTTAAATACTACTTTTCAGTGCATTCTGGTGGTTTGAAACACTGGTTTCATGTGAACTAACTCTATTTCAAGGATTTCTGCAGTGTACAACATCCTTTCTAGACTAGAGACTTACATTTTGATGTCTTTTACACTTGTTCTCTCTCTATTCTGTGATATTCATTAGTATTTGTTCTGAATGACTACTGATTTCTAGCTGTTTCCTATAATGGGCCTTCTTTTCTACTTGTGGGACTTCACCACATGTAGAAACAACTTTATACACTCTTCTCTGAACTTGAGAAGCTACATACACTTGTCTTTCAACTGTTTTACAGTTGAATACTACTTTTCAGTGACTTCTAGTGGGTTGAAACACTGTTTTCTTGTGAAGTAACTCTATTTCAAGGATTTCTGTAGTGTATAACATCCTTTCTAGACTAGAAACTTAGATTTTTATGTCTTTTACACTTGTTCTCACACAATTCTATGATATTCATTACTATTTCCTCTGAATTACTACTGATTTCTAGTTGTTTCTTATAATGGGCCTTCTGCTCTACTTGTGGAACTTCACCACATGTAGAAATAACTTTATACAGTCTTCTGTTGACTTGCGAAGCTATATAAACTTGTCTTTCAACTGTTTTACAGTTAAATACTACTTTTCAGTGCATTCTGGTGGTTTGAAACACTGGTTTCATGTGAACTAACTCTATTTCAAGGATGTCTGCAGTGTACAACATCCTTTCTAGACTAGAGACTTACATTTTGATGTCTTTTACACTTGTTCTCTCTCTATTCTGTGATATTCATTAGTATTTGCTCTGAATGACTACTGATTTCTAGCTGTTTCCTATAATGGGCCTTCTTTTCTACTTGTGGGACTTCACCACATGTAGAAACAACTTTTTACACTCTTCTCTGAACTTGAGAAGCTACATACAATTGTCTTTCAACTGTTTTACAGATGAATACTACTTTTCAGTGAATTCTAGTCGGTTGAAACACTGGTTTCATGTGAACTAACTCTATTTCAAGGATTTCTGCAGTGTACAACATCCTTTCTTGACTAGAGACTTACATTTTGATGTCTTTTACACTTGTTCTCTCTCTATTCTGTGATATTCATTAGTATTTGCTCTGAATGACTACTGATTTCTAGCTGTTTCCTATAATGGGCCTTCTTTTCTACTTGTGGGACTTCACCACATGTAGAAACAACTTTATACACTCTTCTCTGAACTTGAGAAGCTACATACACTTGTCTTTCAACTGTTTTACAGTTGAATACTACTTTTCAGTGAATTCTAGTGGGTTGAAACACTGTTTTCTTGTGAAGTAACTCTATTTCAAGGATTTCTGTAGTGTATAACATCCTTTCTAGACTAGAAACTTAGATTTTTATGTCTTTTACACTTGTTCTCACACAATTCTATGATATTCATTACTATTTCCTCTGAATTACTACTGATTTCTAGCTGTTTCTTATATTGGGCCTTCTGCTCTACTTGGGGAACTTCACCACATGTAGAAACAACTTTATACAGTCTTCTGTGGACTTGCGAAGCTATATAAACTTGTCTTTCAACTGTTTTACATTTAAATACTACTTTTCAGTGCATTCTGGTGGTTTGAAACACTGGTTTCATGTGAACTAACTCTATTTCAAGGATTTCTGCAGTGTACAATATCCTTTCTAGACTAGAGACTTACATTTTGATGTCTTTTACACTTGTTCTCTCTCTATTCTGTGATATTCATTAGTATTTGTTCTGAATGACTACTGATTTCTAGCTGTTTCCTATAATGGGCCTTCTTTTCTACTTGTGGGACTTCACCACATGTAGAAACAACTTTATACACTCTTCTCTGAACTTGAGAAGCTACATACACTTGTCTTTCAACTGTTTTACAGTTGAATACTACTTTTCAGTGACTTCTAGTGGGTTGAAACACTGTTTTCTTGTGAAGTAACTCTATTTCAAGGATTTCTGTAGTGTATAACATCCTTTCTAGACTAGAAACTTAGATTTTTATGTCTTTTACACTTGTTCTCACACAATTCTATGATATACATTACTATTTCCTCTGAATTACTACTGATTTCTAGCTGTTTCTTATAATGGGCCTTCTGCTCTACTTGGGCAACTTCACCACATGTAGAAACAACTTTATACAGTCTTCTGTGGACTTGCGAAGCTATATAAACTTGTCTTTCAACTGTCTTACAGTTAAATACTACTTTTCAGTGCATTCTGGTGGTTTGAAACACTGGTTTCATGTGAACTAACTCTATTTCAAGGATTTCCGCAGTGTACAACATCCTTTCTAGACTAGAGACTTACATTTTGATGTCTTTTACACTTGTTCTCTCTCTATTCTGTGATATTCATTAGTATTTGTTCTGAATGACTACTGATTTCTAGCTGTTTCCTATAATGGGCCTTCTTTTCTACTTGTGGGACTTCACCACATGTAGAAACAACTTTATACACTCTTCTCTGAACTTGAGAAGCTACATACACTTGTCTTTCAACTGTTTTACAGTTGAATACTACTTTTCAGTGGCTTCTAGTGGGTTGAAACACTGTTTTCTTGTGAAGTAACTCTATTTCAAGGATTTCTGTAGTGTATAACATCCTTTCTAGACTAGAAACTTAGATTTTTATGTCTTTTACACTTGTTCTCACACAATTCTATGATATTCATTAGTATTTCCTCTGAATTACTACTGATTTCTAGCTGTTTCCTATAATGGGCCTTCTTTTCTACTTGTGGGACTTCACCACATTTAGAAACAACTTTACACAGTCTTCTGTGGACTTGCGAAGCTATATAAACTTGTCGTTCAACTGTTTTACAGTTAAATACTACTTTTCAGTGCATTCTGGTGGTTTGAAACACTGGTTTCATGTGAACTAACTCTATTTCAAGGATTTCTGCAGTGTACAACATCCTTTCTAGACTAGACACTTTCATATTGATGTGTTTTACACTTGTTCTCTCACTATTCTGTGATATTCATTAGTATTTGCTCTGAATTACTAATGCTTTCTTGCAGTGTCCTATAATGGGCCTTCTGGTATACTTGCGGGACTTCACCACATGTAGAAACAACTTTATACACTCTTCTCTGATCTTGAGAAGCTACATACACTTGTCTTTCAACTGTTTTACAGTTGAATACTACTTTTCAGTGAATTCTAGTGGGTTGAAACACTGTTTTCTTGTGAAGTAACTCTATTTCAAGGATTTCTGTAGTGTATAACATCCTTTCTAGACTAGAAACTTAGATTTTTATGTCTTTTACACTTGTTCTCACAAAATTCTATGATATTCATTACTATTTCTTCTGAATGACTACTGATTTCTAGCTGTCTCTTATAATGGGCCTTCTGCTCTACTTGGGGAACTTCACCACATGTAGAAACAACTTTATACACTCTTCTGTGGACTTGCGAAGCTATATAAACTTGTCTTTCAACTGTTTTACAGTTAAATACTTCTTTTCAGTGCATTCTGGTGGTTTGAAACACTGGTTTCATGTGAACTAACTCTATTTCAAGGATTTCTGCAGTGTACAACATCCTTTCTAGACTAGAGACTTACATTTTGATGTCTTTTACACTTGTTCTCTCTCTATTCTGTGATATTCATTAGTATTTGCTCTGAATGACTACTGATTTCTAGCTGTTTCCTATAATGGGCCTTCTTTTCTACTTGTGGGACTTCACCACATGTAGAAACAACTTTATACACTCTTCTCTGAACTTGAGAAGCTACATACACTTGTCTTTCAACTGTTTTACAGTTGAATACTACTTTTCAGTGAATTCTAGTGGGTTGAAACACTGTTTTCTTGTGAAGTAACTCTATTTCAAGGATTTCTGTAGTGTATAACATCCTTTCTAGACTAGAAACTTAGATTTTTATGTCTTTTACACTTGTTCTCACACAATTCTATGATATTCATTACTATTTCCTCTGAATTACTACTGATTTCTAGCTGTTTCTTATAATGGGCCTTCTGCTCTACTTGGGGAACTTCACCACATGTAGAAACAACTTTATACACTCTTCTGTGGACTTGCGAAGCTATATAAACTTGTCTTTCAACTGTTTTACAGTTAAATACTTCTTTTCAGTGCATTCTGGTGGTTTGAAACACTGGTTTCATGTGAACTAACTCTATTTCAAGGATTTCTGCAGTGTACAACATCCTTTCTAGACTAGAGACTTACATTTTGATGTCTTTTACACTTGTTCTCTCTCTATTCTGTGATATTCATTAGTATTTGTTCTGAATGACTACTGATTTCTAGCTGTTTCCTATAATGGGCCTTCTTTTCTACTTGTGGGACTTCACCACATGTAGAAACAACTTTATACACTCTTCTCTGAACTTGAGAAGCTACATACACTTGTCTTTCAACTGTTTTACAGATGAATACTACTTTTCAGTGAATTCTAGTCGGTTGAAACACTGGTTTCATGTGAACTAACTCTATTTCAAGGATTTCTGCAGTGTACAACATCCTTTCTTGACTAGAGACTTACATTTTGATGTCTTTTACACTTGTTCTCTCTCTATTCTGTGATATTCATTAGTATTTGCTCTGAATGACTACTGATTTCTAGCTGTTTCCTATAATGGGCCTTCTTTTCTACTTGTGGGACTTCACCACATGTAGAAACAACTTTATACACTCTTCTCTGAACTTGAGAAGCTACATACACTTGTCTTTCAACTGTTTTACAGTTGAATACTACTTTTCAGTGAATTCTAGTGGGTTGAAACACTGTTTTCTTGTGAAGTAACTCTATTTCAAGGATTTCTGTAGTGTATAACATCCTTTCTAGACTAGAAACTTAGATTTTTATGTCTTTTACACTTGTTCTCACACAATTCTATGATATTCATTACTATTTCCTCTGAATTACTACTGATTTCTAGCTGTTTCTTATATTGGGCCTTCTGCTCTACTTGGGGAACTTCACCACATGTAGAAACAACTTTATACAGTCTTCTGTGGACTTGCGAAGCTATATAAACTTGTCTTTCAACTGTTTTACATTTAAATACTACTTTTCAGTGCATTCTGGTGGTTTGAAACACTGGTTTCATGTGAACTAACTCTATTTCAAGGATTTCTGCAGTGTACAATATCCTTTCTAGACTAGAGACTTACATTTTGATGTCTTTTACACTTGTTCTCTCTCTATTCTGTGATATTCATTAGTATTTGTTCTGAATGACTACTGATTTCTAGCTGTTTCCTATAATGGGCCTTCTTTTCTACTTGTGGGACTTCACCACATGTAGAAACAACTTTATACACTCTTCTCTGAACTTGAGAAGCTACATACACTTGTCTTTCAACTGTTTTACAGTTGAATACTACTTTTCAGTGACTTCTAGTGGGTTGAAACACTGTTTTCTTGTGAAGTAACTCTATTTCAAGGATTTCTGTAGTGTATAACATCCTTTCTAGACTAGAAACTTAGATTTTTATGTCTTTTACACTTGTTCTCACACAATTCTATGATATACATTACTATTTCCTCTGAATTACTACTGATTTCTAGCTGTTTCTTATAATGGGCCTTCTGCTCTACTTGGGCAACTTCACCACATGTAGAAACAACTTTATACAGTCTTCTGTGGACTTGCGAAGCTATATAAACTTGTCTTTCAACTGTCTTACAGTTAAATACTACTTTTCAGTGCATTCTGGTGGTTTGAAACACTGGTTTCATGTGAACTAACTCTATTTCAAGGATTTCCGCAGTGTACAACATCCTTTCTAGACTAGAGACTTACATTTTGATGTCTTTTACACTTGTTCTCTCTCTATTCTGTGATATTCATTAGTATTTGTTCTGAATGACTACTGATTTCTAGCTGTTTCCTATAATGGGCCTTCTTTTCTACTTGTGGGACTTCACCACATGTAGAAACAACTTTATACACTCTTCTCTGAACTTGAGAAGCTACATACACTTGTCTTTCAACTGTTTTACAGTTGAATACTACTTTTCAGTGACTTCTAGTGGGTTGAAACACTGTTTTCTTGTGAAGTAACTCTATTTCAAGGATTTCTGTAGTGTATAACATCCTTTCTAGACTAGAAACTTAGATTTTTATGTCTTTTACACTTGTTCTCACACAATTCTATGATATTCATTAGTATTTCCTCTGAATTACTACTGATTTCTAGCTGTTTCCTATAATGGGCCTTCTTTTCTACTTGTGGGACTTCACCACATTTAGAAACAACTTTACACAGTCTTCTGTGGACTTGCGAAGCTATATAAACTTGTCGTTCAACTGTTTTACAGTTAAATACTACTTTTCAGTGCATTCTGGTGGTTTGAAACACTGGTTTCATGTGAACTAACTCTATTTCAAGGATTTCTGCAGTGTACAACATCCTTTCTAGACTAGACACTTTCATATTGATGTGTTTTACACTTGTTCTCTCACTATTCTGTGATATTCATTAGTATTTGCTCTGAATTACTAATGCTTTCTTGCAGTGTCCTATAATGGGCCTTCTGGTATACTTGCGGGACTTCACCACATGTAGAAACAACTTTATACACTCTTCTCTGATCTTGAGAAGCTACATACACTTGTCTTTCAACTGTTTTACAGTTGAATACTACTTTTCAGTGAATTCTAGTGGGTTGAAACACTGTTTTCTTGTGAAGTAACTCTATTTCAAGGATTTCTGTAGTGTATAACATCCTTTCTAGACTAGAAACTTAGATTTTTATGTCTTTTACACTTGTTCTCACAAAATTCTATGATATTCATTACTATTTCTTCTGAATGACTACTGATTTCTAGCTGTCTCTTATAATGGGCCTTCTGCTCTACTTGGGGAACTTCACCACATGTAGAAACAACTTTATACACTCTTCTGTGGACTTGCGAAGCTATATAAACTTGTCTTTCAACTGTTTTACAGTTAAATACTTCTTTTCAGTGCATTCTGGTGGTTTGAAACACTGGTTTCATGTGAACTAACTCTATTTCAAGGATTTCTGCAGTGTACAACATCCTTTCTAGACTAGAGACTTACATTTTGATGTCTTTTACACTTGTTCTCTCTCTATTCTGTGATATTCATTAGTATTTGCTCTGAATGACTACTGATTTCTAGCTGTTTCCTATAATGGGCCTTCTTTTCTACTTGTGGGACTTCACCACATGTAGAAACAACTTTATACACTCTTCTCTGAACTTGAGAAGCTACATACACTTGTCTTTCAACTGTTTTACAGTTGAATACTACTTTTCAGTGAATTCTAGTGGGTTGAAACACTGTTTTCTTGTGAAGTAACTCTATTTCAAGGATTTCTGTAGTGTATAACATCCTTTCTAGACTAGAAACTTAGATTTTTATGTCTTTTACACTTGTTCTCACACAATTCTATGATATTCATTACTATTTCCTCTGAATTACTACTGATTTCTAGCTGTTTCTTATAATGGGCCTTCTGCTCTACTTGGGGAACTTCACCACATGTAGAAACAACTTTATACACTCTTCTGTGGACTTGCGAAGCTATATAAACTTGTCTTTCAACTGTTTTACAGTTAAATACTTCTTTTCAGTGCATTCTGGTGGTTTGAAACACTGGTTTCATGTGAACTAACTCTATTTCAAGGATTTCTGCAGTGTACAACATCCTTTCTAGACTAGAGACTTACATTTTGATGTCTTTTACACTTGTTCTCTCTCTATTCTGTGATATTCATTAGTATTTGCTCTGAATGACTACTGATTTCTAGCTGTTTCCTATAATGGGCCTTCTTTTCTACTTGTGGGACTTCACCACATGTAGAAACAACTTTTTACAGTCTTCTCTGAACTTGAGAAGCTACATACAATTGTCTTTCAACTGTTTTACAGTTGAATACTACTTTTCAGTGAATTCTAGTGGGTTGAAACACTGTTTTCTTGTGAAGTAACTCTATTTCAAGGATTTCTGTAGTGTATAACATCCTTTCTAGACTAGAAACTTAGATTTTTATGTCTTTTACACTTGTTCTCACACAATTCTATGATATTCATTACTATTTCCTCTGAATTACTACTGATTTCTAGCTGTTTCTTATAATGGGCCTTCTGCTCTACTTGGGGAACTTCACCACATGTAGAAACAACTTTATACAGTCTTCTGTTGACTTGCGAAGCTATATAAACTTGTCTTTCAACTGTTTTACAGTTAAATACTACTTTTCAGTGCATTCTGGTGGTTTGAAACACTGGTTTCATGTGAACTAACTCTATTTCAAGGATGTCTGCAGTGTACAACATCCTTTCTAGACTAGAGACTTACATTTTGATGTCTTTTACACTTGTTCTCTCTCTATTCTGTGATATTCATTAGTATTTGCTCTGAATGACTACTGATTTCTAGCTGTTTCCTATAATGGGCCTTCTTTTCTACTTGTGGGACTTCACCACATGTAGAAACAACTTTTTACACTCTTCTCTGAACTTGAGAAGCTACATACAATTGTCTTTCAACTGTTTTACAGATGAATACTACTTTTCAGTGAATTCTAGTCGGTTGAAACACTGTTTTCTTGTGAAGTAACTCTATTTCAAGGATTTCTGTAGTGTATAACATCCTTTCTAGACTAGAAACTTAGATTTTTATGTCTTTTACACTTGTTCTCACAAAATTCTATGATATTCATTACTATTTCCTCTGAATTACTACTGATTTCTAGCTGTTTCTTATAATGGGCCTTCTGCTCTACTTGGGGAACTTCACCACATGTAGAAACAACTTTATACACTCTTCTGTGGACTTGCGAAGCTATATAAATTTGTCTTTCAACTGTTTTACAGTTAAATACTTCTTTTCAGTGCATTCTGGTGGTTTGAAACACTGGTTTCATGTGAACTAACTCTATTTCAAGGATTTCTGCAGTGTACAACATCCTTTCTTGACTAGAGACTTACATTTTGATGTCTTTTACACTTGTTCTCTCTCTATTCTGTGATATTCATTAGTATTTGCTCTGAATGACTACTGATTTCTAGCTGTTTCCTATAATGGGCCTTCTTTTCTACTTGTGGGACTTCACCACATGTAGAAACAACTTTATACACTCTTCTCTGAACTTGAGAAGCTACATACACTTGTCTTTCAACTGTTTTACAGTTGAATACTACTTTTCAGTGAATTCTAGTGGGTTGAAACACTGTTTTCTTGTGAAGTAACTCTATTTCAAGGATTTCTGTAGTGTATAACATCCTTTCTAGACTAGAAACTTAGATTTTTATGTCTTTTACACTTGTTCTCACACAATTCTATGATATTCATTACTATTTCCTCTGAATTACTACTGATTTCTAGCTGTTTCTTATATTGGGCCTTCTGCTCTACTTGGGGAACTTCACCACATGTAGAAACAACTTTATACAGTCTTCTGTGGACTTGCGAAGCTATATAAACTTGTCTTTCAACTGTTTTACATTTAAATACTACTTTTCAGTGCATTCTGGTGGTTTGAAACACTGGTTTCATGTGAACTAACTCTATTTCAAGGATTTCTGCAGTGTACAATATCCTTTCTAGACTAGAGACTTACATTTTGATGTCTTTTACACTTGTTCTCTCTCTATTCTGTGATATTCATTAGTATTTGTTCTGAATGACTACTGATTTCTAGCTGTTTCCTATAATGGGCCTTCTTTTCTACTTGTGGGACTTCACCACATGTAGAAACAACTTTATACACTCTTCTCTGAACTTGAGAAGCTACATACACTTGTCTTTCAACTGTTTTACAGTTGAATACTACTTTTCAGTGACTTCTAGTGGGTTGAAACACTGTTTTCTTGTGAAGTAACTCTATTTCAAGGATTTCTGTAGTGTATAACATCCTTTCTAGACTAGAAACTTAGATTTTTATGTCTTTTACACTTGTTCTCACACAATTCTATGATATTCATTACTATTTCCTCTGAATTACTACTGATTTCTAGTTGTTTCTTATAATGGGCCTTCTGCTCTACTTGTGGAACTTCACCACATGTAGAAACAACTTTATACAGTCTTCTGTTGACTTGCGAAGCTATATAAACTTGTCTTTCAACTGTTTTACAGTTAAATACTACTTTTCAGTGCATTCTGGTGGTTTGAAACACTGGTTTCATGTGAACTAACTCTATTTCAAGGATTTCTGCAGTGTACAACATCCTTTCTAGACTAGAGACTTACATTTTGATGTCTTTTACACTTGTTCTCTCTCTATTCTGTGATATTCATTAGTATTTGCTCTGAATGACTACTGATTTCTAGCTGTTTCCTTTAATGGGCCTTCTTTTCTACTTGTGGGACTTCACCACATGTAGAAACAACTTTATACACTCTTCTCTGAACTTGAGAAGCTACATACACTTGTCTTTCAACTGTTTTACAGTTGAATACTACTTTTCAGTGAATTCTAGTGGGTTGAAACACTGTTTTCTTGTGAAGTAACTCTATTTCAAGGATTTCTGTAGTGTATAACATCCTTTCTAGACTAGAAACTTAGATTTTTATGTCTTTTACACTTGTTCTCACACAATTCTATGATATTCATTACTATTTCCTCTGAATTACTACTGATTTCTAGCTGTTTCTTATATTGGGCCTTCTGCTCTACTTGGGGAACTTCACCACATGTAGAAACAACTTTATACAGTCTTCTGTGGACTTGCGAAGCTATATAAACTTGTCTTTCAACTGTTTTACATTTAAATACTACTTTTCAGTGCATTCTGGTGGTTTGAAACACTGGTTTCATGTGAACTAACTCTATTTCAAGGATTTCTGCAGTGTACAATATCCTTTCTAGACTAGAGACTTACATTTTGATGTCTTTTACACTTGTTCTCTCTCTATTCTGTGATATTCATTAGTATTTGTTCTGAATGACTACTGATTTCTAGCTGTTTCCTATAATGGGCCTTCTTTTCTACTTGTGGGACTTCACCACATGTAGAAACAACTTTATACACTCTTCTCTGAACTTGAGAAGCTACATACACTTGTCTTTCAACTGTTTTACAGTTGAATACTACTTTTCAGTGACTTCTAGTGGGTTGAAACACTGTTTTCTTGTGAAGTAACTCTATTTCAAGGATTTCTGTAGTGTATAACATCCTTTCTAGACTAGAAACTTAGATTTTTATGTCTTTTACACTTGTTCTCACACAATTCTATGATATTCATTACTATTTCCTCTGAATTACTACTGATTTCTAGTTGTTTCTTATAATGGGCCTTCTGCTCTACTTGGGGAACTTCACCACATGTAGAAACAACTTTATACACTCTTCTGTGGACTTGCGAAGCTATATAAACTTGTCTTTCAACTGTTTTACAGTTAAATACTTCTTTTCAGTGCATTCTGGTGGTTTGAAACACTGGTTTCATGTGAACTAACTCTATTTCAAGGATTTCTGCAGTGTACAACATCCTTTCTAGACTAGAGACTTACATTTTGATGTCTTTTACACTTGTTCTCTCTCTATTCTGTGATATTCATTAGTATTTGCTCTGAATGACTACTGATTTCTAGCTGTTTCCTATAATGGGCCTTCTTTTCTACTTGTGGGACTTCACCACATGTAGAAACAACTTTTTACACTCTTCTCTGAACTTGAGAAGCTACATACAATTGTCTTTCAACTGTTTTACAGTTGAATACTACTTTTCAGTGAATTCTAGTGGGTTGAAACACTGTTTTCTTGTGAAGTAACTCTATTTCAAGGATTTCTGTAGTGTATAACATCCTTTCTAGACTAGAAACTTAGATTTTTATGTCTTTTACACTTGTTCTCACACAATTCTATGATATTCATTACTATTTCCTCTGAATTACTACTGATTTCTAGCTGTTTCTTATAATGGGCCTTCTGCTCTACTTGGGGAACTTCACCACATGTAGAAACAACTTTATACAGTCTTCTGTGGACTTGCGAAGCTATATAAACTTGTCTTTCAACTGTTTTACAGTTGAATACTACTTTTCAGTGAATTCTAGTGGGTTGAAACACTGTTTTCTTGTGAAGTAACTCTATTTCAAGGATTTCTGTAGTGTATAACATCCTTTCTAGACTAGAAACTTAGATTTTTATGTCTTTTACACTTGTTCTCACACAATTCTATGATATTCATTACTATTTCCTCTGAATTACTACTGATTTCTAGCTGTTTCTTATAATGGGCCTTCTGCTCTACTTGGGGAACTTCACCACATGTAGAAACAACTTTATACAGTCTTCTGTGGACTTGCGAAGCTATATAAACTTGTCTTTCAACTGTTTTACAGTTGAATACTACTTTTCAGTGAATTCTAGTGGGTTGAAACACTGTTTTCTTGTGAAGTAACTCTATTTCAAGGATTTCTGTAGTGTATAACATCCTTTCTAGACTAGAAACTTAGATTTTTATGTCTTTTACACTTGTTCTCACACAATTCTATGATATTCATTACTATTTCCTCTGAATTACTACTGATTTCTAGCTGTTTCTTATAATGGGCCTTCTGCTCTACTTGGGGAACTTCACCACATGTAAAAACAACTTTATACAGTCTTCTGTGGACTTGTGAAGCTATATAAACTTGTCTTTCAACTGTTTTACAGTTAAATACTACTTTTCAGTGCATTCTGGTGGTTTGAAACACTGGTTTCATGTGAACTAACTCTATTTCAAGGATTTCTGCAGTGTACAACATCCTTTCTAGACTAGAGACTTACATTTTGATGTCTTTTACACTTGTTCTCTCTCTATTCTGTGATATTCATTAGTATTTGCTCTGAATGACTACTGATTTCTAGCTGTTTCCTATAATGGGCCTTCTTTTCTACTTGTGGGACTTCACCACATGTAGAAACAACTTTTTACACTCTTCTCTGAACTTGAGAAGCTACATACAATTGTCTTTCAACTGTTTTACAGTTGAATACTACTTTTCAGTGAATTCTAGTGGGTTGAAACACTGTTTTCTTGTGAAGTAACTCTATTTCAAGGATTTCTGTAGTGTATAACATCCTTTCTAGACTAGAAACTTAGATTTTTATGTCTTTTACACTTGTTCTCACACAATTCTATGATATTCATTACTATTTCCTCTGAATTACTACTGATTTCTAGCTGTTTCTTATAATGGGCCTTCTGCTCTACTTGGGGAACTTCACCACATGTAGAAACAACTTTATACAGTCTTCTGTGGACTTGCGAAGCTATATAAACTTGTCTTTCAACTGTTTTACAGTTGAATACTACTTTTCAGTGAATTCTAGTGGGTTGAAACACTGTTTTCTTGTGAAGTAACTCTATTTCAAGGATTTCTGTAGTGTATAACATCCTTTCTAGACTAGAAACTTAGATTTTTATGTCTTTTACACTTGTTCTCACACAATTCTATGATATTCATTACTATTTCCTCTGAATTACTACTGATTTCTAGCTGTTTCTTATAATGGGCCTTCTGCTCTACTTGGGGAACTTCACCACATGTAGAAACAACTTTATACAGTCTTCTGTGGACTTGCGAAGCTATATAAACTTGTCTTTCAACTGTTTTACAGTTGAATACTACTTTTCAGTGAATTCTAGTGGGTTGAAACACTGTTTTCTTGTGAAGTAACTCTATTTCAAGGATTTCTGTAGTGTATAACATCCTTTCTAGACTAGAAACTTAGATTTTTATGTCTTTTACACTTGTTCTCACACAATTCTATGATATTCATTACTATTTCCTCTGAATTACTACTGATTTCTAGCTGTTTCTTATAATGGGCCTTCTGCTCTACTTGTGGAACTTCACCACATGTAGAAACAACTTTATACAGTCTTCTGTTGACTTGCGAAGCTATATAAACTTGTCTTTCAACTGTTTTACAGTTAAATACTACTTTTCAGTGCATTCTGGTGGTTTGAAACACTGGTTTCATGTGAACTAACTCTATTTCAAGGATTTCTGCAGTGTACAACATCCTTTCTTGACTAGAGACTTACATTTTGATGTCTTTTACACTTGTTCTCTCTCTATTCTGTGATATTCATTAGTATTTGCTCTGAATGACTACTGATTTCTAGCTGTTTCCTTTAATGGGCCTTCTTTTCTACTTGTGGGACTTCACCACATGTAGAAACAACTTTATACACTCTTCTCTGAACTTGAGAAGCTACATACACTTGTCTTTCAACTGTTTTACAGTTGAATACTACTTTTCAGTGACTTCTAGTGGGTTGAAACACTGTTTTCTTGTGAAGTAACTCTATTTCAAGGATTTCCGTAGTGTATAACATCCTTTCTAGACTAGAAACTTAGATTTTTATGTCTTTTACACTTGTTCTCACACAATTCTATGATATTCATTACTATTTCCTCTGAATTACTACTGATTTCTAGCTGTTTCTTATAATGGGCCTTCTGCTCTACTTGGGGAACTTCACCACATGTAGAAACAACTTTATACACTCTTCTGTGGACTTGCGAAGCTATATAAACTTGTCTTTCAACTGTTTTACAGTTAAATACTTCTTTTCAGTGCATTCTGGTGGTTTGAAACACTGGTTTCATGTGAACTAACTCTATTTCAAGGATTTCTGCAGTGTACAACATCCTTTCTAGACTAGAGACTTACATTTTGATGTCTTTTACACTTGTTCTCTCTCTATTCTGTGATATTCATTAGTATTTGCTCTGAATGACTACTGATTTCTAGCTGTTTCCTATAATGGGCCTTCTTTTCTACTTGTGGGACTTCACCACATGTAGAAACAACTTTTTACACTCTTCTCTGAACTTGAGAAGCTACATACAATTGTCTTTCAACTGTTTTACAGTTGAATACTACTTTTCAGTGAATTCTAGTGGGTTGAAACACTGTTTTCTTGTGAAGTAACTCTATTTCAAGGATTTCTGTAGTGTATAACATCCTTTCTAGACTAGAAACTTAGATTTTTATGTCTTTTACACTTGTTCTCACACAATTCTATGATATTCATTACTATTTCCTCTGAATTACTACTGATTTCTAGCTGTTTCTTATAATGGGCCTTCTGCTCTACTTGGGGAACTTCACCACATGTAGAAACAACTTTATACAGTCTTCTGTGGACTTGCGAAGCTATATAAACTTGTCTTTCAACTGTTTTACAGTTGAATACTACTTTTCAGTGAATTCTAGTGGGTTGAAACACTGTTTTCTTGTGAAGTAACTCTATTTCAAGGATTTCTGTAGTGTATAACATCCTTTCTAGACTAGAAACTTAGATTTTTATGTCTTTTACACTTGTTCTCACACAATTCTATGATATTCATTACTATTTCCTCTGAATTACTACTGATTTCTAGCTGTTTCTTATAATGGGCCTTCTGCTCTACTTGGGGAACTTCACCACATGTAAAAACAACTTTATACAGTCTTCTGTGGACTTGTGAAGCTATATAAACTTGTCTTTCAACTGTTTTACAGTTAAATACTACTTTTCAGTGCATTCTGGTGGTTTGAAACACTGGTTTCATGTGAACTAACTCTATTTCAAGGATTTCTGCAGTGTACAACATCCTTTCTAGACTAGAGACTTACATTTTGATGTCTTTTACACTTGTTCTCTCTCTATTCTGTGATATTCATTAGTATTTGCTCTGAATGACTACTGATTTCTAGCTGTTTCCTATAATGGGCCTTCTTTTCTACTTGTGGGACTTCACCACATGTAGAAACAACTTTTTACACTCTTCTCTGAACTTGAGAAGCTACATACAATTGTCTTTCAACTGTTTTACAGTTGAATACTACTTTTCAGTGAATTCTAGTGGGTTGAAACACTGTTTTCTTGTGAAGTAACTCTATTTCAAGGATTTCTGTAGTGTATAACATCCTTTCTAGACTAGAAACTTAGATTTTTATGTCTTTTACACTTGTTCTCACACAATTCTATGATATTCATTACTATTTCCTCTGAATTACTACTGATTTCTAGCTGTTTCTTATAATGGGCCTTCTGCTCTACTTGGGGAACTTCACCACATGTAGAAACAACTTTATACAGTCTTCTGTGGACTTGCGAAGCTATATAAACTTGTCTTTCAACTGTTTTACAGTTGAATACTACTTTTCAGTGAATTCTAGTGGGTTGAAACACTGTTTTCTTGTGAAGTAACTCTATTTCAAGGATTTCTGTAGTGTATAACATCCTTTCTAGACTAGAAACTTAGATTTTTATGTCTTTTACACTTGTTCTCACACAATTCTATGATATTCATTACTATTTCCTCTGAATTACTACTGATTTCTAGCTGTTTCTTATAATGGGCCTTCTGCTCTACTTGGGGAACTTCACCACATGTAAAAACAACTTTATACAGTCTTCTGTGGACTTGTGAAGCTATATAAACTTGTCTTTCAACTGTTTTACAGTTAAATACTACTTTTCAGTGCATTCTGGTGGTTTGAAACACTGGTTTCATGTGAACTAACTCTATTTCAAGGATTTCTGCAGTGTACAACATCCTTTCTAGACTAGAGACTTACATTTTGATGTCTTTTACACTTGTTCTCTCTCTATTCTGTGATATTCATTAGTATTTGCTCTGAATGACTACTGATTTCTAGCTGTTTCCTATAATGGGCCTTCTTTTCTACTTGTGGGACTTCACCACATGTAGAAACAACTTTTTACACTCTTCTCTGAACTTGAGAAGCTACATACAATTGTCTTTCAACTGTTTTACAGTTGAATACTACTTTTCAGTGAATTCTAGTGGGTTGAAACACTGTTTTCTTGTGAAGTAACTCTATTTCAAGGATTTCTGTAGTGTATAACATCCTTTCTAGACTAGAAACTTAGATTTTTATGTCTTTTACACTTGTTCTCACACAATTCTATGATATTCATTACTATTTCCTCTGAATTACTACTGATTTCTAGCTGTTTCTTATAATGGGCCTTCTGCTCTACTTGGGGAACTTCACCACATGTAGAAACAACTTTATACAGTCTTCTGTGGACTTGCGAAGCTATATAAACTTGTCTTTCAACTGTTTTACAGTTGAATACTACTTTTCAGTGAATTCTAGTGGGTTGAAACACTGTTTTCTTGTGAAGTAACTCTATTTCAAGGATTTCTGTAGTGTATAACATCCTTTCTAGACTAGAAACTTAGATTTTTATGTCTTTTACACTTGTTCTCACACAATTCTATGATATTCATTACTATTTCCTCTGAATTACTACTGATTTCTAGCTGTTTCTTATAATGGGCCTTCTGCTCTACTTGGGGAACTTCACCACATGTAGAAACAACTTTATACAGTCTTCTGTGGACTTGCGAAGCTATATAAACTTGTCTTTCAACTGTTTTACAGTTGAATACTACTTTTCAGTGAATTCTAGTGGGTTGAAACACTGTTTTCTTGTGAAGTAACTCTATTTCAAGGATTTCTGTAGTGTATAACATCCTTTCTAGACTAGAAACTTAGATTTTTATGTCTTTTACACTTGTTCTCACACAATTCTATGATATTCATTACTATTTCCTCTGAATTACTACTGATTTCTAGCTGTTTCTTATAATGGGCCTTCTGCTCTACTTGTGGAACTTCACCACATGTAGAAACAACTTTATACAGTCTTCTGTTGACTTGCGAAGCTATATAAACTTGTCTTTCAACTGTTTTACAGTTAAATACTACTTTTCAGTGCATTCTGGTGGTTTGAAACACTGGTTTCATGTGAACTAACTCTATTTCAAGGATTTCTGCAGTGTACAACATCCTTTCTTGACTAGAGACTTACATTTTGATGTCTTTTACACTTGTTCTCTCTCTATTCTGTGATATTCATTAGTATTTGCTCTGAATGACTACTGATTTCTAGCTGTTTCCTTTAATGGGCCTTCTTTTCTACTTGTGGGACTTCACCACATGTAGAAACAACTTTATACACTCTTCTCTGAACTTGAGAAGCTACATACACTTGTCTTTCAACTGTTTTACAGTTGAATACTACTTTTCAGTGACTTCTAGTGGGTTGAAACACTGTTTTCTTGTGAAGTAACTCTATTTCAAGGATTTCCGTAGTGTATAACATCCTTTCTAGACTAGAAACTTAGATTTTTATGTCTTTTACACTTGTTCTCACACAATTCTATGATATTCATTACTATTTCCTCTGAATTACTACTGATTTCTAGCTGTTTCTTATAATGGGCCTTCTGCTCTACTTGGGGAACTTCACCACATGTAGAAACAACTTTATACACTCTTCTGTGGACTTGCGAAGCTATATAAACTTGTCTTTCAACTGTTTTACAGTTAAATACTTCTTTTCAGTGCATTCTGGTGGTTTGAAACACTGGTTTCATGTGAACTAACTCTATTTCAAGGATTTCTGCAGTGTACAACATCCTTTCTAGACTAGAGACTTACATTTTGATGTCTTTTACACTTGTTCTCTCTCTATTCTGTGATATTCATTAGTATTTGCTCTGAATGACTACTGATTTCTAGCTGTTTCCTATAATGGGCCTTCTTTTCTACTTGTGGGACTTCACCACATGTAGAAACAACTTTTTACACTCTTCTCTGAACTTGAGAAGCTACATACAATTGTCTTTCAACTGTTTTACAGTTGAATACTACTTTTCAGTGAATTCTAGTGGGTTGAAACACTGTTTTCTTGTGAAGTAACTCTATTTCAAGGATTTCTGTAGTGTATAACATCCTTTCTAGACTAGAAACTTAGATTTTTATGTCTTTTACACTTGTTCTCACACAATTCTATGATATTCATTACTATTTCCTCTGAATTACTACTGATTTCTAGCTGTTTCTTATAATGGGCCTTCTGCTCTACTTGGGGAACTTCACCACATGTAGAAACAACTTTATACAGTCTTCTGTGGACTTGCGAAGCTATATAAACTTGTCTTTCAACTGTTTTACAGTTGAATACTACTTTTCAGTGAATTCTAGTGGGTTGAAACACTGTTTTCTTGTGAAGTAACTCTATTTCAAGGATTTCTGTAGTGTATAACATCCTTTCTAGACTAGAAACTTAGATTTTTATGTCTTTTACACTTGTTCTCACACAATTCTATGATATTCATTACTATTTCCTCTGAATTACTACTGATTTCTAGCTGTTTCTTATAATGGGCCTTCTGCTCTACTTGGGGAACTTCACCACATGTAAAAACAACTTTATACAGTCTTCTGTGGACTTGTGAAGCTATATAAACTTGTCTTTCAACTGTTTTACAGTTAAATACTACTTTTCAGTGCATTCTGGTGGTTTGAAACACTGGTTTCATGTGAACTAACTCTATTTCAAGGATTTCTGCAGTGTACAACATCCTTTCTAGACTAGAGACTTACATTTTGATGTCTTTTACACTTGTTCTCTCTCTATTCTGTGATATTCATTAGTATTTGCTCTGAATGACTACTGATTTCTAGCTGTTTCCTATAATGGGCCTTCTTTTCTACTTGTGGGACTTCACCACATGTAGAAACAACTTTTTACACTCTTCTCTGAACTTGAGAAGCTACATACAATTGTCTTTCAACTGTTTTACAGTTGAATACTACTTTTCAGTGAATTCTAGTGGGTTGAAACACTGTTTTCTTGTGAAGTAACTCTATTTCAAGGATTTCTGTAGTGTATAACATCCTTTCTAGACTAGAAACTTAGATTTTTATGTCTTTTACACTTGTTCTCACACAATTCTATGATATTCATTACTATTTCCTCTGAATTACTACTGATTTCTAGCTGTTTCTTATAATGGGCCTTCTGCTCTACTTGGGGAACTTCACCACATGTAGAAACAACTTTATACAGTCTTCTGTGGACTTGCGAAGCTATATAAACTTGTCTTTCAACTGTTTTACAGTTGAATACTACTTTTCAGTGAATTCTAGTGGGTTGAAACACTGTTTTCTTGTGAAGTAACTCTATTTCAAGGATTTCTGTAGTGTATAACATCCTTTCTAGACTAGAAACTTAGATTTTTATGTCTTTTACACTTGTTCTCACACAATTCTATGATATTCATTACTATTTCCTCTGAATTACTACTGATTTCTAGCTGTTTCTTATAATGGGCCTTCTGCTCTACTTGGGGAACTTCACCACATGTAAAAACAACTTTATACAGTCTTCTGTGGACTTGTGAAGCTATATAAACTTGTCTTTCAACTGTTTTACAGTTAAATACTACTTTTCAGTGCATTCTGGTGGTTTGAAACACTGGTTTCATGTGAACTAACTCTATTTCAAGGATTTCTGCAGTGTACAACATCCTTTCTAGACTAGAGACTTACATTTTGATGTCTTTTACACTTGTTCTCTCTCTATTCTGTGATATTCATTAGTATTTGCTCTGAATGACTACTGATTTCTAGCTGTTTCCTATAATGGGCCTTCTTTTCTACTTGTGGGACTTCACCACATGTAGAAACAACTTTTTACACTCTTCTCTGAACTTGAGAAGCTACATACAATTGTCTTTCAACTGTTTTACAGTTGAATACTACTTTTCAGTGAATTCTAGTGGGTTGAAACACTGTTTTCTTGTGAAGTAACTCTATTTCAAGGATTTCTGTAGTGTATAACATCCTTTCTAGACTAGAAACTTAGATTTTTATGTCTTTTACACTTGTTCTCACACAATTCTATGATATTCATTACTATTTCCTCTGAATTACTACTGATTTCTAGCTGTTTCTTATAATGGGCCTTCTGCTCTACTTGGGGAACTTCACCACATGTAGAAACAACTTTATACAGTCTTCTGTGGACTTGCGAAGCTATATAAACTTGTCTTTCAACTGTTTTACAGTTGAATACTACTTTTCAGTGAATTCTAGTGGGTTGAAACACTGTTTTCTTGTGAAGTAACTCTATTTCAAGGATTTCTGTAGTGTATAACATCCTTTCTAGACTAGAAACTTAGATTTTTATGTCTTTTACACTTGTTCTCACACAATTCTATGATATTCATTACTATTTCCTCTGAATTACTACTGATTTCTAGCTGTTTCTTATAATGGGCCTTCTGCTCTACTTGGGGAACTTCACCACATGTAGAAACAACTTTATACAGTCTTCTGTGGACTTGCGAAGCTATATAAACTTGTCTTTCAACTGTTTTACAGTTGAATACTACTTTTCAGTGAATTCTAGTGGGTTGAAACACTGTTTTCTTGTGAAGTAACTCTATTTCAAGGATTTCTGTAGTGTATAACATCCTTTCTAGACTAGAAACTTAGATTTTTATGTCTTTTACACTTGTTCTCACACAATTCTATGATATTCATTACTATTTCCTCTGAATTACTACTGATTTCTAGCTGTTTCTTATAATGGGCCTTCTGCTCTACTTGTGGAACTTCACCACATGTAGAAACAACTTTATACAGTCTTCTGTTGACTTGCGAAGCTATATAAACTTGTCTTTCAACTGTTTTACAGTTAAATACTACTTTTCAGTGCATTCTGGTGGTTTGAAACACTGGTTTCATGTGAACTAACTCTATTTCAAGGATTTCTGCAGTGTACAACATCCTTTCTTGACTAGAGACTTACATTTTGATGTCTTTTACACTTGTTCTCTCTCTATTCTGTGATATTCATTAGTATTTGCTCTGAATGACTACTGATTTCTAGCTGTTTCCTTTAATGGGCCTTCTTTTCTACTTGTGGGACTTCACCACATGTAGAAACAACTTTATACACTCTTCTCTGAACTTGAGAAGCTACATACACTTGTCTTTCAACTGTTTTACAGTTGAATACTACTTTTCAGTGACTTCTAGTGGGTTGAAACACTGTTTTCTTGTGAAGTAACTCTATTTCAAGGATTTCCGTAGTGTATAACATCCTTTCTAGACTAGAAACTTAGATTTTTATGTCTTTTACACTTGTTCTCACACAATTCTATGATATTCATTACTATTTCCTCTGAATTACTACTGATTTCTAGCTGTTTCTTATAATGGGCCTTCTGCTCTACTTGGGGAACTTCACCACATGTAGAAACAACTTTATACACTCTTCTGTGGACTTGCGAAGCTATATAAACTTGTCTTTCAACTGTTTTACAGTTAAATACTTCTTTTCAGTGCATTCTGGTGGTTTGAAACACTGGTTTCATGTGAACTAACTCTATTTCAAGGATTTCTGCAGTGTACAACATCCTTTCTAGACTAGAGACTTACATTTTGATGTCTTTTACACTTGTTCTCTCTCTATTCTGTGATATTCATTAGTATTTGCTCTGAATGACTACTGATTTCTAGCTGTTTCCTATAATGGGCCTTCTTTTCTACTTGTGGGACTTCACCACATGTAGAAACAACTTTTTACACTCTTCTCTGAACTTGAGAAGCTACATACAATTGTCTTTCAACTGTTTTACAGTTGAATACTACTTTTCAGTGAATTCTAGTGGGTTGAAACACTGTTTTCTTGTGAAGTAACTCTATTTCAAGGATTTCTGTAGTGTATAACATCCTTTCTAGACTAGAAACTTAGATTTTTATGTCTTTTACACTTGTTCTCACACAATTCTATGATATTCATTACTATTTCCTCTGAATTACTACTGATTTCTAGCTGTTTCTTATAATGGGCCTTCTGCTCTACTTGGGGAACTTCACCACATGTAGAAACAACTTTATACAGTCTTCTGTGGACTTGCGAAGCTATATAAACTTGTCTTTCAACTGTTTTACAGTTGAATACTACTTTTCAGTGAATTCTAGTGGGTTGAAACACTGTTTTCTTGTGAAGTAACTCTATTTCAAGGATTTCTGTAGTGTATAACATCCTTTCTAGACTAGAAACTTAGATTTTTATGTCTTTTACACTTGTTCTCACACAATTCTATGATATTCATTACTATTTCCTCTGAATTACTACTGATTTCTAGCTGTTTCTTATAATGGGCCTTCTGCTCTACTTGGGGAACTTCACCACATGTAAAAACAACTTTATACAGTCTTCTGTGGACTTGTGAAGCTATATAAACTTGTCTTTCAACTGTTTTACAGTTAAATACTACTTTTCAGTGCATTCTGGTGGTTTGAAACACTGGTTTCATGTGAACTAACTCTATTTCAAGGATTTCTGCAGTGTACAACATCCTTTCTAGACTAGAGACTTACATTTTGATGTCTTTTACACTTGTTCTCTCTCTATTCTCTGTGATATTCATTAGTATTTGCTCTGAATGACTACTGATTTCTAGCTGTTTCCTATAATGGGCCTTCTTTTCTACTTGTGGGACTTCACCACATGTAGAAACAACTTTTTACACTCTTCTCTGAACTTGAGAAGCTACATACAATTGTCTTTCAACTGTTTTACAGTTGAATACTACTTTTCAGTGAATTCTAGTGGGTTGAAACACTGTTTTCTTGTGAAGTAACTCTATTTCAAGGATTTCTGTAGTGTATAACATCCTTTCTAGACTAGAAACTTAGATTTTTATGTCTTTTACACTTGTTCTCACACAATTCTATGATATTCATTACTATTTCCTCTGAATTACTACTGATTTCTAGCTGTTTCTTATAATGGGCCTTCTGCTCTACTTGGGGAACTTCACCACATGTAGAAACAACTTTATACAGTCTTCTGTGGACTTGCGAAGCTATATAAACTTGTCTTTCAACTGTTTTACAGTTGAATACTACTTTTCAGTGAATTCTAGTGGGTTGAAACACTGTTTTCTTGTGAAGTAACTCTATTTCAAGGATTTCTGTAGTGTATAACATCCTTTCTAGACTAGAAACTTAGATTTTTATGTCTTTTACACTTGTTCTCACACAATTCTATGATATTCATTACTATTTCCTCTGAATTACTACTGATTTCTAGCTGTTTCTTATAATGGGCCTTCTGCTCTACTTGGGGAACTTCACCACATGTAAAAACAACTTTATACAGTCTTCTGTGGACTTGTGAAGCTATATAAACTTGTCTTTCAACTGTTTTACAGTTAAATACTACTTTTCAGTGCATTCTGGTGGTTTGAAACACTGGTTTCATGTGAACTAACTCTATTTCAAGGATTTCTGCAGTGTACAACATCCTTTCTAGACTAGAGACTTACATTTTGATGTCTTTTACACTTGTTCTCTCTCTATTCTGTGATATTCATTAGTATTTGCTCTGAATGACTACTGATTTCTAGCTGTTTCCTATAATGGGCCTTCTTTTCTACTTGTGGGACTTCACCACATGTAGAAACAACTTTATACACTCTTCTCTGAACTTGAGAAGCTACATACACTTGTCTTTCAACTGTTTTACAGTTGAATACTACTTTTCAGTGACTTCTAGTGGGTTGAAACACTGTTTTCTTGTGAAGTAACTCTATTTCAAGGATTTCTGTAGTGTATAACATCCTTTCTAGACTAGAAACTTAGATTTTTATGTCTTTTACACTTGTTCTCACACAATTCTATGATATTCATTACTATTTCCTCTGAATTACTACTGATTTCTAGCTGTTTCTTATAATGGGCCTTCTGCTCTACTTGGGGAACTTCACCACATGTAGAAACAACTTTATACAGTCTTCTGTGGACTTGCGAAGCTATATAAACTTGTCTTTCAACTGTTTTACAGTTAAATACTACTTTTCAGTGCATTCTGGTGGTTTGAAACACTGGTTTCATGTGAACTAACTCTATTTCAAGGATTTCTGCAGTGTACAACATCCTTTCTAGACTAGAGACTTACATTTTGATGTCTTTTACACTTGTTCTCTCTCTATTCTGTGATATTCATTAGTATTTGCTCTGAATGACTACTGATTTCTAGCTGTTTCCTATAATGGGCCTTCTTTTCTACTTGTGGGACTTCACCACATGTAGAAACAACTTTATACACTCTTCTCTGAACTTGAGAAGCTACATACACTTGTCTTTCAACTGTTTTACAGTTGAATACTACTTTTCAGTGACTTCTAGTGGGTTGAAACACTGTTTTCTTGTGAAGTAACTCTATTTCAAGGATTTCTGTAGTGTATAACATCCTTTCTAGACTAGAAACTTAGATTTTTATGTCTTTTACACTTGTTCTCACACAATTCTATGATATTCATTACTATTTCCCCTGAATTACTACTGATTTCTAGTTGTTTCTTATAATGGGCCTTCTGCTCTACTTGTGGAACTTCACCACATGTAGAAACAACTTTATACAGTCTTCTGTTGACTTGCGAAGCTATATAAACTTGTCTTTCAACTGTTTTACAGTTAAATACTACTTTTCAGTGCATTCTGGTGGTTTGAAACGCTGGTTTCATGTGAACTAACTCTATTTCAAGGATTTCTGCAGTGTACAACATCCTTTCTAGACTAGAGACTTACATTTTGATGTCTTTTACACTTGTTCTCTCTCTATTCTGTGATATTCATTAGTATTTGCTCTGAATGACTACTGATTTCTAGCTGTTTCCTATAATGGGCCTTCTTTTCTACTTGTGGGACTTCACCACATGTAGAAACAACTTTTTACACTCTTCTCTGAACTTGAGAAGCTACATACAATTGTCTTTCAACTGTTTTACAGTTGAATACTACTTTTCAGTGAATTCTAGTGGGTTGAAACACTGTTTTCTTGTGAAGTAACTCTATTTCAAGGATTTCTGTAGTGTATAACATCCTTTCTAGACTAGAAACTTAGATTTTTATGTCTTTTACACTTGTTCTCACAAAATTCTATGATATTCATTACTATTTCCTCTGAATTACTACTGATTTCTAGCTGTTTCTTATAATGGGCCTTCTGCTCTACTTGGGGAACTTCACCACATGTAGAAACAACTTTATACACTCTTCTGTGGACTTGCGAAGCTATATAAATTTGTCTTTCAACTGTTTTACAGTTAAATACTTCTTTTCAGTGCATTCTGGTGGTTTGAAACACTGGTTTCATGTGAACTAACTCTATTTCAAGGATTTCTGCAGTGTACAACATCCTTTCTTGACTAGAGACTTACATTTTGATGTCTTTTACACTTGTTCTCTCTCTATTCTGTGATATTCATTAGTATTTGCTCTGAATGACTACTGATTTCTAGCTGTTTCCTATAATGGGCCTTCTTTTCTACTTGTGGGACTTCACCACATGTAGAAACAACTTTATACACTCTTCTCTGAACTTGAGAAGCTACATACACTTGTCTTTCAACTGTTTTACAGTTGAATACTACTTTTCAGTGAATTCTAGTGGGTTGAAACACTGTTTTCTTGTGAAGTAACTCTATTTCAAGGATTTCTGTAGTGTATAACATCCTTTCTAGACTAGAAACTTAGATTTTTATGTCTTTTACACTTGTTCTCACACAATTCTATGATATTCATTACTATTTCCTCTGAATTACTACTGATTTCTAGCTGTTTCTTATAATGGGCCTTCTGCTCTACTTGGGGAACTTCACCACATGTAAAAACAACTTTATACAGTCTTCTGTGGACTTGTGAAGCTATATAAACTTGTCTTTCAACTGTTTTACAGTTAAATACTACTTTTCAGTGCATTCTGGTGGTTTGAAACACTGGTTTCATGTGAACTAACTCTATTTCAAGGATTTCTGCAGTGTACAACATCCTTTCTAGACTAGAGACTTACATTTTGATGTCTTTTACACTTGTTCTCTCTCTATTCTGTGATATTCATTAGTATTTGCTCTGAATGACTACTGATTTCTAGCTGTTTCCTATAATGGGCCTTCTTTTCTACTTGTGGGACTTCACCACATGTAGAAACAACTTTATACACTCTTCTCTGAACTTGAGAAGCTACATACACTTGTCTTTCAACTGTTTTACAGTTGAATACTACTTTTCAGTGACTTCTAGTGGGTTGAAACACTGTTTTCTTGTGAAGTAACTCTATTTCAAGGATTTCTGTAGTGTATAACATCCTTTCTAGACTAGAAACTTAGATTTTTATGTCTTTTACACTTGTTCTCACACAATTCTATGATATTCATTACTATTTCCTCTGAATTACTACTGATTTCTAGCTGTTTCTTATAATGGGCCTTCTGCTCTACTTGGGGAACTTCACCACATGTAGAAACAACTTTATACAGTCTTCTGTGGACTTGCGAAGCTATATAAACTTGTCTTTCAACTGTTTTACAGTTAAATACTACTTTTCAGTGCATTCTGGTGGTTTGAAACACTGGTTTCATGTGAACTAACTCTATTTCAAGGATTTCTGCAGTGTACAACATCCTTTCTAGACTAGAGACTTACATTTTGATGTCTTTTACACTTGTTCTCTCTCTATTCTGTGATATTCATTAGTATTTGTTCTGAATGACTACTGATTTCTAGCTGTTTCCTATAATGGGCCTTCTTTTCTACTTGTGGGACTTCACCACATGTAGAAACAACTTTATACACTCTTCTCTGAACTTGAGAAGCTACATACACTTGTCTTTCAACTGTTTTACAGTTGAATACTACTTTTCAGTGACTTCTAGTGGGTTGAAACACTGTTTTCTTGTGAAGTAACTCTATTTCAAGGATTTCTGTAGTGTATAACATCCTTTCTAGACTAGAAACTTAGATTTTTATGTCTTTTACACTTGTTCTCACACAATTCTATGATATTCATTACTATTTCCTCTGAATTACTACTGATTTCTAGTTGTTTCTTATAATGGGCCTTCTGCTCTACTTGTGGAACTTCACCACATGTAGAAACAACTTTATACAGTCTTCTGTTGACTTGCGAAGCTATATAAACTTGTCTTTCAACTGTTTTACAGTTAAATACTACTTTTCAGTGCATTCTGGTGGTTTGAAACGCTGGTTTCATGTGAACTAACTCTATTTCAAGGATTTCTGCAGTGTACAACATCCTTTCTAGACTAGAGACTTACATTTTGATGTCTTTTACACTTGTTCTCTCTCTATTCTGTGATATTCATTAGTATTTGCTCTGAATGACTACTGATTTCTAGCTGTTTCCTATAATGGGCCTTCTTTTCTACTTGTGGGACTTCACCACATGTAGAAACAACTTTTTACACTCTTCTCTGAACTTGAGAAGCTACATACAATTGTCTTTCAACTGTTTTACAGTTGAGTACTACTTTTCAGTGAATTCTAGTGGGTTGAAACACTGTTTTCTTGTGAAGTAACTCTATTTCAAGGATTTCTGTAGTGTATAACATCCTTTCTAGACTAGAAACTTAGATTTTTATGTCTTTTACACTTGTTCTCACAAAATTCTATGATATTCATTACTATTTCCTCTGAATTACTACTGATTTCTAGCTGTTTCTTATAATGGGCCTTCTGCTCTACTTGGGGAACTTCACCACATGTAGAAACAACTTTATACACTCTTCTGTGGACTTGCGAAGCTATATAAACTTGTCTTTCAACTGTCTTACAGTTAAATACTACTTTTCAGTGCATTCTGGTGGTTTGAAACACTGGTTTCATGTGAACTAACTCTATTTCAAGGATTTCTGCAGTGTACAACATCCTTTCTAGACTAGAGACTTACATTTTGATGTCTTTTACACTTGTTCTCTCTCTATTCTGTGATATTCATTAGTATTTGTTCTGAATGACTACTGATTTCTAGCTGTTTCCTATAATGGGCCTTCTTTTCTACTTGTGGGACTTCACCACATGTAGAAACAACTTTATACACTCTTCTCTGAACTTGAGAAGCTACATACACTTGTCTTTCAACTGTTTTACAGTTGAATACTACTTTTCAGTGACTTCTAGTGGGTTGAAACACTGTTTTCTTGTGAAGTAACTCTATTTCAAGGATTTCTGTAGTGTATAACATCCTTTCTAGACTAGAAACTTAGATTTTTATGTCTTTTACACTTGTTCTCACAAAATTCTATGATATTCATTACTATTTCCTCTGAATTACTACTGATTTCTAGTTGTTTCTTATAATGGGCCTTCTGCTCTACTTGTGGAACTTCACCACATGTAGAAACAACTTTATACAGTCTTCTGTTGACTTCCGAAGCTATATAAACTTTTCTTTCAACTGTTTTACAGTTAAATACTACTTTTCAGTGCATTCTGGTGGTTTGAAACACTGGTTTCATGTGAACTAACTCTATTTCAAGGATTTCTGCAGTGTACAACATCCTTTCTAGACTAGAGACTTACATTTTGATGTCTTTTACACTTGTTCTCTCTCTATTCTGTGATATTCATTAGTATTTGCTCTGAATGACTACTGATTTCTAGCTGTTTCCTATAATGGGCCTTCTTTTCTACTTGTGGGACTTCACCACATGTAGAAACAACTTTTTACACTCTTCTCTGAACTTGAGAAGCTACATACAATTGTCTTTCAACTGTTTTACAGTTGAATACTACTTTTCAGTGAATTCTAGTGGGTTGAAACACTCTTTTCTTGTGAAGTAACTCTATTTCAAGGATTTCTGTAGTGTATAACATCCTTTCTAGACTAGAAACTTAGATTTTTATGTCTTTTACACTTGTTCTCACACAATTCTATGATATTCATTACTATTTCCTCTGAATTACTACTGATTTCTAGCTGTTTCTTATAATGGGCCTTCTGCTCTACTTGGGGAACTTCACCACATGTAGAAACAACTTTATACAGTCTTCTGTGGACTTGCGAAGCTATATAAACTTGTCTTTCAACTGTTTTACAGTTAAATACTACTTTTCAGTGCATTCTGGTGGTTTGAAACACTGGTTTCATGTGAACTAACTCTATTTCAAGGATTTCTGCAGTGTACAACATCCTTTCTAGACTAGAGACTTACATTTTGATGTCTTTTACACTTGTTCTCTCTCTATTCTGTGATATTCATTAGTATTTGCTCTGAATGACTACTGATTTCTAGCTGTTTCCTATAATGGGCCTTCTTTTCTACTTGTGGGACTTCACCACATGTAGAAACAACTTTTTACACTCTTCTCTGAACTTGAGAAGCTACATACAATTGTCTTTCAACTGTTTTACAGTTGAATACTACTTTTCAGTGAATTCTAGTGGGTTGAAACACTCTTTTCTTGTGAAGTAACTCTATTTCAAGGATTTCTGTAGTGTATAACATCCTTTCTAGACTAGAAACTTAGATTTTTATGTCTTTTACACTTGTTCTCACAAAATTCTATGATATTCATTACTATTTCCTCTGAATTACTACTGATTTCTAGCTGTTTCTTATAATGGGCCTTCTGCTCTACTTGGGGAACTTCACCACATGTAGAAACAACTTTATACAGTCTTCTGTGGACTTGCGAAGCTATATAAACTTGTCTTTCAACTGTTTTACAGTTAAATACTACTTTTCAGTGCATTCTGGTGGTTTGAAACACTGGTTTCATGTGAACTAACTCTATTTCAAGGATTTCTGCAGTGTACAACATCCTTTCTAGACTAGAGACTTACATTTTGATGTCTTTTACACTTGTTCTCTCTCTATTCTGTGATATTCATTAGTATTTGCTCTGAATGACTACTGATTTCTAGCTGTTTCCTATAATGGGCCTTCTTTTCTACTTGTGGGACTTCACCACATGTAGAAACAACTTTTTACACTCTTCTCTGAACTTGAGAAGCTACATACAATTGTCTTTCAACTGTTTTACAGTTGAATACTACTTTTCAGTGAATTCTAGTGGGTTGAAACACTGTTTTCTTGTGAAGTAACTCTATTTCAAGGATTTCTGTAGTGTATAACATCCTTTCTAGACTAGAAACTTAGACTTTTATGTCTTTTACACTTGTTCTCACAAAATTCTATGATATTCATTACTATTTCCTCTGAATTACTACTGATTTCTAGCTGTTTCTTATAATGGGCCTTCTGCTCTACTTGGGGAACTTCACCACATGTAGAAACAACTTTATACACTCTTCTGTGGACTTGCGAAGCTATATAAATTTGTCTTTCAACTGTTTTACAGTTAAATACTTCTTTTCAGTGCATTCTGGTGGTTTGAAACACTGGTTTCATGTGAACTAACTCTATTTCAAGGATTTCTGCAGTGTACAACATCCTTTCTTGACTAGAGACTTACATTTTGATGTCTTTTACACTTGTTCTCTCTCTATTCTGTGATATTCATTAGTATTTGCTCTGAATGACTACTGATTTCTAGCTGTTTCCTATAATGGGCCTTCTTTTCTACTTGTGGGACTTCACCACATGTAGAAACAACTTTATACACTCTTCTCTGAACTTGAGAAGCAACATACACTTGTCTTTCAACTGTTTTACAGTTGAATACTACTTTTCAGTGACTTCTAGTGGGTTGAAACACTGTTTTCTTGTGAAGTAACTCTATTTCAAGGATTTCTGTAGTGTATAACATCCTTTCTAGACTAGAAACTTAGATTTTTATGTCTTTTACACTTGTTCTCACACAATTCTATGATATTCATTACTATTTCCTCTGAATTACTACTGATTTCTAGCTGTTTCTTATAATGGGCCTTCTGCTCTACTTGGGGAACTTCACCACATGTAGAAACAACTTTATACAGTCTTCTGTGGACTTGCGAAGCTATATAAACTTGTCTTTCAACTGTTTTACAGTTAAATACTACTTTTCAGTGCATTCTGGTGGTTTGAAACACTGGTTTCATGTGAACTAACTCTATTTCAAGGATTTCTGCAGTGTACAACATCCTTTCTAGACTAGAGACTTACATTTTGATGTCTTTTACACTTGTTCTCTCTCTATTCTGTGATATTCATTAGTATTTGTTCTGAATGACTACTGATTTCTAGCTGTTTCCTATAATGGGCCTTCTTTTCTACTTGTGGGACTTCACCACATGTAGAAACAACTTTATACACTCTTCTCTGAACTTGAGAAGCTACATACACTTGTCTTTCAACTGTTTTACAGTTGAATACTACTTTTCAGTGACTTCTAGTGGGTTGAAACACTGTTTTCTTGTGAAGTAACTCTATTTCAAGGATTTCTGTAGTGTATAACATCCTTTCTAGACTAGAAACTTAGATTTTTATGTCTTTTACACTTGTTCTCACACAATTCTATGATATTCATTACTATTTCCTCTGAATTACTACTGATTTCTAGTTGTTTCTTATAATGGGCCTTCTGCTCTAGTTGTGGAACTTCACCACATGTAGAAACAACTTTATACAGTCTTCTGTTGACTTGCGAAGCTATATAAACTTGTCTTTCAACTGTTTTACAGTTAAATACTACTTTTCAGTGCATTCTGGTGGTTTGAAACGCTGGTTTCATGTGAACTAACTCTATTTCAAGGATTTCTGCAGTGTACAACATCCTTTCTAGACTAGAGACTTACATTTTGATGTCTTTTACACTTGTTCTCTCTCTATTCTGTGATATTCATTAGTATTTGCTCTGAATGACTACTGATTTCTAGCTGTTTCCTATAATGGGCCTTCTTTTCTACTTGTGGGACTTCACCACATGTAGAAACAACTTTTTACACTCTTCTCTGAACTTGAGAAGCTACATACAATTGTCTTTCAACTGTTTTACAGTTGAATACTACTTTTCAGTGAATTCTAGTGGGTTGAAACACTGTTTTCTTGTGAAGTAACTCTATTTCAAGGATTTCTGTAGTGTATAACATCCTTTCTAGACTAGAAACTTAGATTTTTATGTCTTTTACACTTGTTCTCACAAAATTCTATGATATTCATTACTATTTCCTCTGAATTACTACTGATTTCTAGCTGTTTCTTATAATGGGCCTTCTGCTCTACTTGGGGAACTTCACCACATGTAGAAACAACTTTATACACTCTTCTGTGGACTTGCGAAGCTATATAAATTTGTCTTTCAACTGTTTTACAGTTAAATACTTCTTTTCAGTGCATTCTGGTGGTTTGAAACACTGGTTTCATGTGAACTAACTCTATTTCAAGGATTTCTGCAGTGTACAACATCCTTTCTTGACTAGAGACTTACATTTTGATGTCTTTTACACTTGTTCTCTCTCTATTCTGTGATATTCATTAGTATTTGCTCTGAATGACTACTGATTTCTAGCTGTTTCCTATAATGGGCCTTGTTTTCTACTTGTGGGACTTCACCACATGTAGAAACAACTTTATACACTCTTCTCTGAACTTGAGAAGCAACATACACTTGTCTTTCAACTGTTTTACAGTTGAATACTACTTTTCAGTGACTTCTAGTGGGTTGAAACACTGTTTTCTTGTGAAGTAACTCTATTTCAAGGATTTCTGTAGTGTATAACATCCTTTCTAGACTAGAAACTTAGATTTTTATGTCTTTTACACTTGTTCTCACACAATTCTATGATATTCATTACTATTTCCTCTGAATTACTACTGATTTCTAGCTGTTTCTTATAATGGGCCTTCTGCTCTACTTGGGGAACTTCACCACATGTAGAAACAACTTTATACACTCTTCTGTGGACTTGCGAAGCTATATAAACTTGTCTTTCAACTGTTTTACAGTTAAATACTTCTTTTCAGTGCATTCTGGTGGTTTGAAACACTGGTTTCATGTGAACTAACTCTATTTCAAGGATTTCTGCAGTGTACAACATCCTTTCTAGACTAGAGACTTACATTTTGATGTCTTTTACACTTGTTCTCTCTCTATTCTGTGATATTCATTAGTATTTGCTCTGAATGACTACTGATTTCTAGCTGTTTCCTATAATGGGCCTTCTTTTCTACTTGTGGGACTTCACCACATGTAGAAACAACTTTTTACACTCTTCTCTGAACTTGAGAAGCTACATACAATTGTGTTTCAACTGTTTTACAGTTGAATACTACTTTTCAGTGAATTCTAGTGGGTTGAAACACTGTTTTCTTGTGAAGTAACTCTATTTCAATGATTTCTGTAGTGTATAACATCCTTTCTAGACTAGAAACTTAGACTTTTATGTCTTTTACACTTGTTCTCACAAAATTCTATGATATTCATTACTATTTCCTCTGAATTACTACTGATTTCTAGCTGTTTCTTATAATGGGCCTTCTGCTCTACTTGGGGAACTTCACCACATGTAGAAACAACTTTATACACTCTTCTGTGGACTTGCGAAGCTATATAAATTTGTCTTTCAACTGGTTTCCAGTTAAATACTTCTTTTCAGTGCATTCTGGTGGTTTGAAACGCTGGTTTCATGTGAACTAACTCTATTTCAAGGATTTCTGCAGTGTACAACATCCTTTCTAGACTAGAGACTTACATTTTGATGTCTTTTACACTTGTTCTCTCTCTATTCTGTGATATTCATTAGTATTTGCTCTGAATGACTACTGATTTCTAGCTGTTTCCTATAATGGGCCTTCTTTTCTACTTGTGGGACTTCACCACATGTAGAAACAACTTTTTACACTCTTCTCTGAACTTGAGAAGCTACATACAATTGTCTTTCAACTGTTTTACAGTTGAATACTACTTTTCAGTGAATTCTAGTGGGTTGAAACACTGTTTTCTTGTGAAGTAACTCTATTTCAAGGATTTCTGTAGTGTATAACATCCTTTCTAGACTAGAAACTTAGATTTTTATGTCTTTTACACTTGTTCTCACAAAATTCTATGATATTCATTACTATTTCCTCTGAATTACTACTGATTTCTAGCTGTTTCTTATAATGGGCCTTCTGCTCTACTTGGGGAACTTCACCACATGTAGAAACAACTTTATACACTCTTCTGTGGACTTGCGAAGCTATATAAACTTGTCTTTCAACTGTCTTACAGTTAAATACTTCTTTTCAGTGCATTCTGGTGGTTTGAAACACTGGTTTCATGTGAACTAACTCTATTTCAAGGATTTCTGCAGTGTACAACATCCTTTCTTGACTAGAGACTTACATTTTGATGTCTTTTACACTTGTTCTCTCTCTATTCTGTGATATTCATTAGTATTTGCTCTGAATGACTACTGATTTCTAGCTGTTTCCTATAATGGGCCTTCTTTTCTACTTGTGGGACTTCACCACATGTAGAAACAACTTTATACACTCTTCTCTGAACTTGAGAAGCTACATACAATTGTCTTTCAACTGTTTTACAGTTGAATACTACTTTTCAGTGAATTCTAGTGGGTTGAAACACTGTTTTCTTGTGAAGTAACTCTATTTCAAGGATTTCTGTAGTGTATAACATCCTTTCTAGACTAGAAACTTAGATTTTTATGTCTTTTACACTTGTTCTCACACAATTCTATGATATACATTACTATTTCCTCTGAATTACTACTGATTTCTAGCTGTTTCTTATAATGGGCCTTCTGCTCTACTTGGGGAACTTCACCACATGTAGAAACAACTTTATACAGTCTTCTGTGGACTTGCGAAGCTATATAAACTTGTCTTTCAACTGTCTTACAGTTAAATACTACTTTTCAGTGCATTCTGGTGGTTTGAAACACTGGTTTCATGTGAACTAACTCTATTTCAAGGATTTCTGCAGTGTACAACATCCTTTCTAGACTAGAGACTTACATTTTGATGTCTTTTACACTTGTTCTCTCTCTATTCTGTGATATTCATTAGTATTTGCTCTGAATGACTACTGATTTCTAGCTGTTTCCTATAATGGGCCTTCTTTTCTACTTGTGGGACTTCACCACATGTAGAAACAAGTTTTTACACTCTTCTCTGAACTTGAGAAGCTACATACAATTGTCTTTCAACTGTTTTACAGTTGAATACTACTTTTCAGTGAATTCTAGTGGGTTGAAACACTCTTTTCTTGTGAAGTAACTCTACTTCAAGGATTTCTGTAGTGTATAACATCCTTTCTAGACTAGAAACTTAGATTTTTATGTCTTTTACACTTGTTCTCACAAAATTCTATGATATTCATTACTATTTCCTCTGAATTACTACTGATTTCTAGCTGTTTCTTATAATGGGCCTTCTGCTCTACTTGGGGAACTTCACCACATGTAGAAACAACTTTATACAGTCTTCTGTGGACTTGCGAAGCTTTATAAACTTGTCTTTCAACTGTTTTACAGTTAAATACTACTTTTCAGTGCATTCTGGTGGTTTGAAACACTGGTTTCATGTGAACTAACTCTATTTCAAGGATTTCTGCAGTGTACAACATCCTTTCTAGACTAGAGACTTACATTTTGATGTCTTTTACACTTGTTCTCTCTCTATTCTGTGATATTCATTAGTATTTGCTCTGAATGACTACTGATTTCTAGCTGTTTCCTATAATGGGCCTTCTTTTCTACTTGTGGGACTTCACCACATGTAGAAACAACTTTTTACACTCTTCTCTGAACTTGAGAAGCTACATACAATTGTGTTTCAACTGTTTTACAGTTGAATACTACTTTTCAGTGAATTCTAGTGGGTTGAAACACTGTTTTCTTGTGAAGTAACTCTATTTCAAGGATTTCTGTAGTGTATAACATCCTTTCTAGACTAGAAACTTAGACTTTTATGTCTTTTACACTTGTTCTCACAAAATTCTATGATATTCATTACTATTTCCTCTGAATTACTACTGATTTCTAGCTGTTTCTTATAATGGGCCTTCTGCTCTACTTGGGGAACTTCACCACATGTAGAAACAACTTTATACACTCTTCTGTGGACTTGCGAAGCTATATAAATTTGTCTTTCAACTGTTTTACAGTTAAATACTTCTTTTCAGTGCATTCTGGTGGTTTGAAACACTGGTTTCATGTGAACTAACTCTATTTCAAGGATTTCTGCAGTGTACAACATCCTTTCTTGACTAGAGACTTACATTTTGATGTCTTTTACACTTGTTCTCTCTCTATTCTGTGATATTCATTAGTATTTGCTCTGAATGACTACTGATTTCTAGCTGTTTCCTATAATGGGCCTTCTTTTCTACTTGTGGGAGTTCACCACATGTAGAAACAACTTTATACACTCTTCTCTGAACTTGAGAAGCTACATACACTTGTCTTTCAACTGTTTTACAGTTGAATACTACTTTTCAGTGACTTCTAGTGGGTTGAAACACTGTTTTCTTGTGAAGTAACTCTATTTCAAGGATTTCTGTAGTGTATAACATCCTTTCTAGACTAGAAACTTAGATTTTTATGTCTTTTACACTTGTTCTCACACAATTCTATGATATTCATTACTATTTCCTCTGAATTACTACTGATTTCTAGCTGTTTCTTATAATGGGCCTTCTGCTCTACTTGGGGAACTTCACCACATGTAGAAACAACTTTATACAGTCTTCTGTGGACTTGCGAAGCTATATAAACTTGTCTTTCAACTGTTTTACAGTTAAATACTACTTTTCAGTGCATTCTGGTGGTTTGAAACACTGGTTTCATGTGAACTAACTCTATTTCAAGGATTTCTGCAGTGTACAACATCCTTTCTAGACTAGAGACTTACATTTTGATGTCTTTTACACTTGTTCTCTCTCTATTCTGTGATATTCATTAGTATTTGTTCTGAATGACTACTGATTTCTAGCTGTTTCCTATAATGGGCCTTCTTTTCTACTTGTGCGACTTCACCACATGTAGAAACAACTTTATACACTCTTCTCTGAACTTGAGAAGCTACATACACTTGTCTTTCAACTGTTTTACAGTTGAATACTACTTTTCAGTGACTTCTAGTGGGTTGAAACACTGTTTTCTTGTGAAGTAACTCTATTTCAAGGATTTCCGTAGTGTATAACATCCTTTCTAGACTAGAAACTTAGATTTTTATGTCTTTTACACTTGTTCTCACACAATTCTATGATATTCATTAGTATTTCCTCTGAATTACTACTGATTTCTAGCTGTTTCCTATAATGGGCCTTCTTTTCTACTTGTGGGACTTCACCACATTTAGAAACAACTTTACACAGTCTTCTGTGGACTTGCGAAGCTATATAAACTTGTCGTTCAACTGTTTTACAGTTAAATACTACTTTTCAGTGCATTCTGGTGGTTTGAAACACTGGTTTCATGTGAACTAACTCTATTTCAAGGATTTCTGCAGTGTACAACATCCTTTCTAGACTAGACACTTTCATTTTGATGTGTTTTACACTTGTTCTCTCACTATTCTGTGATATTCATTAGTATTTGCTCTGAATTACTAATGCTTTCTTGCAGTGTCCTATAATGGGCCTTCTGGTATACTTGCGGGACTTCACCACATGTAGAAACAACTTTATACACTCTTCTCTGATCTTGAGAAGCTACATACACTTGTCTTTCAACTGTTTTACAGTTGAATACTACTTTTCAGTGAATTCTAGTGGGTTGAAACACTGTTTTCTTGTGAAGTAACTCTATTTCAAGGATTTCTGTAGTGTATAACATCCTTTCTAGACTAGAAACTTAGATTTTTATGTCTTTTACACTTGTTCTCACACAATTCTATGATATTCATTACTATTTCCTCTGAATTACTACTGATTTCTAGCTGTTTCTTATAATGGGCCTTCTGCTCTACTTGGGGAACTTCACCACATGTAGAAACAACTTTATACACTCTTCTGTGGACTTGCGAAGCTATATAAACTTGTCTTTCAACTGTTTTACAGTTAAATACTTCTTTTCAGTGCATTCTGGTGGTTTGAAACACTGGTTTCATGTGAACTAACTCTATTTCAAGAATTTCTGCAGTGTACAACATCCTTTCTAGACTAGAGACTTACATTTTGATGTCTTTTACACTTGTTCTCTCTCTATTCTGTGATATTCATTAGTATTTGCTCTGAATGACTACTGATTTCTAGCTCTTTCCTATAATGGGCCTTCTTTTCTACTTGTGGGACTTCACCACATGTAGAAACAACTTTTTACACTCTTCTCTGAACTTGAGAAGCTACATACAATTGTCTTTCAACTGTTTTACAGTTGAATACTACTTTTCAGTGAATTCTAGTGGGTTGAAACACTGTTTTCTTGTGAAGTAACTCTATTTCAAGGATTTCTGTAGTGTATAACATCCTTTCTAGACTAGAAACTTAGATTTTTATGTCTTTTACACTTGTTCTCACACAATTCTATGATATTCATTACTATTTCCTCTGAATTACTACTGATTTCTAGCTGTTTCTTATAATGGGCCTTCTGCTCTACTTGGGGAACTTCACCACATGTAGAAACAACTTTATACAGTCTTCTGTGGACTTGCGAAGCTATATAAACTTGTCTTTCAACTGTTTTACAGTTAAATACTACTTTTCAGTGCATTCTGGTGGTTTGAAACACTGGTTTCATGTGAACTAACTCTATTTCAAGGATTTCTGCAGTGTACAACATCCTTTCTAGACTAGAGACTTACATTTTGATGTCTTTTACACTTGTTCTCTCTCTATTCTGTGATATTCATTAGTATTTGCTCTGAATGACTACTGATTTCTAGCTGTTTCCTATAATGGGCCTTCTTTTCTACTTGTGGGACTTCACCACATGTAGAAACAACTTTATACACTCTTCTCTGAACTTGAGAAGCTACATACACTTGTCTTTCAACTGTTTTACAGTTGAATACTACTTTTCAGTGACTTCTAGTGGGTTGAAACACTGTTTTCTTGTGAAGTAACTCTATTTCAAGGATTTCTGTAGTGTATAACATCCTTTCTAGACTAGAAACTTAGATTTTTATGTCTTTTACACTTGTTCTCACACAATTCTATGATATTCATTACTATTTCCTCTGAATTACTACTGATTTCTAGCTGTTTCTTATAATGGGCCTTCTGCTCTACTTGGGGAACTTCACCACATGTAGAAACAACTTTATACAGTCTTCTGTGGACTTGCGAAGCTATATAAACTTGTCTTTCAACTGTTTTACAGTTAAATACTACTTTTCAGTGCATTCTGGTGGTTTGAAACACTGGTTTCATGTGAACTAACTCTATTTCAAGGATTTCTGCAGTGTACAACATCCTTTCTAGACTAGAGACTTACATTTTGATGTCTTTTACACTTGTTCTCTCTCTATTCTGTGATATTCATTAGTATTTGTTCTGAATGACTACTGATTTCTAGCTGTTTCCTATAATGGGCCTTCTTTTCTACTTGTGGGACTTCACCACATGTAGAAACAACTTTATACACTCTTCTCTGAACTTGAGAAGCTACATACACTTGTCTTTCAACTGTTTTACAGTTGAATACTACTTTTCAGTGACTTCTAGTGGGTTGAAACACTGTTTTCTTGTGAAGTAACTCTATTTCAAGGATTTCTGTAGTGTATAACATCCTTTCTAGACTAGAAACTTAGATTTTTATGTCTTTTACACTTGTTCTCACACAATTCTATGATATTCATTACTATTTCCTCTGAATTACTACTGATTTCTAGCTGTTTCTTATAATGGGCCTTCTGCTCTACTTGGGGAACTTCACCACATGTAGAAACAACTTTATACACTCTTCTGTGGACTTGCGAAGCTATATAAACTTGTCTTTCAACTGTTTTACAGTTAAATACTTCTTTTCAGTGCATTCTGGTGGTTTGAAACACTGGTTTCATGTGAACTAACTCTATTTCAAGGATTTCTGCAGTGTACAACATCCTTTCTAGACTAGAGACTTACATTTTGATGTCTTTTACACTTGTTCTCTCTCTATTCTGTGATATTCATTAGTATTTGCTCTGAATGACTACTGATTTCTAGCTGTTTCCTATAATGGGCCTTCTTTTCTACTTGTGGGACTTCACCACATGTAGAAACAACTTTTTACACTCTTCTCTGAACTTGAGAAGCTACATACAATTGTGTTTCAACTGTTTTACAGTTGAATACTACTTTTCAGTGAATTCTAGTGGGTTGAAACACTGTTTTCTTGTGAAGTAACTCTATTTCAAGGATTTCTGTAGTGTATAACATCCTTTCTAGACTAGAAACTTAGACTTTTATGTCTTTTACACTTGTTCTCACAAAATTCTATGATATTCATTACTATTTCCTCTGAATTACTACTGATTTCTAGCTGTTTCTTATAATGGGCCTTCTGCTCTACTTGGGGAACTTCACCACATGTAGAAACAACTTTATACACTCTTCTGTGGACTTGCGAAGCTATATAAATTTGTCTTTCAACTGGTTTCCAGTTAAATACTTCTTTTCAGTGCATTCTGGTGGTTTGAAACGCTGGTTTCATGTGAACTAACTCTATTTCAAGGATTTCTGCAGTGTACAACATCCTTTCTAGACTAGAGACTTACATTTTGATGTCTTTTACACTTGTTCTCTCTCTATTCTGTGATATTCATTAGTATTTGCTCTGAATGACTACTGATTTCTAGCTGTTTCCTATAATGGGCCTTCTTTTCTACTTGTGGGACTTCACCACATGTAGAAACAAGTTTTTACACTCTTCTCTGAACTTGAGAAGCTACATACAATTGTCTTTCAACTGTTTTACAGTTGAATACTACTTTTCAGTGAATTCTAGTGGGTTGAAACACTCTTTTCTTGTGAAGTAACTCTACTTCAAGGATTTCTGTAGTGTATAACATCCTTTCTAGACTAGAAACTTAGATTTTTATGTCTTTTACACTTGTTCTCACAAAATTCTATGATATTCATTACTATTTCCTCTGAATTACTACTGATTTCTAGCTGTTTCTTATAATGGGCCTTCTGCTCTACTTGGGGAACTTCACCACATGTAGAAACAACTTTATACAGTCTTCTGTGGACTTGCGAAGCTTTATAAACTTGTCTTTCAACTGTTTTACAGTTAAATACTACTTTTCAGTGCATTCTGGTGGTTTGAAACACTGGTTTCATGTGAACTAACTCTATTTCAAGGATTTCTGCAGTGTACAACATCCTTTCTAGACTAGAGACTTACATTTTGATGTCTTTTACACTTGTTCTCTCTCTATTCTGTGATATTCATTAGTATTTGCTCTGAATGACTACTGATTTCTAGCTGTTTCCTATAATGGGCCTTCTTTTCTACTTGTGGGACTTCACCACATGTAGAAACAACTTTTTACACTCTTCTCTGAACTTGAGAAGCTACATACAATTGTGTTTCAACTGTTTTACAGTTGAATACTACTTTTCAGTGAATTCTAGTGGGTTGAAACACTGTTTTCTTGTGAAGTAACTCTATTTCAAGGATTTCTGTAGTGTATAACATCCTTTCTAGACTAGAAACTTAGACTTTTATGTCTTTTACACTTGTTCTCACAAAATTCTATGATATTCATTACTATTTCCTCTGAATTACTACTGATTTCTAGCTGTTTCTTATAATGGGCCTTCTGCTCTACTTGGGGAACTTCACCACATGTAGAAACAACTTTATACACTCTTCTGTGGACTTGCGAAGCTATATAAATTTGTCTTTCAACTGTTTTACAGTTAAATACTTCTTTTCAGTGCATTCTGGTGGTTTGAAACACTGGTTTCATGTGAACTAACTCTATTTCAAGAATTTCTGCAGTGTACAACATCCTTTCTAGACTAGAGACTTACATTTTGATGTCTTTTACACTTGTTCTCTCTCTATTCTGTGATATTCATTAGTATTTGCTCTGAATGACTACTGATTTCTAGCTCTTTCCTATAATGGGCCTTCTTTTCTACTTGTGGGACTTCACCACATGTAGAAACAACTTTTTACACTCTTCTCTGAACTTGAGAAGCTACATACAATTGTCTTTCAACTGTTTTACAGTTGAATACTACTTTTCAGTGAATTCTAGTGGGTTGAAACACTGTTTTCTTGTGAAGTAACTCTATTTCAAGGATTTCTGTAGTGTATAACATCCTTTCTAGACTAGAAACTTAGATTTTTATGTCTTTTACACTTGTTCTCACACAATTCTATGATATTCATTACTATTTCCTCTGAATTACTACTGATTTCTAGCTGTTTCTTATAATGGGCCTTCTGCTCTACTTGGGGAACTTCACCACATGTAGAAACAACTTTATACAGTCTTCTGTGGACTTGCGAAGCTATATAAACTTGTCTTTCAACTGTTTTACAGTTAAATACTACTTTTCAGTGCATTCTGGTGGTTTGAAACACTGGTTTCATGTGAACTAACTCTATTTCAAGGATTTCTGCAGTGTACAACATCCTTTCTAGACTAGAGACTTACATTTTGATGTCTTTTACACTTGTTCTCTCTCTATTCTGTGATATTCATTAGTATTTGCTCTGAATGACTACTGATTTCTAGCTGTTTCCTATAATGGGCCTTCTTTTCTACTTGTGGGACTTCACCACATGTAGAAACAACTTTATACACTCTTCTCTGAACTTGAGAAGCTACATACACTTGTCTTTCAACTGTTTTACAGTTGAATACTACTTTTCAGTGACTTCTAGTGGGTTGAAACACTGTTTTCTTGTGAAGTAACTCTATTTCAAGGATTTCTGTAGTGTATAACATCCTTTCTAGACTAGAAACTTAGATTTTTATGTCTTTTACACTTGTTCTCACACAATTCTATGATATTCATTACTATTTCCTCTGAATTACTACTGATTTCTAGCTGTTTCTTATAATGGGCCTTCTGCTCTACTTGGGGAACTTCACCACATGTAGAAACAACTTTATACAGTCTTCTGTGGACTTGCGAAGCTATATAAACTTGTCTTTCAACTGTTTTACAGTTAAATACTACTTTTCAGTGCATTCTGGTGGTTTGAAACACTGGTTTCATGTGAACTAACTCTATTTCAAGGATTTCTGCAGTGTACAACATCCTTTCTAGACTAGAGACTTACATTTTGATGTCTTTTACACTTGTTCTCTCTCTATTCTGTGATATTCATTAGTATTTGTTCTGAATGACTACTGATTTCTAGCTGTTTCCTATAATGGGCCTTCTTTTCTACTTGTGGGACTTCACCACATGTAGAAACAACTTTATACACTCTTCTCTGAACTTGAGAAGCTACATACACTTGTCTTTCAACTGTTTTACAGTTGAATACTACTTTTCAGTGACTTCTAGTGGGTTGAAACACTGTTTTCTTGTGAAGTAACTCTATTTCAAGGATTTCTGTAGTGTATAACATCCTTTCTAGACTAGAAACTTAGATTTTTATGTCTTTTACACTTGTTCTCACACAATTCTATGATATTCATTACTATTTCCTCTGAATTACTACTGATTTCTAGCTGTTTCTTATAATGGGCCTTCTGCTCTACTTGGGGAACTTCACCACATGTAGAAACAACTTTATACACTCTTCTGTGGACTTGCGAAGCTATATAAACTTGTCTTTCAACTGTTTTACAGTTAAATACTTCTTTTCAGTGCATTCTGGTGGTTTGAAACACTGGTTTCATGTGAACTAACTCTATTTCAAGGATTTCTGCAGTGTACAACATCCTTTCTAGACTAGAGACTTACATTTTGATGTCTTTTACACTTGTTCTCTCTCTATTCTGTGATATTCATTAGTATTTGCTCTGAATGACTACTGATTTCTAGCTGTTTCCTATAATGGGCCTTCTTTTCTACTTGTGGGACTTCACCACATGTAGAAACAACTTTTTACACTCTTCTCTGAACTTGAGAAGCTACATACAATTGTGTTTCAACTGTTTTACAGTTGAATACTACTTTTCAGTGAATTCTAGTGGGTTGAAACACTGTTTTCTTGTGAAGTAACTCTATTTCAAGGATTTCTGTAGTGTATAACATCCTTTCTAGACTAGAAACTTAGACTTTTATGTCTTTTACACTTGTTCTCACAAAATTCTATGATATTCATTACTATTTCCTCTGAATTACTACTGATTTCTAGCTGTTTCTTATAATGGGCCTTCTGCTCTACTTGGGGAACTTCACCACATGTAGAAACAACTTTATACACTCTTCTGTGGACTTGCGAAGCTATATAAATTTGTCTTTCAACTGGTTTCCAGTTAAATACTTCTTTTCAGTGCATTCTGGTGGTTTGAAACGCTGGTTTCATGTGAACTAACTCTATTTCAAGGATTTCTGCAGTGTACAACATCCTTTCTAGACTAGAGACTTACATTTTGATGTCTTTTACACTTGTTCTCTCTCTATTCTGTGATATTCATTAGTATTTGCTCTGAATGACTACTGATTTCTAGCTGTTTCCTATAATGGGCCTTCTTTTCTACTTGTGGGACTTCACCACATGTAGAAACAAGTTTTTACACTCTTCTCTGAACTTGAGAAGCTACATACAATTGTCTTTCAACTGTTTTACAGTTGAATACTACTTTTCAGTGAATTCTAGTGGGTTGAAACACTCTTTTCTTGTGAAGTAACTCTACTTCAAGGATTTCTGTAGTGTATAACATCCTTTCTAGACTAGAAACTTAGATTTTTATGTCTTTTACACTTGTTCTCACAAAATTCTATGATATTCATTACTATTTCCTCTGAATTACTACTGATTTCTAGCTGTTTCTTATAATGGGCCTTCTGCTCTACTTGGGGAACTTCACCACATGTAGAAACAACTTTATACAGTCTTCTGTGGACTTGCGAAGCTTTATAAACTTGTCTTTCAACTGTTTTACAGTTAAATACTACTTTTCAGTGCATTCTGGTGGTTTGAAACACTGGTTTCATGTGAACTAACTCTATTTCAAGGATTTCTGCAGTGTACAACATCCTTTCTAGACTAGAGACTTACATTTTGATGTCTTTTACACTTGTTCTCTCTCTATTCTGTGATATTCATTAGTATTTGCTCTGAATGACTACTGATTTCTAGCTCTTTCCTATAATGGGCCTTCTTTTCTACTTGTGGGACTTCACCACATGTAGAAACAACTTTTTACACTCTTCTCTGAACTTGAGAAGCTACATACAATTGTCTTTCAACTGTTTTACAGTTGAATACTACTTTTCAGTGAATTCTAGTGGGTTGAAACACTGTTTTCTTGTGAAGTAACTCTATTTCAAGGATTTCTGTAGTGTATAACATCCTTTCTAGACTAGAAACTTAGATTTTTATGTCTTTTACACTTGTTCTCACACAATTCTATGATATTCATTACTATTTCCTCTGAATTACTACTGATTTCTAGCTGTTTCTTATAATGGGCCTTCTGCTCTACTTGGGGAACTTCACCACATGTAGAAACAACTTTATACAGTCTTCTGTGGACTTGCGAAGCTATATAAACTTGTCTTTCAACTGTTTTACAGTTAAATACTACTTTTCAGTGCATTCTGGTGGTTTGAAACACTGGTTTCATGTGAACTAACTCTATTTCAAGGATTTCTGCAGTGTACAACATCCTTTCTAGACTAGAGACTTACATTTTGATGTCTTTTACACTTGTTCTCTCTCTATTCTGTGATATTCATTAGTATTTGCTCTGAATGACTACTGATTTCTAGCTGTTTCCTATAATGGGCCTTCTTTTCTACTTGTGGGACTTCACCACATGTAGAAACAACTTTATACACTCTTCTCTGAACTTGAGAAGCTACATACACTTGTCTTTCAACTGTTTTACAGTTGAATACTACTTTTCAGTGACTTCTAGTGGGTTGAAACACTGTTTTCTTGTGAAGTAACTCTATTTCAAGGATTTCTGTAGTGTATAACATCCTTTCTAGACTAGAAACTTAGATTTTTATGTCTTTTACACTTGTTCTCACACAATTCTATGATATTCATTACTATTTCCTCTGAATTACTACTGATTTCTAGCTGTTTCTTATAATGGGCCTTCTGCTCTACTTGGGGAACTTCACCACATGTAGAAACAACTTTATACAGTCTTCTGTGGACTTGCGAAGCTATATAAACTTGTCTTTCAACTGTTTTACAGTTAAATACTACTTTTCAGTGCATTCTGGTGGTTTGAAACACTGGTTTCATGTGAACTAACTCTATTTCAAGGATTTCTGCAGTGTACAACATCCTTTCTAGACTAGAGACTTACATTTTGATGTCTTTTACACTTGTTCTCTCTCTATTCTGTGATATTCATTAGTATTTGTTCTGAATGACTACTGATTTCTAGCTGTTTCCTATAATGGGCCTTCTTTTCTACTTGTGGGACTTCACCACATGTAGAAACAACTTTATACACTCTTCTCTGAACTTGAGAAGCTACATACACTTGTCTTTCAACTGTTTTACAGTTGAATACTACTTTTCAGTGACTTCTAGTGGGTTGAAACACTGTTTTCTTGTGAAGTAACTCTATTTCAAGGATTTCTGTAGTGTATAACATCCTTTCTAGACTAGAAACTTAGATTTTTATGTCTTTTACACTTGTTCTCACACAATTCTATGATATTCATTACTATTTCCTCTGAATTACTACTGATTTCTAGTTGTTTCTTATAATGGGCCTTCTGCTCTACTTGTGGAACTTCACCACATGTAGAAACAACTTTATACAGTCTTCTGTTGACTTGCGAAGCTATATAAACTTGTCTTTCAACTGTTTTACAGTTAAATACTACTTTTCAGTGCATTCTGGTGGTTTGAAACGCTGGTTTCATGTGAACTAACTCTATTTCAAGGATTTCTGCAGTGTACAACATCCTTTCTAGACTAGAGACTTACATTTTGATGTCTTTTACACTTGTTCTCTCTCTATTCTGTGATATTCATTAGTATTTGCTCTGAATGACTACTGATTTCTAGCTGTTTCCTATAATGGGCCTTCTTTTCTACTTGTGGGACTTCACCACATGTAGAAACAACTTTTTACACTCTTCTCTGAACTTGAGAAGCTACATACAATTGTCTTTCAACTGTTTTACAGTTGAATACTACTTTTCAGTGAATTCTAGTGGGTTGAAACACTGTTTTCTTGTGAAGTAACTCTATTTCAAGGATTTCTGTAGTGTATAACATCCTTTCTAGACTAGAAACTTAGATTTTTATGTCTTTTACACTTGTTCTCACAAAATTCTATGATATTCATTACTATTTCCTCTGAATTACTACTGATTTCTAGCTGTTTCTTATAATGGGCCTTCTGCTCTACTTGGGGAACTTCACCACATGTAGAAACAACTTTATACACTCTTCTGTGGACTTGCGAAGCTATATAAATTTGTCTTTCAACTGTTTTACAGTTAAATACTTCTTTTCAGTGCATTCTGGTGGTTTGAAACACTGGTTTCATGTGAACTAACTCTATTTCAAGGATTTCTGCAGTGTACAACATCCTTTCTTGACTAGAGACTTACATTTTGATGTCTTTTACACTTGTTCTCTCTCTATTCTGTGATATTCATTAGTATTTGCTCTGAATGACTACTGATTTCTAGCTGTTTCCTATAATGGGCCTTCTTTTCTACTTGTGGGACTTCACCACATGTAGAAACAACTTTATACACTCTTCTCTGAACTTGAGAAGCTACATACACTTGTCTTTCAACTGTTTTACAGTTGAATACTACTTTTCAGTGACTTCTAGTGGGTTGAAACACTGTTTTCTTGTGAAGTAACTCTATTTCAAGGATTTCTGTAGTGTATAACATCCTTTCTAGACTAGAAACTTAGATTTTTATGTCTTTTACACTTGTTCTCACACAATTCTATGATATTCATTACTATTTCCTCTGAATTACTACTGATTTCTAGCTGTTTCTTATAATGGGCCTTCTGCTCTACTTGGGGAACTTCACCACATGTAGAAACAACTTTATACAGTCTTCTGTGGACTTGCGAAGCTATATAAACTTGTCTTTCAACTGTTTTACAGTTAAATACTACTTTTCAGTGCATTCTGGTGGTTTGAAACACTGGTTTCATGTGAACTAACTCTATTTCAAGGATTTCTGCAGTGTACAACATCCTTTCTAGACTAGAGACTTACATTTTGATGTCTTTTACACTTGTTCTCTCTCTATTCTGTGATATTCATTAGTATTTGTTCTGAATGACTACTGATTTCTAGCTGTTTCCTATAATGGGCCTTCTTTTCTACTTGTGGGACTTCACCACATGTAGAAACAACTTTATACACTCTTCTCTGAACTTGAGAAGCTACATACACTTGTCTTTCAACTGTTTTACAGTTGAATACTACTTTTCAGTGACTTCTAGTGGGTTGAAACACTGTTTTCTTGTGAAGTAACTCTATTTCAAGGATTTCTGTAGTGTATAACATCCTTTCTAGACTAGAAACTTAGATTTTTATGTCTTTTACACTTGTTCTCACACAATTCTATGATATTCATTACTATTTCCTCTGAATTACTACTGATTTCTAGTTGTTTCTTATAATGGGCCTTCTGCTCTACTTGTGGAACTTCACCACATGTAGAAACAACTTTATACAGTCTTCTGTTGACTTGCGAAGCTATATAAACTTGTCTTTCAACTGTTTTACAGTTAAATACTACTTTTCAGTGCATTCTGGTGGTTTGAAACGCTGGTTTCATGTGAACTAACTCTATTTCAAGGATTTCTGCAGTGTACAACATCCTTTCTAGACTAGAGACTTACATTTTGATGTCTTTTACACTTGTTCTCTCTCTATTCTGTGATATTCATTAGTATTTGCTCTGAATGACTACTGATTTCTAGCTGTTTCCTATAATGGGCCTTCTTTTCTACTTGTGGGACTTCACCACATGTAGAAACAACTTTTTACACTCTTCTCTGAACTTGAGAAGCTACATACAATTGTCTTTCAACTGTTTTACAGTTGAATACTACTTTTCAGTGAATTCTAGTGGGTTGAAACACTGTTTTCTTGTGAAGTAACTCTATTTCAAGGATTTCTGTAGTGTATAACATCCTTTCTAGACTAGAAACTTAGATTTTTATGTCTTTTACACTTGTTCTCACAAAATTCTATGATATTCATTACTATTTCCTCTGAATTACTACTGATTTCTAGCTGTTTCTTATAATGGGCCTTCTGCTCTACTTGGGGAACTTCACCACATGTAGAAACAACTTTATACACTCTTCTGTGGACTTGCGAAGCTATATAAATTTGTCTTTCAACTGTTTTACAGTTAAATACTTCTTTTCAGTGCATTCTGGTGGTTTGAAACACTGGTTTCATGTGAACTAACTCTATTTCAAGGATTTCTGCAGTGTACAACATCCTTTCTTGACTAGAGACTTACATTTTGATGTCTTTTACACTTGTTCTCTCTCTATTCTGTGATATTCATTAGTATTTTCTCTGAATGACTACTGATTTCTAGCTGTTTCCTATAATGGGCCTTCTTTTCTACTTGTGGGACTTCACCACATGTAGAAACAACTTTATACACTCTTCTCTGAACTTGAGAAGCTACATACACTTGTCTTTCAACTGTTTTACAGTTGAATACTACTTTTCAGTGAATTCTAGTGGGTTGAAACACTGTTTTCTTGTGAAGTAACTCTATTTCAAGGATTTCTGTAGTGTATAACATCCTTTCTAGACTAGAAACTTAGATTTTTATGTCTTTTACACTTGTTCTCACACAATTCTATGATATTCATTACTATTTCCTCTGAATTACTACTGATTTCTAGCTGTTTCTTATAATGGGCCTTCTGCTCTACTTGGGGAACTTCACCACATGTAAAAACAACTTTATACAGTCTTCTGTGGACTTGTGAAGCTATATAAACTTGTCTTTCAACTGTTTTACAGTTAAATACTACTTTTCAGTGCATTCTGGTGGTTTGAAACACTGGTTTCATGTGAACTAACTCTATTTCAAGGATTTCTGCAGTGTACAACATCCTTTCTAGACTAGAGACTTACATTTTGATGTCTTTTACACTTGTTCTCTCTCTATTCTGTGATATTCATTAGTATTTGCTCTGAATGACTACTGATTTCTAGCTGTTTCCTATAATGGGCCTTCTTTTCTACTTGTGGGACTTCACCACATGTAGAAACAACTTTATACACTCTTCTCTGAACTTGAGAAGCTACATACACTTGTCTTTCAACTGTTTTACAGTTGAATACTACTTTTCAGTGACTTCTAGTGGTTTGAAACACTGTTTTCTTGTGAAGTAACTCTATTTCAAGGATTTCTGTAGTGTATAACATCCTTTCTAGACTAGAAACTTAGATTTTTATGTCTTTTACACTTGTTCTCACACAATTCTATGATATTCATTACTATTTCCTCTGAATTACTACTGATTTCTAGCTGTTTCTTATAATGGGCCTTCTGCTCTACTTGGGGAACTTCACCACATGTAGAAACAACTTTATACAGTCTTCTGTGGACTTGCGAAGCTATATAAACTTGTCTTTCAACTGTTTTACAGTTACATACTACTTTTCAGTGCATTCTGGTGGTTTGAAACACTGGTTTCATGTGAACTAACTCTATTTCAAGGATTTCTGCAGTGTACAACATCCTTTCTAGACTAGAGACTTACATTTTGATGTCTTTTACACTTGTTCTCTCTCTATTCTGTGATATTCATTAGTATTTGTTCTGAATGACTACTGATTTCTAGCTGTTTCCTATAATGGGCCTTCTTTTCTACTTGTGGGACTTCACCACATGTAGAAACAACTTTATACACTCTTCTCTGAACTTGAGAAGCTACATACACTTGTCTTTCAACTGTTTTACAGTTGAATACTACTTTTCAGTGACTTCTAGTGGGTTGAAACACTGTTTTCTTGTGAAGTAACTCTAATTCAAGGATTTCTGTAGTGTATAACATCCTTTCTAGACTAGAAACTTAGATTTTTATGTCTTTTACACTTGTTCTCACACAATTCTATGATATTCATTACTATTTCCTCTGAATTACTACTGATTTCTAGTTGTTTCTTATAATGGGCCTTCTGCTCTACTTGTGGAACTTCACCACATGTAGAAACAACTTTATACAGTCTTCTGTTGACTTGCGAAGCTATATAAACTTGTCTTTCAACTGTTTTACAGTTAAATACTACTTTTCAGTGCATTCTGGTGGTTTGAAACGCTGGTTTCATGTGAACTAACTCTATTTCAAGGATTTCTGCAGTGTACAACATCCTTTCTAGACTAGAGACTTACATTTTGATGTCTTTTACACTTGTTCTCTCTCTATTCTGTGATATTCATTAGTATTTGCTCTGAATGACTACTGATTTCTAGCTGTTTCCTATAATGGGCCTTCTTTTCTACTTGTGGGACTTCACCACATGTAGAAACAACTTTTTACACTCTTCTCTGAACTTGAGAAGCTACATACAATTGTCTTTCAACTGTTTTACAGTTGAGTACTACTTTTCAGTGAATTCTAGTGGGTTGAAACACTGTTTTCTTGTGAAGTAACTCTATTTCAAGGATTTCTGTAGTGTATAACATCCTTTCTAGACTAGAAACTTAGATTTTTATGTCTTTTACACTTGTTCTCACAAAATTCTATGATATTCATTACTATTTCCTCTGAATTACTACTGATTTCTAGCTGTTTCTTATAATGGGCCTTCTGCTCTACTTGGGGAACTTCACCACATGTAGAAACAACTTTATACACTCTTCTGTGGACTTGCGAAGCTATATAAACTTGTCTTTCAACTGTCTTACAGTTAAATACTACTTTTCAGTGCATTCTGGTGGTTTGAAACACTGGTTTCATGTGAACTAACTCTATTTCAAGGATTTCTGCAGTGTACAACATCCTTTCTAGACTAGAGACTTACATTTTGATGTCTTTTACACTTGTTCTCTCTCTATTCTGTGATATTCATTAGTATTTGTTCTGAATGACTACTGATTTCTAGCTGTTTCCTATAATGGGCCTTCTTTTCTACTTGTGGGACTTCACCACATGTAGAAACAACTTTATACACTCTTCTCTGAACTTGAGAAGCTACATACACTTGTCTTTCAACTGTTTTACAGTTGAATACTACTTTTCAGTGACTTCTAGTGGGTTGAAACACTGTTTTCTTGTGAAGTAACTCTATTTCAAGGATTTCTGTAGTGTATAACATCCTTTCTAGACTAGAAACTTAGATTTTTATGTCTTTTACACTTGTTCTCACACAATTCTATGATATTCATTACTATTTCCTCTGAATTACTACTGATTTCTAGTTGTTTCTTATAATGGGCCTTCTGCTCTACTTGTGGAACTTCACCACATGTAGAAACAACTTTATACAGTCTTCTGTTGACTTCCGAAGCTATATAAACTTTTCTTTCAACTGTTTTACAGTTAAATACTACTTTTCAGTGCATTCTGGTGGTTTGAAACACTGGTTTCATGTGAACTAACTCTATTTCAAGGATTTCTGAGTGTACAACATCCTTTCTAGACTAGAGACTTACATTTTGATGTCTTTTACACTTGTTCTCTCTCTATTCTGTGATATTCATTAGTATTTGCTCTGAATGACTACTGATTTCTAGCTGTTTCCTATAATGGGCCTTCTTTTCTACTTGTGGGACTTCACCACATGTAGAAACAACTTTTTACACTCTTCTCTGAACTTGAGAAGCTACATACAATTGTCTTTCAACTGTTTTACAGTTGAATACTACTTTTCAGTGAATTCTAGTGGGTTGAAACACTCTTTTCTTGTGAAGTAACTCTATTTCAAGGATTTCTGTAGTGTATAACATCCTTTCTAGACTAGAAACTTAGATTTTTATGTCTTTTACACTTGTTCTCACAAAATTCTATGATATTCATTACTATTTCCTCTGAATTACTACTGATTTCTAGCTGTTTCTTATAATGGGCCTTCTGCTCTACTTGGGGAACTTCACCACATGTAGAAACAACTTTATACAGTCTTCTGTGGACTTGCGAAGCTATATAAACTTGTCTTTCAACTGTTTTACAGTTAAATACTACTTTTCAGTGCATTCTGGTGGTTTGAAACACTGGTTTCATGTGAACTAACTCTATTTCAAGGATTTCTGCAGTGTACAACATCCTTTCTAGACTAGAGACTTACATTTTGATGTCTTTTACACTTGTTCTCTCTCTATTCTGTGATATTCATTAGTATTTGCTCTGAATGACTACTGATTTCTAGCTGTTTCCTATAATGGGCCTTCTTTTCTACTTGTGGGACTTCACCACATGTAGAAACAACTTTTTTCACTCTTTTCTGAACTTGAGAAGCTACATACAATTGTCTTTCAACTGTTTTACAGTTGAATACTACTTTTCAGTGAATTCTAGTGGGTTGAAACACTGTTTTCTTGTGAAGTAACTCTATTTCAAGGATTTCTGTAGTGTATAACATCCTTTCTAGACTAGAAACTTAGACTTTTATGTCTTTTACACTTGTTCTCACAAAATTCTATGATATTCATTACTATTTCCGCTGAATTACTACTGATTTCTAGCTGTTTCTTATAATGGGCCTTCTGCTCTACTTGGGGAACTTCTCCACATGTAGAAACAACTTTATACACTCTTCTGTGGACTTGCGAAGCTATATAAATTTGTCTTTCAACTGTTTTACAGTTAAATACTTCTTTTCAGTGCATTCTGGTGGTTTGAAACACTGGTTTCATGTGAACTAACTCTATTTCAAGGATTTCTGCAGTGTACAACATCCTTTCTTGACTAGAGACTTACATTTTGATGTCTTTTACACTTGTTCTCTCTCTATTCTGTGATATTCATTAGTATTTGCTCTGAATGACTACTGATTTCTAGCTGTTTCCTATAATGGGCCTTCTTTTCTACTTGTGGGACTTCACCACATGTAGAAACAACTTTATACACTCTTCTCTGAACTTGAGAAGCTACATACACTTGTCTTTCAACTGTTTTACAGTTGAATACTACTTTTCAGTGACTTCTAGTGGGTTGAAACACTGTTTTCTTGTGAAGTAACTCTATTTCAAGGATTTCTGTAGTGTATAACATCCTTTCTAGACTAGAAACTTAGATTTTTATGTCTTTTACACTTGTTCTCACAAAATTCTATGATATTCATTACTATTTCCTCTGAATTACTACTGATTTCTAGCTGTTTCTTATAATGGGCCTTCTGCTCTACTTGGGGAACTTCACCACATGTAGAAACAACTTTATACAGTCTTCTGTGGACTTGCGAAGCTATATAAACTTGTCTTTCAACTGTTTTACAGTTAAATACTACTTTTCAGTGCATTCTGGTGGTTTGAAACACTGGTTTCATGTGAACTAACTCTATTTCAAGGATTTCTGCAGTGTACAACATCCTTTCTAGACTAGAGACTTACATTTTGATGTCTTTTACACTTGTTCTCTCTCTATTCTGTGATATTCATTAGTATTTGTTCTGAATGACTACTGATTTCTAGCTGTTTCCTATAATGGGCCTTCTTTTCTACTTGTGGGACTTCACCACATGTAGAAACAACTTTTTACACTCTTCTCTGAACTTGAGAAGCTACATACAATTGTCTTTCAACTGTTTTACAGTTGAATACTACTTTTCAGTGAATTCTAGTGGGTTGAAACACTCTTTTCTTGTGAAGTAACTCTATTTCAAGGATTTCTGTAGTGTATAACATCCTTTCTAGACTAGAAACTTAGACTTTTATGTCTTTTACACTTGTTCTCACAAAATTCTATGATATTCATTACTATTTCCTCTGAATTACTACTGATTTCTAGCTGTTTCTTATAATGGGCCTTCTGCTCTACTTGGGGAACTTCACCACATGTAGAAACAACTTTATACACTCTTCTGTGGACTTGCGAAGCTATATAAATTTGTCTTTCAACTGTTTTACAGTTAAATACTTCTTTTCAGTGCATTCTGGTGGTTTGAAACACTGGTTTCATGTGAACTAACTCTATTTCAAGGATTTCTGCAGTGTACAACATCCTTTCTTGACTAGAGACTTACATTTTGATGTCTTTTACACTTGTTCTCTCTCTATTCTGTGATATTCATTAGTATTTGCTCTGAATGACTACTGATTTCTAGCTGTTTCCTATAATGGGCCTTCTTTTCTACTTGTGGGACTTCACCACATGTAGAAACAACTTTATACACTCTTCTCTGAACTTGAGAAGCTACATACACTTGTCTTTCAACTGTTTTACAGTTGAATACTACTTTTCAGTGACTTCTAGTGGGTTGAAACACTGTTTTCTTGTGAAGTAACTCTATTTCAAGGATTTCTGTAGTGTATAACATCCTTTCTAGACTAGAAACTTAGATTTTTATGTCTTTTACACTTGTTCTCACACAATTCTATGATATTCATTACTATTTCCTCTGAATTACTACTGATTTCTAGTTGTTTCTTATAATGGGCCTTCTGCTCTACTTGTGGAACTTCACCACATGTAGAAACAACTTTATACAGTCTTCTGTTGACTTCCGAAGCTATATAAACTTTTCTTTCAACTGTTTTACAGTTAAATACTACTTTTCAGTGCATTCTGGTGGTTTGAAACACTGGTTTCATGTGAACTAACTCTATTTCAAGGATTTCTGCAGTGTACAACATCCTTTCTAGACTAGAGACTTACATTTTGATGTCTTTTACACTTGTTCTCTCTCTATTCTGTGATATTCATTAGTATTTGCTCTGAATGACTACTGATTTCTAGCTGTTTCCTATAATGGGCCTTCTTTTCTACTTGTGGGACTTCACCACATGTAGAAACAACTTTTTACACTCTTCTCTGAACTTGAGAAGCTACATACAATTGTCTTTCAACTGTTTTACAGTTGAATACTACTTTTCAGTGAATTCTAGTGGGTTGAAACACTCTTTTCTTGTGAAGTAACTCTATTTCAAGGATTTCTGTAGTGTATAACATCCTTTCTAGACTAGAAACTTAGATTTTTATGTCTTTTACACTTGTTCTCACAAAATTCTATGATATTCATTACTATTTCCTCTGAATTACTACTGATTTCTAGCTGTTTCTTATAATGGGCCTTCTGCTCTACTTGGGGAACTTCACCACATGTAGAAACAACTTTATACAGTCTTCTGTGGACTTGCGAAGCTATATAAACTTGTCTTTCAACTGTTTTACAGTTAAATACTACTTTTCAGTGCATTCTGGTGGTTTGAAACACTGGTTTCATGTGAACTAACTCTATTTCAAGGATTTCTGCAGTGTACAACATCCTTTCTAGACTAGAGACTTACATTTTGATGTCTTTTACACTTGTTCTCTCTCTATTCTGTGATATTCATTAGTATTTGCTCTGAATGACTACTGATTTCTAGCTGTTTCCTATAATGGGCCTTCTTTTCTACTTGTGGGACTTCACCACATGTAGAAACAACTTTTTTCACTCTTTTCTGAACTTGAGAAGCTACATACAATTGTCTTTCAACTGTTTTACAGTTGAATACTACTTTTCAGTGAATTCTAGTGGGTTGAAACACTGTTTTCTTGTGAAGTAACTCTTTTTCAAGGATTTCTGTAGTGTATAACATCCTTTCTAGACTAGAAACTTAGACTTTTATGTCTTTTACACTTGTTCTCACAAAATTCTATGATATTCATTACTATTTCCGCTGAATTACTACTGATTTCTAGCTGTTTCTTATAATGGGCCTTCTGCTCTACTTGGGGAACTTCTCCACATGTAGAAACAACTTTATACACTCTTCTGTGGACTTGCGAAGCTATATAAATTTGTCTTTCAACTGTTTTACAGTTAAATACTTCTTTTCAGTGCATTCTGGTGGTTTGAAACACTGGTTTCATGTGAACTAACTCTATTTCAAGGATTTCTGCAGTGTACAACATCCTTTCTTGACTAGAGACTTACATTTTGATGTCTTTTACACTTGTTCTCTCTCTATTCTGTGATATTCATTAGTATTTGCTCTGAATGACTACTGATTTCTAGCTGTTTCCTATAATGGGCCTTCTTTTCTACTTGTGGGACTTCACCACATGTAGAAACAACTTTATACACTCTTCTCTGAACTTGAGAAGCTACATACACTTGTCTTTCAACTGTTTTACAGTTGAATACTACTTTTCAGTGACTTCTAGTGGGTTGAAACACTGTTTTCTTGTGAAGTAACTCTATTTCAAGGATTTCTGTAGTGTATAACATCCTTTCTAGACTAGAAACTTAGATTTTTATGTCTTTTACACTTGTTCTCACAAAATTCTATGATATTCATTACTATTTCCTCTGAATTACTACTGATTTCTAGCTGTTTCTTATAATGGGCCTTCTGCTCTACTTGGGGAACTTCACCACATGTAGAAACAACTTTATACAGTCTTCTGTGGACTTGCGAAGCTATATAAACTTGTCTTTCAACTGTTTTACAGTTAAATACTACTTTTCAGTGCATTCTGGTGGTTTGAAACACTGGTTTCATGTGAACTAACTCTATTTCAAGGATTTCTGCAGTGTACAACATCCTTTCTAGACTAGAGACTTACATTTTGATGTCTTTTACACTTGTTCTCTCTCTATTCTGTGATATTCATTAGTATTTGTTCTGAATGACTACTGATTTCTAGCTGTTTCCTATAATGGGCCTTCTTTTCTACTTGTGGGACTTCACCACATGTAGAAACAACTTTTTACACTCTTCTCTGAACTTGAGAAGCTACATACAATTGTCTTTCAACTGTTTTACAGTTGAATACTACTTTTCAGTGAATTCTAGTGGGTTGAAACACTCTTTTCTTGTGAAGTAACTCTATTTCAAGGATTTCTGTAGTGTATAACATCCTTTCTAGACTAGAAACTTAGACTTTTATGTCTTTTACACTTGTTCTCACAAAATTCTATGATATTCATTACTATTTCCTCTGAATTACTACTGATTTCTAGCTGTTTCTTATAATGGGCCTTCTGCTCTACTTGGGGAACTTCACCACATGTAGAAACAACTTTATACACTCTTCTGTGGACTTGCGAAGCTATATAAATTTGTCTTTCAACTGTTTTACAGTTAATTACTTCTTTTCAGTGCATTCTGGTGGTTTGAAACACTGGTTTCATGTGAACTAACTCTATTTCAAGGATTTCTGCAGTGTACAACATCCTTTCTTGACTAGAGACTTACATTTTGATGTCTTTTACACTTGTTCTCTCTCTATTCTGTGATATTCATTAGTATTTGCTCTGAATGACTACTGATTTCTAGCTGTTTCCTATAATGGGCCTTCTTTTCTACTTGTGGGACTTCACCACATGTAGAAACAACTTTATACACTCTTCTCTGAACTTGAGAAGCAACATACACTTGTCTTTCAACTGTTTTACAGTTGAATACTACTTTTCAGTGACTTCTAGTGGGTTGAAACACTGTTTTCTTGTGAAGTAACTATTTCAAGGATTTCTGTAGTGTATAACATCCTTTCTAGACTAGAAACTTAGATTTTTATGTCTTTTACACTTGTTCTCACACAATTCTATGATATTCATTACTATTTCCTCTGAATTACTACTGATTTCTAGTTGTTTCTTATAATGGGCCTTCTGCTCTACTTGTGGAACTTCACCACATGTAGAAACAACTTTATACAGTCTTCTGTTGACTTGCGAAGCTATATAAACTTGTCTTTCAACTGTTTTACAGTTAAATACTACTTTTCAGTGCATTCTGGTGGTTTGAAACACTGGTTTCATGTGAACTAACTCTATTTCAAGGATTTCTGCAGTGTACAACATCCTTTCTAGACTAGAGACTTACATTTTGATGTCTTTTACACTTGTTCTCTCTCTATTCTGTGATATTCATTAGTATTTGCTCTGAATGACTACTGATTTCTAGCTGTTTCCTATAATGGGCCTTCTTTTCTACTTGTGGGACTTCACCACATGTAGAAACAACTTTTTACACTCTTCTCTGAACTTGAGAAGCTACATACAATTGTCTTTCAACTGTTTTACAGTTGAATACTACTTTTCAGTGAATTCTAGTGGGTTGAAACACTGTTTTCTTGTGAAGTAACTCTATTTCAAGGATTTCTGTAGTGTATAACATCCTTTCTAGACTAGAAACTTAGATTTTTATGTCTTTTACACTTGTTCTCACACAATTCTATGATATACATTACTATTTCCTCTGAATTACTACTGATTTCTAGCTGTTTCTTATAATGGGCCTTCTGCTCTACTTGGGGAACTTCACCACATGTAGAAACAACTTTATACAGTCTTCTGTGGACTTGCGAAGCTATATAAACTTGTCTTTCAACTGTCTTACAGTTAAATACTACTTTTCAGTGCATTCTGGTGGTTTGAAACACTGGTTTCATGTGAACTAACTCTATTTCAAGGATTTCTGCAGTGTACAACATCCTTTCTAGACTAGAGACTTACATTTTGATGTCTTTTACACTTGTTCTCTCTCTATTCTGTGATATTCATTAGTATTTGTTCTGAATGACTACTGATTTCTAGCTGTTTCCTATAATGGGCCTTCTTTTCTACTTGTGGGACTTCACCACATGTAGAAACAACTTTATACACTCTTCTCTGAACTTGAGAAGCTACATACACTTGTCTTTCAACTGTTTTACAGTTGAATACTACTTTTCAGTGACTTCTAGTGGGTTGAAACACTGTTTTCTTGTGAAGTAACTCTATTTCAAGGATTTCCGTAGTGTATAACATCCTTTCTAGACTAGAAACTTAGATTTTTATGTCTTTTACACTTGTTCTCACACAATTCTATGATATTCATTACTATTTCCTCTGAATTACTACTGATTTCTAGTTGTTTCTTATAATGGGCCTTCTGCTCTACTTGTGGAACTTCACCACATGTAGAAACAACTTTATACAGTCTTCTGTTGACTTGCGAAGCTATATAAACTTGTCTTTCAACTGTTTTACAGTTAAATACTACTTTTCAGTGCATTCTGGTGGTTTGAAACACTGGTTTCATGTGAACTAACTCTATTTCAAGGATTTCTGCAGTGTACAACATCCTTTCTAGACTAGAGACTTACATTTTGATGTCTTTTACACTTGTTCTCTCTCTATTCTGTGATATTCATTAGTATTTGCTCTGAATGACTACTGATTTCTAGCTGTTTCCTATAATGGGCCTTCTTTTCTACTTGTGGGACTTCACCACATGTAGAAACAACTTTTTACACTCTTCTCTGAACTTGAGAAGCTACATACAATTGTCTTTCAACTGTTTTACAGTTGAATACTACTTTTCAGTGAATTCTAGTGGGTTGAAACACTCTTTTCTTGTGAAGTAACTCTATTTCAAGGATTTCTGTAGTGTATAACATCCTTTCTAGACTAGAAACTTAGACTTTTATGTCTTTTACACTTGTTCTCACAAAATTCTATGATATTCATTACTATTTCCTCTGAATTACTACTGATTTCTAGCTGTTTCTTATAATGGGCCTTCTGCTCTACTTGGGGAACTTCACCACATGTAGAAACAACTTTATACACTCTTCTGTGGACTTGCGAAGCTATATAAATTTGTCTTTCAACTGTTTTACAGTTAAATACTTCTTTTCAGTGCATTCTGGTGGTTTGAAACACTGGTTTCATGTGAACTAACTCTATTTCAAGGATTTCTGCAGTGTACAACATCCTTTCTTGACTAGAGACTTACATTTTGATGTCTTTTACACTTGTTCTCTCTCTATTCTGTGATATTCATTAGTATTTGCTCTGAATGACTACTATTTTCTAGCTGTTTCCTATAATGGGCCTTCTTTTCTACTTGTGGGACTTCACCACATGTAGAAACAACTTTATACACTCTTCTCTGAACTTGAGAAGCTACATACACTTGTCTTTCAACTGTTTTACAGTTGAATACTACTTTTCAGTGACTTCTAGTGGGTTGAAACACTGTTTTCTTGTGAAGTAACTCTATTTCAAGGATTTCTGTAGTGTATAACATCCTTTCTAGACTAGAAACTTAGATTTTTATGTCTTTTACACTTGTTCTCACACAATTCTATGATATTCATTACTATTTCCTCTGAATTACTACTGATTTCTAGCTGTTTCTTATAATGGGCCTTCTGCTCTACTTGGGGAACTTCACCACATGTAGAAACAACTTTATACAGTCTTCTGTGGACTTGCGAAGCTATATAAACTTGTCTTTCAACTGTTTTACAGTTAAGTACTACTTTTCAGTGCATTCTGGTGGTTTGAAACACTGGTTTCATGTGAACTAACTCTATTTCAAGGATTTCTGCAGTGTACAACATCCTTTCTAGACTAGAGACTTACATTTTGATGTCTTTTACACTTGTTCTCTCTCTGTTCTGTGATATTCATTAGTATTTGTTCTGAATGACTACTGATTTCTAGCTGTTTCCTATAATGGGCCTTCTTTTCTACTTGTGGGACTTCACCACATGTAGAAACAACTTTATACACTCTTCTCTGAACTTGAGAAGCTACATACACTTGTCTTTCAACTGTTTTACAGTTGAATACTACTTTTCAGTGACTTCTAGTGGGTTGAAACACTGTTTTCTTGTGAAGTAACTCTATTTCAAGGATTTCTGTAGTGTATAACATCCTTTCTAGACTAGAAACTTAGATTTTTATGTCTTTTACACTTGTTCTCACACAATTCTATGATATTCATTACTATTTCCTCTGAATTACTACTGATTTCTAGTTGTTTCTTATAATGGGCCTTCTGCTCTACTTGTGGAACTTCACCACATGTAGAAACAACTTTATACAGTCTTCTGTTGACTTGCGAAGCTATATAAACTTGTCTTTCAACTGTTTTACAGTTAAATACTACTTTTCAGTGCATTCTGGTGGTTTGAAACACTGGTTTCATGTGAACTAACTCTATTTCAAGGATTTCTGCAGTGTACAACATCCTTTCTAGACTAGAGACTTACATTTTGATGTCTTTTACACTTGTTCTCTCTCTATTCTGTGATATTCATTAGTATTTGCTCTGAATGACTACTGATTTCTAGCTGTTTCCTATAATGGGCCTTCTTTTCTACTTGTGGGACTTCACCACATGTAGAAACAACTTTTTACACTCTTCTCTGAACTTGAGAAGCTACATACAATTGTCTTTCAACTGTTTTACAGTTGAATACTACTTTTCAGTGAATTCTAGTGGGTTGAAACACTCTTTTCTTGTGAAGTAACTCTATTTCAAGGATTTCTGTAGTGTATAACATCCTTTCTAGACTAGAAACTTAGATTTTTATGTCTTTTACACTTGTTCTCACAAAATTCTATGATATTCATTACTATTTCCTCTGAATTACTACTGATTTCTAGCTGTTTCTTATAATGGGCCTTCTGCTCTACTTGGGGAACTTCACCACATGTAGAAACAACTTTATACAGTCTTCTGTGGACTTGCGAAGCTATATAAACTTGTCTTTCAACTGTTTTACAGTTAAATACTACTTTTCAGTGCATTCTGGTGGTTTGAAACACTGGTTTCATGTGAACTAACTCTATTTCAAGGATTTCTGCAGTGTACAACATCCTTTCTAGACTAGAGACTTACATTTTGATGTCTTTTACACTTGTTCTCTCTCTATTCTGTGATATTCATTAGTATTTGCTCTGAATGACTACTGATTTCTAGCTGTTTCCTATAATGGGCCTTCTTTTCTACTTGTGGGACTTCACCACATGTAGAAACAACTTTTTACACTCTTCTCTGAACTTGAGAAGCTACATACAATTGTCTTTCAACTGTTTTACAGTTGAATACTACTTTTCAGTGAATTCTAGTGGGTTGAAACACTGTTTTCTTGTGAAGTAACTCTATTTCAAGGATTTCTGTAGTGTATAACATCCTTTCTAGACTAGAAACTTAGACTTTTATGTCTTTTACACTTGTTCTCACAAAATTCTATGATATTCATTACTATTTCCTCTGAATTACTACTGATTTCTAGCTGTTTCTTATAATGGGCCTTCTGCTCTACTTGGGGAACTTCACCACATGTAGAAACAACTTTATACACTCTTCTGTGGACTTGCGAAGCTATATAAATTTGTCTTTCAACTGTTTTACAGTTAATTACTTCTTTTCAGTGCATTCTGGTGGTTTGAAACACTGGTTTCATGTGAACTAACTCTATTTCAAGGATTTCTGCAGTGTACAACATCCTTTCTTGACTAGAGACTTACATTTTGATGTCTTTTACACTTGTTCTCTCTCTATTCTGTGATATTCATTAGTATTTGCTCTGAATGACTACTGATTTCTAGCTGTTTCCTATAATGGGCCTTCTTTTCTACTTGTGGGACTTCACCACATGTAGAAACAACTTTATACACTCTTCTCTGAACTTGAGAAGCAACATACACTTGTCTTTCAACTGTTTTACAGTTGAATACTACTTTTCAGTGACTTCTAGTGGGTTGAAACACTGTTTTCTTGTGAAGTAACTCTATTTCAAGGATTTCTGTAGTGTATAACATCCTTTCTAGACTAGAAACTTAGATTTTTATGTCTTTTACACTTGTTCTCACACAATTCTATGATATTCATTACTATTTCCTCTGAATTACTACTGATTTCTAGCTGTTTCTTATAATGGGCCTTCTGCTCTACTTGGGGAACTTCACCACATGTAGAAACAACTTTATACAGTCTTCTGTGGACTTGCGAAGCTATATAAACTTGTCTTTCAACTGTTTTACAGTTAAATACTACTTTTCAGTGCATTCTGGTGGTTTGAAACACTGGTTTCATGTGAACTAACTCTATTTCAAGGATTTCTGCAGTGTACAACATCCTTTCTAGACTAGAGACTTACATTTTGATGTCTTTTACACTTGTTCTCTCTCTATTCTGTGATATTCATTAGTATTTGTTCTGAATGACTACTGATTTCTAGCTGTTTCCTATAATGGGCCTTCTTTTCTACTTGTGGGACTTCACCACATGTAGAAACAACTTTATACACTCTTCTCTGAACTTGAGAAGCTACATACACTTGTCTTTCAACTGTTTTACAGTTGAATACTACTTTTCAGTGACTTCTAGTGGGTTGAAACACTGTTTTCTTGTGAAGTAACTCTATTTCAAGGATTTCTGTAGTGTATAACATCCTTTCTAGACTAGAAACTTAGATTTTTATGTCTTTTACACTTGTTCTCACACAATTCTATGATATTCATTACTATTTCCTCTGAATTACTACTGATTTCTAGTTGTTTCTTATAATGGGCCTTCTGCTCTACTTGTGGAACTTCACCACATGTAGAAACAACTTTATACAGTCTTCTGTGGACTTGCGAAGCTATATAAACTTGTCTTTCAACTGTTTTACAGTTAAATACTACTTTTCAGTGCATTCTGGTGGTTTGAAACACTGGTTTCATGTGAACTAACTCTATTTCAAGGATTTCTGCAGTGTACAACATCCTTTCTAGACTAGAGACTTACATTTTGATGTCTTTTACACTTGTTCTCTCTCTATTCTGTGATATTCATTAGTATTTGCTCTGAATGACTACTGATTTCTAGCTGTTTCCTATAATGGGCCTTCTTTTCTACTTGTGGGACTTCACCACATGTAGAAACAACTTTTTACACTCTTCTCTGAACTTGAGAAGCTACATACACTTGTCTTTCAACTGTTTTACAGTTGAATACTACTTTTCAGTGAATTCTAGTGGGTTGAAACACTGGTTCTTGTGAAGTAACTCTATTTCAAGGATTTCTGTAGTGTATAACATCCTTTCTAGACTAGAAACTTAGATTTTTATGTCTTTTACACTTGTTCTCACACAATTCTATGATATTCATTACTATTTCCTCTGAATTACTACTGATTTCTAGCTGTTTCTTATAATGGGCCTTCTGCTCTACTTGGGGAACTTCACCACATGTAGAAACAACTTTATACAGTCTTCTGTGGACTTGCGAAGCTATATAAACTTGTCTTTCAACTGTTTTACAGTTAAATACTACTTTTCAGTGCATTCTGGTGGTTTAAAACACTGGTTTCATGTGAACTAACTCTATTTCAAGGATTTCTGCAGTGTACAACATCCTTTCTTGACTAGAGACTTACATTTTGATGTCTTTTACACTTGTTCTCTCTCTATTCTGTGATATTCATTAGTATTTGCTCTGAATGACTACTGATTTCTAGCTGTTTCCTATAATGGGCCTTCTTTTCTACTTGTGGGACTTCACCACATGTAGAAACAACTTTATACACTCTTCTCTGAACTTGAGAAGCTACATACACTTGTCTTTCAACTGTTTTATAGTTGAATACTACTTTTCAGTGAATTCTAGTGGGTTGAAACACTGTTTTCTTGTGAAGTAACTCTATTTCAAGGATTTCTGTAGTGTATAACATCCTTTCTAGACTAGAAACTTAGATTTTTATGTCTTTTACACTTGTTCTCTCTCTATTCTGTGATATTCATTAGTATTTGCTCTGAATTACTACTGATTTCTAGCTGTTTCTTATAATGGGCCTTCTGCTCTACTTGGGGAACTTCACCACATGTAGAAACAACTTTATACAGTCTTCTGTGGACTTGCGAAGCTATATAAACTTGTCTTTCAACTGTTTTACAGTTAAATACTACTTTTCATTGCATTCTGGTGGTTTGAAACACTGGTTTCATGTGAACTAACTCTATTTCAAGGATTTCTGCAGCGTACAACATCCTTTCTAGACTAGAGACTTACATTTTGATGTCTTTTACACTTGTTCTCTCTCTATTCTGTGATATTCATTAGTATTTGCTCTGAATGACTACTGATTTCTAGCTGTTTCCTATAAAGGGCCTTCTTTTCTACTTGTGGGACTTCACCACATGTAGAAACAACTTTATACACTCTTCTCTGAACTTGAGAAGCTACATACACTTGTCTTTCAACTGTTTTACAGTTGAATACTACTTTTCAGTGAATTCTAGTGGGTTGAAACACTGTTTTCTTGTGAAGTAACTCTATTTCAAGGATTTCTGTAGTGTATAACATCCTTTCTAGACTAGAAACTTAGACTTTTATGTCTTTTACACTTGTTCTCACAAAATTCTATGATATTCATTACTATTTCCTCTGAATTACTACTGATTTCTAGCTGTTTCTTATAATGGGCCTTCTGCTCTACTTGGGGAACTTCACCACATGTAGAAACAACTTTATACACTCTTCTGTGGACTTGCGAAGCTATATAAATTTGTCTTTCAACTGTTTTACAGTTAATTACTTCTTTTCAGTGCATTCTGGTGGTTTGAAACACTGGTTTCATGTGAACTAACTCTATTTCAAGGATTTCTGCAGTGTACAACATCCTTTCTTGACTAGAGACTTACATTTTGATGTCTTTTACACTTGTTCTCTCTCTATTCTGTGATATTCATTAGTATTTGCTCTGAATGACTACTGATTTCTAGCTGTTTCCTATAATGGGCCTTCTTTTCTACTTGTGGGACTTCACCACATGTAGAAACAACTTTATACACTCTTCTCTGAACTTGAGAAGCAACATACACTTGTCTTTCAACTGTTTTACAGTTGAATACTACTTTTCAGTGACTTCTAGTGGGTTGAAACACTGTTTTCTTGTGAAGTAACTCTATTTCAAGGATTTCTGTAGTGTATAACATCCTTTCTAGACTAGAAACTTAGATTTTTATGTCTTTTACACTTGTTCTCACACAATTCTATGATATTCATTACTATTTCCTCTGAATTACTACTGATTTCTAGCTGTTTCTTATAATGGGCCTTCTGCTCTACTTGGGGAACTTCACCACATGTAGAAACAACTTTATACAGTCTTCTGTGGACTTGCGAAGCTATATAAACTTGTCTTTCAACTGTTTTACAGTTAAATACTACTTTTCAGTGCATTCTGGTGGTTTGAAACACTGGTTTCATGTGAACTAACTCTATTTCAAGGATTTCTGCAGTGTACAACATCCTTTCTAGACTAGAGACTTACATTTTGATGTCTTTTACACTTGTTCTCTCTCTATTCTGTGATATTCATTAGTATTTGTTCTGAATGACTACTGATTTCTAGCTGTTTCCTATAATGGGCCTTCTTTTCTACTTGTGGGACTTCACCACATGTAGAAACAACTTTATACACTCTTCTCTGAACTTGAGAAGCTACATACACTTGTCTTTCAACTGTTTTACAGTTGAATACTACTTTTCAGTGACTTCTAGTGGGTTGAAACACTGTTTTCTTGTGAAGTAACTCTATTTCAAGGATTTCTGTAGTGTATAACATCCTTTCTAGACTAGAAACTTAGACTTTTATGTCTTTTACACTTGTTCTCACAAAATTCTATGATATTCATTACTATTTCCTCTGAATTACTACTGATTTCTAGTTGTTTCTTATAATGGGCCTTCTGCTCTACTTGTGGAAATTCACCACATGTAGAAACAACTTTATACAGTCTTCTGTTGACTTGCGAAGCTATATAAACTTGTCTTTCAACTGTTTTACAGTTAAATACTACTTTTCAGTGCATTCTGGTGGTTTGAAACGCTGGTTTCATGTGAACTAACTCTATTTCAAGGATTTCTGCAGTGTACAACATCCTTTCTAGACTAGAGACTTACATTTTGATGTCTTTTACACTTGTTCTCTCTCTATTCTGTGATATTCATTAGTATTTGCTCTGAATGACTACTGATTTCTAGCTGTTTCCTATAATGGGCCTTCTTTTCTACTTGTGGGACTTCACCACATGTAGAAACAACTTTTTACACTCTTCTCTGAACTTGAGAAGCTACATACAATTGTCTTTCAACTGTTTTACAGTTGAATACTACTTTTCAGTGAATTCTAGTGGGTTGAAACACTGTTTTCTTGTGAAGTAACTCTATTTCAAGGATTTCTGTAGTGTATAACATCCTTTCTAGACTAGAAACTTAGATTTTTATGTCTTTTACACTTGTTCTCACAAAATTCTATGATATTCATTACTATTTCCTCTGAATTACTACTGATTTCTAGCTGTTTCTTATAATGGGCCTTCTGCTCTACTTGGGGAACTTCACCACATGTAGAAACAACTTTATACACTCTTCTGTGGACTTGCGAAGCTATATAAATTTGTCTTTCAACTGTTTTACAGTTAAATACTTCTTTTCAGTGCATTCTGGTGGTTTGAAACACTGGTTTCATGTGAACTAACTCTATTTCAAGGATTTCTTCAGTGTACAACATCCTTTCTTGACTAGAGACTTACATTTTGATGTCTTTTACACTTGTTCTCTCTCTATTCTGTGATATTCATTAGTATTTGCTCTGAATGACTACTGATTTCTAGCTGTTTCCTATAATGGGCCTTCTTTTCTACTTGTGGGACTTCACCACATGTAGAAACAACTTTATACACTCTTCTCTGAACTTGAGAAGCTACATACACTTGTCTTTCAACTGTTTTATAGTTGAATACTACTTTTCAGTGAATTCTAGTGGGTTGAAACACTGTTTTCTTGTGAAGTAACTCTATTTCAAGGATTTCTGTAGTGTATAACATCCTTTCTAGACTAGAAACTTAGATTTTTATGTCTTTTACACTTGTTCTCTCTCTATTCTGTGATATTCATTAGTATTTGCTCTGAATTACTACTGATTTCTAGCTGTTTCTTATAATGGGCCTTCTGCTCTACTTGGGGAACTTCACCACATGTAGAAACAACTTTATACAGTCTTCTGTGGACTTGCGAAGCTATATAAACTTGTCTTTCAACTGTTTTACAGTTAAATACTACTTTTCAGTGCATTCTGGTGGTTTGAAACACTGGTTTCATGTGAACTAACTCTATTTCAAGGATTTCTGCAGCGTACAACATCCTTTCTAGACTAGAGACTTACATTTTGATGTCTTTTACACTTGTTCTCTCTCTATTCTGTGATATTCATTAGTATTTGCTCTGAATGACTACTGATTTCTAGCTGTTTCCTATAAAGGGCCTTCTTTTCTACTTGTGGGACTTCACCACATGTAGAAACAACTTTATACACTCTTCTCTGAACTTGAGAAGCTACATACACTTGTCTTTCAACTGTTTTACAGTTGAATACTACTTTTCAGTGAATTCTAGTGGGTTGAAACACTGGTTCTTGTGAAGTAACTCTATTTCAAGGATTTCTGTAGTGTATAACATCCTTTCTAGACTAGAAACTTAGATTTTTATGTCTTTTACACTTGTTCTCACACAATTCTATGATATTCATTACTATTTCCTCTGAATTACTACTGATTTCTAGTTGTTTCTTATAATGGGCCTTCTGCTCTACTTGTGGAACTTCACCACATGTAGAAACAACTTTATACAGTCTTCTGTTGACTTGCGAAGCTATATAAACTTGTCTTTCAACTGTTTTACAGTTAAATACTACTTTTCAGTGCATTCTGGTGGTTTGAAACACTGGTTTCATGTGAACTAACTCTATTTCAAGGATTTCTGCAGTGTACAACATCCTTTCTAGACTAGAGACTTACATTTTGATGTCTTTTACACTTGTTCTCTCTCTATTCTGTGATATTCATTAGTATTTGCTCTGAATGACTACTGATTTCTAGCTGTTTCCTATAATGGGCCTTCTTTTCTACTTGTGGGACTTCACCACATGTAGAAACAACTTTTTACACTCTTCTCTGAACTTGAGAAGCTACATACAATTGTCTTTCAACTGTTTTACAGTTGAATACTACTTTTCAGTGAATTCTAGTGGGTTGAAACACTCTTTTCTTGTGAAGTAACTCTATTTCAAGGATTTCTGTAGTGTATAACATCCTTTCTAGACTAGAAACTTAGATTTTTATGTCTTTTACACTTGTTCTCACAAAATTCTATGATATTCATTACTATTTCCTCTGAATTACTACTGATTTCTAGCTGTTTCTTATAATGGGCCTTCTGCTCTACTTGGGGAACTTCACCACATGTAGAAACAACTTTATACAGTCTTCTGTGGACTTGCGAAGCTATATAAACTTGTCTTTCAACTGTTTTACAGTTAAATACTACTTTTCAGTGCATTCTGGTGGTTTGAAACACTGGTTTCATGTGAACTAACTCTATTTCAAGGATTTCTGCAGTGTACAACATCCTTTCTAGACTAGAGACTTACATTTTGATGTCTTTTACACTTGTTCTCTCTCTATTCTGTGATATTCATTAGTATTTGCTCTGAATGACTACTGATTTCTAGCTGTTTCCTATAATGGGCCTTCTTTTCTACTTGTGGGACTTCACCACATGTAGAAACAACTTTTTACACTCTTCTCTGAACTTGAGAAGCTACATACAATTGTCTTTCAACTGTTTTACAGTTGAATACTACTTTTCAGTGAATTCTAGTGGGTTGAAACACTGTTTTCTTGTGAAGTAACTCTATTTCAAGGATTTCTGTAGTGTATAACATCCTTTCTAGACTAGAAACTTAGACTTTTATGTCTTTTACACTTGTTCTCACAAAATTCTATGATATTCATTACTATTTCCTCTGAATTACTACTGATTTCTAGCTGTTTCTTATAATGGGCCTTCTGCTCTACTTGGGGAACTTCACCACATGTAGAAACAACTTTATACACTCTTCTGTGGACTTGCGAAGCTATATAAATTTGTCTTTCAACTGTTTTACAGTTAATTACTTCTTTTCAGTGCATTCTGGTGGTTTGAAACACTGGTTTCATGTGAACTAACTCTATTTCAAGGATTTCTGCAGTGTACAACATCCTTTCTTGACTAGAGACTTACATTTTGATGTCTTTTACACTTGTTCTCTCTCTATTCTGTGATATTCATTAGTATTTGCTCTGAATGACTACTGATTTCTAGCTGTTTCCTATAATGGGCCTTCTTTTCTACTTGTGGGACTTCACCACATGTAGAAACAACTTTATACACTCTTCTCTGAACTTGAGAAGCAACATACACTTGTCTTTCAACTGTTTTACAGTTGAATACTACTTTTCAGTGACTTCTAGTGGGTTGAAACACTGTTTTCTTGTGAAGTAACTCTATTTCAAGGATTTCTGTAGTGTATAACATCCTTTCTAGACTAGAAACTTAGATTTTTATGTCTTTTACACTTGTTCTCACACAATTCTATGATATTCATTACTATTTCCTCTGAATTACTACTGATTTCTAGCTGTTTCTTATAATGGGCCTTCTGCTCTACTTGGGGAACTTCACCACATGTAGAAACAACTTTATACAGTCTTCTGTGGACTTGCGAAGCTATATAAACTTGTCTTTCAACTGTTTTACAGTTAAATACTACTTTTCAGTGCATTCTGGTGGTTTGAAACACTGGTTTCATGTGAACTAACTCTATTTCAAGGATTTCTGCAGTGTACAACATCCTTTCTAGACTAGAGACTTACATTTTGATGTCTTTTACACTTGTTCTCTCTCTATTCTGTGATATTCATTAGTATTTGTTCTGAATGACTACTGATTTCTAGCTGTTTCCTATAATGGGCCTTCTTTTCTACTTGTGGGACTTCACCACATGTAGAAACAACTTTATACACTCTTCTCTGAACTTGAGAAGCTACATACACTTGTCTTTCAACTGTTTTACAGTTGAATACTACTTTTCAGTGACTTCTAGTGGGTTGAAACACTGTTTTCTTGTGAAGTAACTCTATTTCAAGGATTTCTGTAGTGTATAACATCCTTTCTAGACTAGAAACTTAGATTTTTATGTCTTTTACACTTGTTCTCACACAATTCTATGATATTCATTACTATTTCCTCTGAATTACTACTGATTTCTAGTTGTTTCTTATAATGGGCCTTCTGCTCTACTTGTGGAACTTCACCACATGTAGAAACAACTTTATACAGTCTTCTGTGGACTTGCGAAGCTATATAAACTTGTCTTTCAACTGTTTTACAGTTAAATACTACTTTTCAGTGCATTCTGGTGGTTTGAAACGCTGGTTTCATGTGAACTAACTCTATTTCAAGGATTTCTGCAGTGTACAACATCCTTTCTAGACTAGAGACTTACATTTTGATGTCTTTTACACTTGTTCTCTCTCTATTCTGTGATATTCATTAGTATTTGCTCTGAATGACTACTGATTTCTAGCTGTTTCCTATAATGGGCCTTCTTTTCTACTTGTGGGACTTCACCACATGTAGAAACAACTTTTTACACTCTTCTCTGAACTTGAGAAGCTACATACACTTGTCTTTCAACTGTTTTACAGTTGAATACTACTTTTCAGTGAATTCTAGTGGGTTGAAACACTGTTTTCTTGTGAAGTAACTCTATTTCAAGGATTTCTGTAGTGTATAACATCCTTTCTAGACTAGAAACTTAGATTTTTATGTCTTTTACACTTGTTCTCACACAATTCTATGATATTCATTACTATTTCCTCTGAATTACTACTGATTTCTAGCTGTTTCTTATAATGGGCCTTCTGCTCTACTTGGGGAACTTCACCACATGTAGAAACAACTTTATACACTCTTCTGTGGACTTGCGAAGCTATATAAACTTGTCTTTCAACTGTTTTACAGTTAAATACTACTTTTCAGTGCATTCTGGTGGTTTAAAACACTGGTTTCATGTGAACTAACTCTATTTCAAGGATTTCTGCAGTGTACAACATCCTTTCTTGACTAGAGACTTACATTTTGATGTCTTTTACACTTGTTCTCTCTCTATTCTGTGATATTCATTAGTATTTGCTCTGAATGACTACTGATTTCTAGCTGTTTCCTATAATGGGCCTTCTTTTCTACTTGTGGGACTTCACCACATGTAGAAACAACTTTATACACTCTTCTCTGAACTTGAGAAGCTACATACACTTGTCTTTCAACTGTTTTATAGTTGAATACTACTTTTCAGTGAATTCTAGTGGGTTGAAACACTGTTTTCTTGTGAAGTAACTCTATTTCAAGGATTTCTGTAGTGTATAACATCCTTTCTAGACTAGAAACTTAGATTTTTATGTCTTTTACACTTGTTCTCTCTCTATTCTGTGATATTCATTAGTATTTGCTCTGAATTACTACTGATTTCTAGCTGTTTCTTATAATGGGCCTTCTGCTCTACTTGGGGAACTTCACCACATGTAGAAACAACTTTATACAGTCTTCTGTGGACTTGCGAAGCTATATAAACTTGTCTTTCAACTGTTTTACAGTTAAATACTACTTTTCATTGCATTCTGGTGGTTTGAAACACTGGTTTCATGTGAACTAACTCTATTTCAAGGATTTCTGCAGCGTACAACATCCTTTCTAGACTAGAGACTTACATTTTGATGTCTTTTACACTTGTTCTCTCTCTATTCTGTGATATTCATTAGTATTTGCTCTGAATGACTACTGATTTCTAGCTGTTTCCTATAAAGGGCCTTCTTTTCTACTTGTGGGACTTCACCACATGTAGAAACAACTTTATACACTCTTCTCTGAACTTGAGAAGCTACATACACTTGTCTTTCAACTGTTTTACAGTTGAATACTACTTTTCAGTGAATTCTAGTGGGTTGAAACACTGTTTTCTTGTGAAGTAACTCTATTTCAAGGATTTCTGTAGTGTATAACATCCTTTCTAGACTAGAAACTTAGACTTTTATGTCTTTTACACTTGTTCTCACAAAATTCTATGATATTCATTACTATTTCCTCTGAATTACTACTGATTTCTAGCTGTTTCTTATAATGGGCCTTCTGCTCTACTTGGGGAACTTCACCACATGTAGAAACAACTTTATACACTCTTCTGTGGACTTGCGAAGCTATATAAATTTGTCTTTCAACTGTTTTACAGTTAATTACTTCTTTTCAGTGCATTCTGGTGGTTTGAAACACTGGTTTCATGTGAACTAACTCTATTTCAAGGATTTCTGCAGTGTACAACATCCTTTCTTGACTAGAGACTTACATTTTGATGTCTTTTACACTTGTTCTCTCTCTATTCTGTGATATTCATTAGTATTTGCTCTGAATGACTACTGATTTCTAGCTGTTTCCTATAATGGGCCTTCTTTTCTACTTGTGGGACTTCACCACATGTAGAAACAACTTTATACACTCTTCTCTGAACTTGAGAAGCAACATACACTTGTCTTTCAACTGTTTTACAGTTGAATACTACTTTTCAGTGACTTCTAGTGGGTTGAAACACTGTTTTCTTGTGAAGTAACTCTATTTCAAGGATTTCTGTAGTGTATAACATCCTTTCTAGACTAGAAACTTAGATTTTTATGTCTTTTACACTTGTTCTCACACAATTCTATGATATTCATTACTATTTCCTCTGAATTACTACTGATTTCTAGCTGTTTCTTATAATGGGCCTTCTGCTCTACTTGGGGAACTTCACCACATGTAGAAACAACTTTATACAGTCTTCTGTGGACTTGCGAAGCTATATAAACTTGTCTTTCAACTGTTTTACAGTTAAATACTACTTTTCAGTGCATTCTGGTGGTTTGAAACACTGGTTTCATGTGAACTAACTCTATTTCAAGGATTTCTGCAGTGTACAACATCCTTTCTAGACTAGAGACTTACATTTTGATGTCTTTTACACTTGTTCTCTCTCTATTCTGTGATATTCATTAGTATTTGTTCTGAATGACTACTGATTTCTAGCTGTTTCCTATAATGGGCCTTCTTTTCTACTTGTGGGACTTCACCACATGTAGAAACAACTTTATACACTCTTCTCTGAACTTGAGAAGCTACATACACTTGTCTTTCAACTGTTTTACAGTTGAATACTACTTTTCAGTGACTTCTAGTGGGTTGAAACACTGTTTTCTTGTGAAGTAACTCTATTTCAAGGATTTCTGTAGTGTATAACATCCTTTCTAGACTAGAAACTTAGACTTTTATGTCTTTTACACTTGTTCTCACAAAATTCTATGATATTCATTACTATTTCCTCTGAATTACTACTGATTTCTAGTTGTTTCTTATAATGGGCCTTCTGCTCTACTTGTGGAAATTCACCACATGTAGAAACAACTTTATACAGTCTTCTGTTGACTTGCGAAGCTATATAAACTTGTCTTTCAACTGTTTTACAGTTAAATACTACTTTTCAGTGCATTCTGGTGGTTTGAAACGCTGGTTTCATGTGAACTAACTCTATTTCAAGGATTTCTGCAGTGTACAACATCCTTTCTAGACTAGAGACTTACATTTTGATGTCTTTTACACTTGTTCTCTCTCTATTCTGTGATATTCATTAGTATTTGCTCTGAATGACTACTGATTTCTAGCTGTTTCCTATAAAGGGCCTTCTTTTCTACTTGTGGGACTTCACCACATGTAGAAACAACTTTATACACTCTTCTCTGAACTTGAGAAGCTACATACACTTGTCTTTCAACTGTTTTATAGTTGAATACTACTTTTCAGTGAATTCTAGTGGGTTGAAACACTGTTTTCTTGTGAAGTAACTCTATTTCAAGGATTTCTGTAGTGTATAACATCCTTTCTAGACTAGAAACTTAGATTTTTATGTCTTTTACACTTGTTCTCTCTCTATTCTGTGATATTCATTAGTATTTGCTCTGAATTACTACTGATTTCTAGCTGTTTCTTATAATGGGCCTTCTGCTCTACTTGGGGAACTTCACCACATGTAGAAACAACTTTATACAGTCTTCTGTGGACTTGCGAAGCTATATAAACTTGTCTTTCAACTGTTTTACAGTTAAATACTACTTTTCAGTGCATTCTGGTGGTTTGAAACACTGGTTTCATGTGAACTAACTCTATTTCAAGGATTTCTGCAGCGTACAACATCCTTTCTAGACTAGAGACTTACATTTTGATGTCTTTTACACTTGTTCTCTCTCTATTCTGTGATATTCATTAGTATTTGCTCTGAATGACTACTGATTTCTAGCTGTTTCCTATAAAGGGCCTTCTTTTCTACTTGTGGGACTTCACCACATGTAGAAACAACTTTATACACTCTTCTCTGAACTTGAGAAGCTACATACACTTGTCTTTCAACTGTTTTACAGTTGAATACTACTTTTCAGTGAATTCTAGTGGGTTGAAACACTGGTTCTTGTGAAGTAACTCTATTTCAAGGATTTCTGTAGTGTATAACATCCTTTCTAGACTAGAAACTTAGATTTTTATGTCTTTTACACTTGTTCTCACACAATTCTATGATATTCATTACTATTTCCTCTGAATTACTACTGATTTCTAGTTGTTTCTTATAATGGGCCTTCTGCTCTACTTGTGGAACTTCACCACATGTAGAAACAACTTTATACAGTCTTCTGTTGACTTGCGAAGCTATATAAACTTGTCTTTCAACTGTTTTACAGTTAAATACTACTTTTCAGTGCATTCTGGTGGTTTGAAACACTGGTTTCATGTGAACTAACTCTATTTCAAGGATTTCTGCAGTGTACAACATCCTTTCTAGACTAGAGACTTACATTTTGATGTCTTTTACACTTGTTCTCTCTCTATTCTGTGATATTCATTAGTATTTGCTCTGAATGACTACTGATTTCTAGCTGTTTCCTATAATGGGCCTTCTTTTCTACTTGTGGGACTTCACCACATGTAGAAACAACTTTTTACACTCTTCTCTGAACTTGAGAAGCTACATACAATTGTCTTTCAACTGTTTTACAGTTGAATACTACTTTTCAGTGAATTCTAGTGGGTTGAAACACTCTTTTCTTGTGAAGTAACTCTATTTCAAGGATTTCTGTAGTGTATAACATCCTTTCTAGACTAGAAACTTAGATTTTTATGTCTTTTACACTTGTTCTCACAAAATTCTATGATATTCATTACTATTTCCTCTGAATTACTACTGATTTCTAGCTGTTTCTTATAATGGGCCTTCTGCTCTACTTGGGGAACTTCACCACATGTAGAAACAACTTTATACAGTCTTCTGTGGACTTGCGAAGCTATATAAACTTGTCTTTCAACTGTTTTACAGTTAAATACTACTTTTCAGTGCATTCTGGTGGTTTGAAACACTGGTTTCATGTGAACTAACTCTATTTCAAGGATTTCTGCAGTGTACAACATCCTTTCTAGACTAGAGACTTACATTTTGATGTCTTTTACACTTGTTCTCTCTCTATTCTGTGATATTCATTAGTATTTGCTCTGAATGACTACTGATTTCTAGCTGTTTCCTATAATGGGCCTTCTTTTCTACTTGTGGGACTTCACCACATGTAGAAACAACTTTTTACACTCTTCTCTGAACTTGAGAAGCTACATACAATTGTCTTTCAACTGTTTTACAGTTGAATACTACTTTTCAGTGAATTCTAGTGGGTTGAAACACTGTTTTCTTGTGAAGTAACTCTATTTCAAGGATTTCTGTAGTGTATAACATCCTTTCTAGACTAGAAACTTAGACTTTTATGTCTTTTACACTTGTTCTCACAAAATTCTATGATATTCATTACTATTTCCTCTGAATTACTACTGATTTCTAGCTGTTTCTTATAATGGGCCTTCTGCTCTACTTGGGGAACTTCACCACATGTAGAAACAACTTTATACACTCTTCTGTGGACTTGCGAAGCTATATAAATTTGTCTTTCAACTGTTTTACAGTTAATTACTTCTTTTCAGTGCATTCTGGTGGTTTGAAACACTGGTTTCATGTGAACTAACTCTATTTCAAGGATTTCTGCAGTGTACAACATCCTTTCTTGACTAGAGACTTACATTTTGATGTCTTTTACACTTGTTCTCTCTCTATTCTGTGATATTCATTAGTATTTGCTCTGAATGACTACTGATTTCTAGCTGTTTCCTATAATGGGCCTTCTTTTCTACTTGTGGGACTTCACCACATGTAGAAACAACTTTATACACTCTTCTCTGAACTTGAGAAGCAACATACACTTGTCTTTCAACTGTTTTACAGTTGAATACTACTTTTCAGTGACTTCTAGTGGGTTGAAACACTGTTTTCTTGTGAAGTAACTCTATTTCAAGGATTTCTGTAGTGTATAACATCCTTTCTAGACTAGAAACTTAGATTTTTATGTCTTTTACACTTGTTCTCACACAATTCTATGATATTCATTACTATTTCCTCTGAATTACTACTGATTTCTAGCTGTTTCTTATAATGGGCCTTCTGCTCTACTTGGGGAACTTCACCACATGTAGAAACAACTTTATACAGTCTTCTGTGGACTTGCGAAGCTATATAAACTTGTCTTTCAACTGTTTTACAGTTAAATACTACTTTTCAGTGCATTCTGGTGGTTTGAAACACTGGTTTCATGTGAACTAACTCTATTTCAAGGATTTCTGCAGTGTACAACATCCTTTCTAGACTAGAGACTTACATTTTGATGTCTTTTACACTTGTTCTCTCTCTATTCTGTGATATTCATTAGTATTTGTTCTGAATGACTACTGATTTCTAGCTGTTTCCTATAATGGGCCTTCTTTTCTACTTGTGGGACTTCACCACATGTAGAAACAACTTTATACACTCTTCTCTGAACTTGAGAAGCTACATACACTTGTCTTTCAACTGTTTTACAGTTGAATACTACTTTTCAGTGACTTCTAGTGGGTTGAAACACTGTTTTCTTGTGAAGTAACTCTATTTCAAGGATTTCTGTAGTGTATAACATCCTTTCTAGACTAGAAACTTAGATTTTTATGTCTTTTACACTTGTTCTCACACAATTCTATGATATTCATTACTATTTCCTCTGAATTACTACTGATTTCTAGTTGTTTCTTATAATGGGCCTTCTGCTCTACTTGTGGAACTTCACCACATGTAGAAACAACTTTATACAGTCTTCTGTTGACTTGCGAAGCTATATAAACTTGTCTTTCAACTGTTTTACAGTTAAATACTACTTTTCAGTGCATTCTGGTGGTTTGAAACGCTGGTTTCATGTGAACTAACTCTATTTCAAGGATTTCTGCAGTGTACAACATCCTTTCTAGACTAGAGACTTACATTTTGATGTCTTTTACACTTGTTCTCTCTCTATTCTGTGATATTCATTAGTATTTGCTCTGAATGACTACTGATTTCTAGCTGTTTCCTATAATGGGCCTTCTTTTCTACTTGTGGGACTTCACCACATGTAGAAACAACTTTTTACACTCTTCTCTGAACTTGAGAAGCTACATACAATTGTCTTTCAACTGTTTTACAGTTGAATACTACTTTTCAGTGAATTCTAGTGGGTTGAAACACTGTTTTCTTGTGAAGTAACTCTATTTCAAGGATTTCTGTAGTGTATAACATCCTTTCTAGACTAGAAACTTAGATTTTTATGTCTTTTACACTTGTTCTCACAAAATTCTATGATATTCATTACTATTTCCTCTGAATTACTACTGATTTCTAGCTGTTTCTTATAATGGGCCTTCTGCTCTACTTGGGGAACTTCACCACATGTAGAAACAACTTTATACACTCTTCTGTGGACTTGCGAAGCTATATAAATTTGTCTTTCAACTGTTTTACAGTTAAATACTTCTTTTCAGTGCATTCTGGTGGTTTGAAACACTGGTTTCATGTGAACTAACTCTATTTCAAGGATTTCTGCAGTGTACAACATCCTTTCTTGACTAGAGACTTACATTTTGATGTCTTTTACACTTGTTCTCTCTCTATTCTGTGATATTCATTAGTATTTGCTCTGAATGACTACTGATTTCTAGCTGTTTCCTATAATGGGCCTTGTTTTCTACTTGTGGGACTTCACCACATGTAGAAACAACTTTATACACTCTTCTCTGAACTTGAGAAGCAACATACACTTGTCTTTCAACTGTTTTACAGTTGAATACTACTTTTCAGTGACTTCTAGTGGGTTGAAACACTGTTTTCTTGTGAAGTAACTCTATTTCAAGGATTTCTGTAGTGTATAACATCCTTTCTAGACTAGAAACTTAGATTTTTATGTCTTTTACACTTGTTCTCACACAATTCTATGATATTCATTACTATTTCCTCTGAATTACTACTGATTTCTAGCTGTTTCTTATAATGGGCCTTCTGCTCTACTTGGGGAACTTCACCACATGTAGAAACAACTTTATACAGTCTTCTGTGGACTTGCGAAGCTATATAAACTTGTCTTTCAACTGTTTTACAGTTAAATACTACTTTTCAGTGCATTCTGGTGGTTTGAAACACTGGTTTCATGTGAACTAACTCTATTTCAAGGATTTCTGCAGTGTACAACATCCTTTCTAGACTAGAGACTTACATTTTGATGTCTTTTACACTTGTTCTCTCTCTATTCTGTGATATTCATTAGTATTTGCTCTGAATGACTACTGATTTCTAGCTGTTTCCTATAATGGGCCTTCTTTTCTACTTGTGGGACTTCACCACATGTAGAAACAACTTTTTACACTCTTCTCTGAACTTGAGAAGCTACATACACTTGTCTTTCAACTGTTTTACAGTTGAATACTACTTTTCAGTGAATTCTAGTGGGTTGAAACACTGGTTCTTGTGAAGTAACTCTATTTCAAGGATTTCTGTAGTGTATAACATCCTTTCTAGACTAGAAACTTAGATTTTTATGTCTTTTACACTTGTTCTCACACAATTCTATGATATTCATTACTATTTCCTCTGAATTACTACTGATTTCTAGCTGTTTCTTATAATGGGCCTTCTGCTCTACTTGGGGAACTTCACCACATGTAGAAACAACTTTATACAGTCTTCTGTGGACTTGCGAAGCTATATAAACTTGTCTTTCAACTGTTTTACAGTTAAATACTACTTGTCAGTGCATTCTGGTGGTTTAAAACACTGGTTTTTTTGTGAACTAACTCTATTTCAAGGATTTCTGCAGTGTACAACATCCTTTCTTGACTAGAGACTTACATTTTGATGTCTTTTACACTTGTTCTCTCTCTATTCTGTGATATTCATTAGTATTTGCTCTGAATGACTACTGATTTCTAGCTGTTTCCTATAATGGGCCTTCTTTTCTACTTGTGGGACTTCACCACATGTAGAAACAACTTTATACACTCTTCTCTGAACTTGAGAAGCTACATACACTTGTCTTTCAACTGTTTTATAGTTGAATACTACTTTTCAGTGAATTCTAGTGGGTTGAAACACTGTTTTCTTGTGAAGTAACTCTATTTCAAGGATTTCTGTAGTGTATAACATCCTTTCTAGACTAGAAACTTAGATTTTTATGTCTTTTACACTTGTTCTCTCTCTATTCTGTGATATTCATTAGTATTTGCTCTGAATTACTACTGATTTCTAGCTGTTTCTTATAATGGGCCTTCTGCTCTACTTGGGGAACTTCACCACATGTAGAAACAACTTTATACAGTCTTCTGTGGACTTGCGAAGCTATATAAACTTGTCTTTCAACTGTTTTACAGTTAAATACTACTTTTCAGTGTATTCTGGTGGTTTGAAACACTGGTTTCATGTGAACTAACTCTATTTCAAGGATTTCTGCAGCGTACAACATCCTTTCTAGACTAGAGACTTACATTTTGATGTCTTTTACACTTGTTCTCTCTCTATTCTGTGATATTCATTAGTATTTGCTCTGAATGACTACTGATTTCTAGCTGTTTCCTATAAAGGGCCTTCTTTTCTACTTGTGGGACTTCACCACATGTAGAAACAACTTTATACACTCTTCTCTGAACTTGAGAAGCTACATACACTTGTCTTTCAACTGTTTTACAGTTGAATACTACTTTTCAGTGAATTCTAGTGGGTTGAAACACTGGTTCTTGTGAAGTAACTCTATTTCAAGGATTTCTGTAGTGTATAACATCCTTTCTAGACTAGAAACTTAGATTTTTATGTCTTTTACACTTGTTCTCACACAATTCTATGATATTCATTACTATTTCCTCTGAATTACTACTGATTTCTAGCTGTTTCTTATAATGGGCCTTCTGCTCTACTTGGGGAACTTCACCACATGTAGAAACAACTTTATACACTCTTCTGTGGACTTGCGAAGCTATATAAACTTGTCTTTCAACTGTTTTACAGTTAAATACTTCTTTTCAGTGCATTCTGGTGGTTTGAAACACTGGTTTCATGTGAACTAACTCTATTTCAAGGATTTCTGCAGTGTACAACATCCTTTCTTGACTAGAGACTTACATTTTGATGTCTTTTACACTTGTTCTCTCTCTATTCTGTGATATTCATTAGTATTTGCTCTGAATGACTACTGATTTCTAGCTGTTTCCTATAATGGGCCTTCTTTTCTACTTGTGGGACTTCACCACATGTAGAAACAACTTTATACACTCTTCTCTGAACTTGAGAAGCTACATACACATGTCTTTCAACTGTTTTACAGTTGAATACTACTTTTCAGTGAATTCTAGTGGGTTGAAACACTGGTTCTTGTGAAGTAACTCTATTTCAAGGATTTCTGTAGTGTATAACATCCTTTCTAGACTAGAAACTTAGATTTTTATGTCTTTTACACTTGTTCTCACACAATTCTATGATATTCATTACTATTTCCTCTGAATTACTACTGATTTCTAGCTGTTTCTTATAATGGGCCTTCTGCTCTACTTGGGGAACTTCACCACATGTAAAAACAACTTTATACAGTCTTCTGTGGACTTGTGAAGCTATATAAACTTGTCTTTCAACTGTTTTACAGTTAAATACTACTTTTCAGTGCATTCTGGTGGTTTGAAACACTGGTTTCATGTGAACTAACTCTATTTCAAGGATTTCTGCAGTGTACAACATCCTTTCTAGACTAGAGACTTACATTTTGATGTCTTTTACACTTGTTCTCTCTCTATTCTGTGATATTCATTAGTATTTGCTCTGAATGACTACTGATTTCTAGCTGTTTCCTATAATGGGCCTTCTTTTCTACTTGTGGGACTTCACCACATGTAGAAACAACTTTATACACTCTTCTCTGAACTTGAGAAGCTACATACACTTGTCTTTCAACTGTTTTACAGTTGAATACTACTTTTCAGTGACTTCTAGTGGGTTGAAACACTGTTTTCTTGTGAAGTAACTCTATTTCAAGGATTTCTGTAGTGTATAACATCCTTTCTAGACTAGAAACTTAGATTTTTATGTCTTTTACACTTGTTCTCACACAATTCTATGATATTCATTACTATTTCCTCTGAATTACTACTGATTTCTAGCTGTTTCTTATAATGGGCCTTCTGCTCTACTTGGGGAACTTCACCACATGTAGAAACAACTTTATACACTCTTCTGTGGACTTGCGAAGCTATATAAACTTGTCTTTCAACTGTTTTACAGTTAAATACTACTTTTCAGTGCATTCTGGTGGTTTGAAACACTGGTTTCATGTGAACTAACTCTATTTCAAGGATTTCTGCAGTGTACAACATCCTTTCTAGACTAGAGACTTACATTTTGATGTCTTTTACACTTGTTCTCTCTCTATTCTGTGATATTCATTAGTATTTGTTCTGAATGACTACTGATTTCTAGCTGTTTCCTATAATGGGCCTTCTTTTCTACTTGTGGGACTTCACCACATGTAGAAACAACTTTATACACTCTTCTCTGAACTTGAGAAGCTACATACACTTGTCTTTCAACTGTTTTACAGTTGAATACTACTTTTCAGTGACTTCTAGTGGGTTGAAACACTGTTTTCTTGTGAAGTAACTCTATTTCAAGGATTTCTGTAGTGTATAACATCCTTTCTAGACTAGAAACTTAGATTTTTATGTCTTTTACACTTGTTCTCACACAATTCTATGATATTCATTACTATTTCCTCTGAATTACTACTGATTTCTAGTTGTTTCTTATAATGGGCCTTCTGCTCTACTTGTGGAACTTCACCACATGTAGAAACAACTTTATACAGTCTTCTGTTGACTTGCGAAGCTATATAAACTTGTCTTTCAACTGTTTTACAGTTAAATACTACTTTTCAGTGCATTCTGGTGGTTTGAAACGCTGGTTTCATGTGAACTAACTCTATTTCAAGGATTTCTGCAGTGTACAACATCCTTTCTAGACTAGAGACTTACATTTTGATGTCTTTTACACTTGTTCTCTCTCTATTCTGTGATATTCATTAGTATTTGCTCTGAATGACTACTGATTTCTAGCTGTTTCCTATAATGGGCCTTCTTTTCTACTTGTGGGACTTCACCACATGTAGAAACAACTTTTTACACTCTTCTCTGAACTTGAGAAGCTACATACAATTGTCTTTCAACTGTTTTACAGTTGAGTACTACTTTTCAGTGAATTCTAGTGGGTTGAAACACTGTTTTCTTGTGAAGTAACTCTATTTCAAGGATTTCTGTAGTGTATAACATCCTTTCTAGACTAGAAACTTAGATTTTTATGTCTTTTACACTTGTTCTCACAAAATTCTATGATATTCATTACTATTTCCTCTGAATTACTACTGATTTCTAGCTGTTTCTTATAATGGGCCTTCTGCTCTACTTGGGGAACTTCACCACATGTAGAAACAACTTTATACACTCTTCTGTGGACTTGCGAAGCTATATAAACTTGTCTTTCAACTGTCTTACAGTTAAATACTACTTTTCAGTGCATTCTGGTGGTTTGAAACACTGGTTTCATGTGAACTAACTCTATTTCAAGGATTTCTGCAGTGTACAACATCCTTTCTAGACTAGAGACTTACATTTTGATGTCTTTTACACTTGTTCTCTCTCTATTCTGTGATATTCATTAGTATTTGTTCTGAATGACTACTGATTTCTAGCTGTTTCCTATAATGGGCCTTCTTTTCTACTTGTGGGACTTCACCACATGTAGAAACAACTTTATACACTCTTCTCTGAACTTGAGAAGCTACATACACTTGTCTTTCAACTGTTTTACAGTTGAATACTACTTTTCAGTGACTTCTAGTGGGTTGAAACACTGTTTTCTTGTGAAGTAACTCTATTTCAAGGATTTCTGTAGTGTATAACATCCTTTCTAGACTAGAAACTTAGATTTTTATGTCTTTTACACTTGTTCTCACACAATTCTATGATATTCATTACTATTTCCTCTGAATTACTACTGATTTCTAGTTGTTTCTTATAATGGGCCTTCTGCTCTACTTGTGGAACTTCACCACATGTAGAAACAACTTTATACAGTCTTCTGTTGACTTCCGAAGCTATATAAACTTTTCTTTCAACTGTTTTACAGTTAAATACTACTTTTCAGTGCATTCTGGTGGTTTGAAACGCTGGTTTCATGTGAACTAACTCTATTTCAAGGATTTCTGCAGTGTACAACATCCTTTCTAGACTAGAGACTTACATTTTGATGTCTTTTACACTTGTTCTCTCTCTATTCTGTGATATTCATTAGTATTTGCTCTGAATGACTACTGATTTCTAGCTGTTTCCTATAATGGGCCTTCTTTTCTACTTGTGGGACTTCACCACATGTAGAAACAACTTTTTACACTCTTCTCTGAACTTGAGAAGCTACATACAATTGTCTTTCAACTGTTTTACAGTTGAATACTACTTTTCAGTGAATTCTAGTGGGTTGAAACACTGTTTTCTTGTGAAGTAACTCTATTTCAAGGATTTCTGTAGTGTATAACATCCTTTCTAGACTAGAAACTTAGATTTTTATGTCTTTTACACTTGTTCTCACAAAATTCTATGATATTCATTACTATTTCCTCTGAATTACTACTGATTTCTAGCTGTTTCTTATAATGGGCCTTCTGCTCTACTTGGGGAACTTCACCACATGTAGAAACAACTTTATACACTCTTCTGTGGACTTGCGAAGCTATATAAATTTGTCTTTCAACTGTTTTACAGTTAAATACTTCTTTTCAGTGCATTCTGGTGGTTTGAAACACTGGTTTCATGTGAACTAACTCTATTTCAAGGATTTCTGCAGTGTACAACATCCTTTCTTGACTAGAGACTTACATTTTGATGTCTTTTACACTTGTTCTCTCTCTATTCTGTGATATTCATTAGTATTTGCTCTGAATGACTACTGATTTCTAGCTGTTTCCTATAATGGGCCTTGTTTTCTACTTGTGGGACTTCACCACATGTAGAAACAACTTTATACACTCTTCTCTGAACTTGAGAAGCAACATACACTTGTCTTTCAACTGTTTTACAGTTGAATACTACTTTTCAGTGACTTCTAGTGGGTTGAAACACTGTTTTCTTGTGAAGTAACTCTATTTCAAGGATTTCTGTAGTGTATAACATCCTTTCTAGACTAGAAACTTAGATTTTTATGTCTTTTACACTTGTTCTCACACAATTCTATGATATTCATTACTATTTCCTCTGAATTACTACTGATTTCTAGCTGTTTCTTATAATGGGCCTTCTGCTCTACTTGGGGAACTTCACCACATGTAGAAACAACTTTATACAGTCTTCTGTGGACTTGCGAAGCTATATAAACTTGTCTTTCAACTGTTTTACAGTTAAATACTACTTTTCAGTGCATTCTGGTGGTTTGAAACACTGGTTTCATGTGAACTAACTCTATTTCAAGGATTTCTGCAGTGTACAACATCCTTTCTAGACTAGAGACTTACATTTTGATGTCTTTTACACTTGTTCTCTCTCTATTCTGTGATATTCATTAGTATTTGCTCTGAATGACTACTGATTTCTAGCTGTTTCCTATAATGGGCCTTCTTTTCTACTTGTGGGACTTCACCACATGTAGAAACAACTTTTTACACTCTTCTCTGAACTTGAGAAGCTACATACACTTGTCTTTCAACTGTTTTACAGTTGAATACTACTTTTCAGTGAATTCTAGTGGGTTGAAACACTGGTTCTTGTGAAGTAACTCTATTTCAAGGATTTCTGTAGTGTATAACATCCTTTCTAGACTAGAAACTTAGATTTTTATGTCTTTTACACTTGTTCTCACACAATTCTATGATATTCATTACTATTTCCTCTGAATTACTACTGATTTCTAGCTGTTTCTTATAATGGGCCTTCTGCTCTACTTGGGGAACTTCACCACATGTAGAAACAACTTTATACAGTCTTCTGTGGACTTGCGAAGCTATATAAACTTGTCTTTCAACTGTTTTACAGTTAAATACTACTTGTCAGTGCATTCTGGTGGTTTAAAACACTGGTTTCATGTGAACTAACTCTATTTCAAGGATTTCTGCAGTGTACAACATCCTTTCTTGACTAGAGACTTACATTTTGATGTCTTTTACACTTGTTCTCTCTCTATTCTGTGATATTCATTAGTATTTGCTCTGAATGACTACTGATTTCTAGCTGTTTCCTATAATGGGCCTTCTTTTCTACTTGTGGGACTTCACCACATGTAGAAACAACTTTATACACTCTTCTCTGAACTTGAGAAGCTACATACACTTGTCTTTCAACTGTTTTATAGTTGAATACTACTTTTCAGTGAATTCTAGTGGGTTGAAACACTGTTTTCTTGTGAAGTAACTCTATTTCAAGGATTTCTGTAGTGTATAACATCCTTTCTAGACTAGAAACTTAGATTTTTATGTCTTTTACACTTGTTCTCTCTCTATTCTGTGATATTCATTAGTATTTGCTCTGAATTACTACTGATTTCTAGCTGTTTCTTATAATGGGCCTTCTGCTCTACTTGGGGAACTTCACCACATGTAGAAACAACTTTATACAGTCTTCTGTGGACTTGCGAAGCTATATAAACTTGTCTTTCAACTGTTTTACAGTTAAATACTACTTTTCAGTGTATTCTGGTGGTTTGAAACACTGGTTTCATGTGAACTAACTCTATTTCAAGGATTTCTGCAGCGTACAACATCCTTTCTAGACTAGAGACTTACATTTTGATGTCTTTTACACTTGTTCTCTCTCTATTCTGTGATATTCATTAGTATTTGCTCTGAATGACTACTGATTTCTAGCTGTTTCCTATAAAGGGCCTTCTTTTCTACTTGTGGGACTTCACCACATGTAGAAACAACTTTATACACTCTTCTCTGAACTTGAGAAGCTACATACACTTGTCTTTCAACTGTTTTACAGTTGAATACTACTTTTCAGTGAATTCTAGTGGGTTGAAACACTGGTTCTTGTGAAGTAACTCTATTTCAAGGATTTCTGTAGTGTATAACATCCTTTCTAGACTAGAAACTTAGATTTTTATGTCTTTTACACTTGTTCTCACACAATTCTATGATATTCATTACTATTTCCTCTGAATTACTACTGATTTCTAGCTGTTTCTTATAATGGGCCTTCTGCTCTACTTGGGGAACTTCACCACATGTAGAAACAACTTTATACACTCTTCTGTGGACTTGCGAAGCTATATAAACTTGTCTTTCAACTGTTTTACAGTTAAATACTTCTTTTCAGTGCATTCTGGTGGTTTGAAACACTGGTTTCATGTGAACTAACTCTATTTCAAGGATTTCTGCAGTGTACAACATCCTTTCTTGACTAGAGACTTACATTTTGATGTCTTTTACACTTGTTCTCTCTCTATTCTGTGATATTCATTAGTATTTGCTCTGAATGACTACTGATTTCTAGCTGTTTCCTATAATGGGCCTTCTTTTCTACTTGTGGGACTTCACCACATGTAGAAACAACTTTATACACTCTTCTCTGAACTTGAGAAGCTACATACACATGTCTTTCAACTGTTTTACAGTTGAATACTACTTTTCAGTGAATTCTAGTGGGTTGAAACACTGGTTCTTGTGAAGTAACTCTATTTCAAGGATTTCTGTAGTGTATAACATCCTTTCTAGACTAGAAACTTAGATTTTTATGTCTTTTACACTTGTTCTCACACAATTCTATGATATTCATTACTATTTCCTCTGAATTACTACTGATTTCTAGCTGTTTCTTATAATGGGCCTTCTGCTCTACTTGGGGAACTTCACCACATGTAAAAACAACTTTATACAGTCTTCTGTGGACTTGTGAAGCTATATAAACTTGTCTTTCAACTGTTTTACAGTTAAATACTACTTTTCAGTGCATTCTGGTGGTTTGAAACACTGGTTTCATGTGAACTAACTCTATTTCAAGGATTTCTGCAGTGTACAACATCCTTTCTAGACTAGAGACTTACATTTTGATGTCTTTTACACTTGTTCTCTCTCTATTCTGTGATATTCATTAGTATTTGCTCTGAATGACTACTGATTTCTAGCTGTTTCCTATAATGGGCCTTCTTTTCTACTTGTGGGACTTCACCACATGTAGAAACAACTTTATACACTCTTCTCTGAACTTGAGAAGCTACATACACTTGTCTTTCAACTGTTTTACAGTTGAATACTACTTTTCACTGACTTCTAGTGGGTTGAAACACTGTTTTCTTGTGAAGTAACTCTATTTCAAGGATTTCTGTAGTGTATAACATCCTTTCTAGACTAGAAACTTAGATTTTTATGTCTTTTACACTTGTTCTCACACAATTCTATGATATTCATTACTATTTCCTCTGAATTACTACTGATTTCTAGCTGTTTCTTATAATGGGCCTTCTGCTCTACTTGGGGAACTTCACCACATGTAGAAACAACTTTATACACTCTTCTGTGGACTTGCGAAGCTATATAAACTTGTCTTTCAACTGTTTTACAGTTAAATACTACTTTTCAGTGCATTCTGGTGGTTTGAAACACTGGTTTCATGTGAACTAACTCTATTTCAAGGATTTCTGCAGTGTACAACATCCTTTCTAGACTAGAGACTTACATTTTGATGTCTTTTACACTTGTTCTCTCTCTATTCTGTGATATTCATTAGTATTTGTTCTGAATGACTACTGATTTCTAGCTGTTTCCTATAATGGGCCTTCTTTTCTACTTGTGGGACTTCACCACATGTAGAAACAACTTTATACACTCTTCTCTGAACTTGAGAAGCTACATACACTTGTCTTTCAACTGTTTTACAGTTGAATACTACTTTTCAGTGACTTCTAGTGGGTTGAAACACTGTTTTCTTGTGAAGTAACTCTATTTCAAGGATTTCTGTAGTGTATAACATCCTTTCTAGACTAGAAACTTAGATTTTTATGTCTTTTACACTTGTTCTCACACAATTCTATGATATTCATTACTATTTCCTCTGAATTACTACTGATTTCTAGTTGTTTCTTATAATGGGCCTTCTGCTCTACTTGTGGAACTTCACCACATGTAGAAACAACTTTATACAGTCTTCTGTTGACTTGCGAAGCTATATAAACTTGTCTTTCAACTGTTTTACAGTTAAATACTACTTTTCAGTGCATTCTGGTGGTTTGAAACGCTGGTTTCATGTGAACTAACTCTATTTCAAGGATTTCTGCAGTGTACAACATCCTTTCTAGACTAGAGACTTACATTTTGATGTCTTTTACACTTGTTCTCTCTCTATTCTGTGATATTCATTAGTATTTGCTCTGAATGACTACTGATTTCTAGCTGTTTCCTATAATGGGCCTTCTTTTCTACTTGTGGGACTTCACCACATGTAGAAACAACTTTTTACACTCTTCTCTGAACTTGAGAAGCTACATACAATTGTCTTTCAACTGTTTTACAGTTGAGTACTACTTTTCAGTGAATTCTAGTGGGTTGAAACACTGTTTTCTTGTGAAGTAACTCTATTTCAAGGATTTCTGTAGTGTATAACATCCTTTCTAGACTAGAAACTTAGATTTTTATGTCTTTTACACTTGTTCTCACAAAATTCTATGATATTCATTACTATTTCCTCTGAATTACTACTGATTTCTAGCTGTTTCTTATAATGGGCCTTCTGCTCTACTTGGGGAACTTCACCACATGTAGAAACAACTTTATACACTCTTCTGTGGACTTGCGAAGCTATATAAACTTGTCTTTCAACTGTCTTACAGTTAAATACTACTTTTCAGTGCATTCTGGTGGTTTGAAACACTGGTTTCATGTGAACTAACTCTATTTCAAGGATTTCTGCAGTGTACAACATCCTTTCTAGACTAGAGACTTACATTTTGATGTCTTTTACACTTGTTCTCTCTCTATTCTGTGATATTCATTAGTATTTGTTCTGAATGACTACTGATTTCTAGCTGTTTCCTATAATGGGCCTTCTTTTCTACTTGTGGGACTTCACCACATGTAGAAACAACTTTATACACTCTTCTCTGAACTTGAGAAGCTACATACACTTGTCTTTCAACTGTTTTACAGTTGAATACTACTTTTCAGTGACTTCTAGTGGGTTGAAACACTGTTTTCTTGTGAAGTAACTCTATTTCAAGGATTTCTGTAGTGTATAACATCCTTTCTAGACTAGAAACTTAGATTTTTATGTCTTTTACACTTGTTCTCACACAATTCTATGATATTCATTACTATTTCCTCTGAATTACTACTGATTTCTAGTTGTTTCTTATAATGGGCCTTCTGCTCTACTTGTGGAACTTCACCACATGTAGAAACAACTTTATACAGTCTTCTGTTGACTTCCGAAGCTATATAAACTTTTCTTTCAACTGTTTTACAGTTAAATACTACTTTTCAGTGCATTCTGGTGGTTTGAAACACTGGTTTCATGTGAACTAACTCTATTTCAAGGATTTCTGCAGTGTACAACATCCTTTCTAGACTAGAGACTTACATTTTGATGTCTTTTACACTTGTTCTCTCTCTATTCTGTGATATTCATTAGTATTTGCTCTGAATGACTACTGATTTCTAGCTGTTTCCTATAATGGGCCTTCTTTTCTACTTGTGGGACTTCACCACATGTAGAAACAACTTTTTACACTCTTCTCTGAACTTGAGAAGCTACATACAATTGTCTTTCAACTGTTTTACAGTTGAATACTACTTTTCAGTGAATTCTAGTGGGTTGAAACACTCTTTTCTTGTGAAGTAACTCTATTTCAAGGATTTCTGTAGTGTATAACATCCTTTCTAGACTAGAAACTTAGATTTTTATGTCTTTTACACTTGTTCTCACAAAATTCTATGATATTCATTACTATTTCCTCTGAATTACTACTGATTTCTAGCTGTTTCTTATAATGGGCCTTCTGCTCTACTTGGGGAACTTCACCACATGTAGAAACTACTTTATACAGTCTTCTGTGGACTTGCGAAGCTATATAAACTTGTCTTTCAACTGTTTTACAGTTAAATACTACTTTTCAGTGCATTCTGGTGGTTTGAAACACTGGTTTCATGTGAACTAACTCTATTTCAAGGATTTCTGCAGTGTACAACATCCTTTCTAGACTAGAGACTTACATTTTGATGTCTTTTACACTTGTTCTCTCTCTATTCTGTGATATTCATTAGTATTTGCTCTGAATGACTACTGATTTCTAGCTGTTTCCTATAATGGGCCTTCTTTTCTACTTGTGGGACTTCACCACATGTAGAAACAACTTTTTTCACTCTTTTCTGAACTTGAGAAGCTACATACAATTGTCTTTCAACTGTTTTACAGTTGAATACTACTTTTCAGTGAATTCTAGTGGGTTGAAACACTCTTTTCTTGTGAAGTAACTCTATTTCAAGGATTTCTGTAGTGTATAACATCCTTTCTAGACTAGAAACTTAGACTTTTATGTCTTTTACACTTGTTCTCACAAAATTCTATGATATTCATTACTATTTCCGCTGAATTACTACTGATTTCTAGCTGTTTCTTATAATGGGCCTTCTGCTCTACTTGGGGAACTTCTCCACATGTAGAAACAACTTTATACACTCTTCTGTGGACTTGCGAAGCTATATAAATTTGTCTTTCAACTGTTTAACAGTTAAATACTTCTTTTCAGTGCATTCTGGTGGTTTGAAACACTGGTTTCATGTGAACTAACTCTATTTCAAGGATTTCTGCAGTGTACAACATCCTTTCCTGACTAGAGACTTACATTTTGATGTCTTTTACACTTGTTCTCTCTCTATTCTGTGATATTCATTAGTATTTGCTCTGAATGACTACTGATTTCTAGCTGTTTCCTATAATGGGCCTTCTTTTCTACTTGTGGGACTTCACCACATGTAGAAACAACTTTATACACTCTTCTCTGAACTTGAGAAGCTACATACACTTGTCTTTCAACTGTTTTACAGTTGAATACTACTTTTCAGTGACTTCTAGTGGGTTGAAACACTGTTTTCTTGTGAAGTAACTCTATTTCAAGGATTTCTGTAGTGTATAACATCCTTTCTAGACTAGAAACTTAGATTTTTATGTCTTTTACACTTGTTCTCACACAATTCTATGATATTCATTACTATTTCCTCTGAATTACTACTGATTTCTAGCTGTTTCTTATAATGGGCCTTCTGCTCTACTTGGGGAACTTCACCACATGTAGAAACAACTTTATACAGTCTTCTGTGGACTTGCGAAGCTATATAAACTTGTCTTTCAACTGTTTTACAGTTAAATACTACTTTTCAGTGCATTCTGGTGGTTTGAAACACTGGTTTCATGTGAACTAACTCTATTTCAAGGATTTCTGCAGTGTACAACATCCTTTCTAGACTAGAGACTTACATTTTGATGTCTTTTACACTTGTTCTCTCTCTATTCTGTGATATTCATTAGTATTTGTTCTGAATGACTACTGATTTCTAGCTGTTTCCTATAATGGGCCTTCTTTTCTACTTGTGGGACTTCACCACATGTAGAAACAACTTTATACACTCTTCTCTGAACTTGAGAAGCTACATACACTTGTCTTTCAACTGTTTTACAGTTGAATACTACTTTTCAGTGACTTCTAGTGGGTTGAAACACTGTTTTCTTGTGAAGTAACTCTATTTCAAGGATTTCTGTAGTGTATAACATCCTTTCTAGACTAGAAACTTAGATTTTTATGTCTTTTACACTTGTTCTCACACAATTCTATGATATTCATTACTATTTCCTCTGAATTACTACTGATTTCTAGTTGTTTCTTATAATGGGCCTTCTGCTCTACTTGTGGAACTTCACCACATGTAGAAACAACTTTATACAGTCTTCTGTTGACTTGCGAAGCTATATAAACTTGTCTTTCAACTGTTTTACAGTTAAATACTACTTTTCAGTGCATTCTGGTGGTTTGAAACACTGGTTTCATGTGAACTAACTCTATTTCAAGGATTTCTGCAGTGTACAACATCCTTTCTAGACTAGAGACTTACATTTTGATGTCTTTTACACTTGTTCTCTCTCTATTCTGTGATATTCATTAGTATTTGCTCTGAATGACTACTGATTTCTAGCTGTTTCCTATAATGGGCCTTCTTTTCTACTTGTGGGACTTCACCACATGTAGAAACAACTTTTTACACTCTTCTCTGAACTTGAGAAGCTACATACAATTGTCTTTCAACTGTTTTACAGTTGAATACTACTTTTCAGTGAATTCTAGTGGGTTGAAACACTGTTTTCTTGTGAAGTAACTCTATTTCAAGGATTTCTGTAGTGTATAACATCCTTTCTAGACTAGAAACTTAGATTTTTATGTCTTTTACACTTGTTCTCACACAATTCTATGATATACATTACTATTTCCTCTGAATTACTACTGATTTCTAGCTGTTTCTTATAATGGGCCTTCTGCTCTACTTGGGGAACTTCACCACATGTAGAAACAACTTTATACAGTCTTCTGTGGACTTGCGAAGCTATATAAACTTGTCTTTCAACTATCTTACAGTTAAATACTACTTTTCAGTGCATTCTGGTGGTTTGAAACACTGGTTTCATGTGAACTAACTCTATTTCAAGGATTTCTGCAGTGTACAACATCCTTTCTAGACTAGAGACTTACATTTTGATGTCTTTTACACTTGTTCTCTCTCTATTCTGTGATATTCATTAGTATTTGTTCTGAATGACTACTGATTTCTAGCTGTTTCCTATAATGGGCCTTCTTTTCTACTTGTGGGACTTCACCACATGTAGAAACAACTTTATACACTCTTCTCTGAACTTGAGAAGCTACATACACTTGTCTTTCAACTGTTTTACAGTTGAATACTACTTTTCAGTGACTTCTAGTGGGTTGAAACACTGTTTTCTTGTGAAGTAACTCTATTTCAAGGATTTCTGTAGTGTATAACATCCTTTCTAGACTAGAAACTTAGATTTTTATGTCTTTTACACTTGTTCTCACACAATTCTATGATATTCATTACTATTTCCTCTGAATTACTACTGATTTCTAGTTGTTTCTTATAATGGGCCTTCTGCTCTACTTGTGGAACTTCACCACATGTAGAAACAACTTTATACAGTCTTCTGTTGACTTGCGAAGCTATATAAACTTGTCTTTCAACTGTTTTACAGTTAAATACTACTTTTCAGTGCATTCTGGTGGTTTGAAACACTGGTTTCATGTGAACTAACTCTATTTCAAGGATTTCTGCAGTGTACAACATCCTTTCTAGACTAGAGACTTACATTTTGATGTCTTTTACACTTGTTCTCTCTCTATTCTGTGATATTCATTAGTATTTGCTCTGAATGACTACTGATTTCTAGCTGTTTCCTATAATGGGCCTTCTTTTCTACTTGTGGGACTTCACCACATGTAGAAACAACTTTTTACACTCTTCTCTGAACTTGAGAAGCTACATACAATTGTCTTTCAACTGTTTTACAGTTGAATACTACTTTTCAGTGAATTCTAGTGGGTTGAAACACTCTTTTCTTGTGAAGTAACTCTATTTCAAGGATTTCTGTAGTGTATAACATCCTTTCTAGACTAGAAACTTAGACTTTTATGTCTTTTACACTTGTTCTCACAAAATTCTATGATATTCATTACTATTTCCTCTGAATTACTACTGATTTCTAGCTGTTTCTTATAATGGGCCTTCTGCTCTACTTGGGGAACTTCACCACATGTAGAAACTACTTTATACAGTCTTCTGTGGACTTGCGAAGCTATATAAACTTGTCTTTCAACTGTTTTACAGTTAAATACTACTTTTCAGTGCATTCTGGTGGTTTGAAACACTGGTTTCATGTGAACTAACTCTATTTCAAGGATTTCTGCAGTGTACAACATCCTTTCTAGACTAGAGACTTACATTTTGATGTCTTTTACACTTGTTCTCTCTCTATTCTGTGATATTCATTAGTATTTGCTCTGAATGACTACTGATTTCTAGCTGTTTCCTATAATGGGCCTTCTTTTCTACTTGTGGGACTTCACCACATGTAGAAACAACTTTTTTCACTCTTTTCTGAACTTGAGAAGCTACATACAATTGTCTTTCAACTGTTTTACAGTTGAATACTACTTTTCAGTGAATTCTAGTGGGTTGAAACACTCTTTTCTTGTGAAGTAACTCTATTTCAAGGATTTCTGTAGTGTATAACATCCTTTCTAGACTAGAAACTTAGACTTTTATGTCTTTTACACTTGTTCTCACAAAATTCTATGATATTCATTACTATTTCCGCTGAATTACTACTGATTTCTAGCTGTTTCTTATAATGGGCCTTCTGCTCTACTTGGGGAACTTCTCCACATGTAGAAACAACTTTATACACTCTTCTGTGGACTTGCGAAGCTATATAAATTTGTCTTTCAACTGTTTAACAGTTAAATACTTCTTTTCAGTGCATTCTGGTGGTTTGAAACACTGGTTTCATGTGAACTAACTCTATTTCAAGGATTTCTGCAGTGTACAACATCCTTTCTTGACTAGAGACTTACATTTTGATGTCTTTTACACTTGTTCTCTCTCTATTCTGTGATATTCATTAGTATTTGCTCTGAATGACTACTGATTTCTAGCTGTTTCCTATAATGGGCCTTCTTTTCTACTTGTGGGACTTCACCACATGTAGAAACAACTTTATACACTCTTCTCTGAACTTGAGAAGCTACATACACTTGTCTTTCAACTGTTTTACAGTTGAATACTACTTTTCAGTGACTTCTAGTGGGTTGAAACACTGTTTTCTTGTGAAGTAACTCTATTTCAAGGATTTCTGTAGTGTATAACATCCTTTCTAGACTAGAAACTTAGATTTTTATGTCTTTTACACTTGTTCTCACACAATTCTATGATATTCATTACTATTTCCTCTGAATTACTACTGATTTCTAGCTGTTTCTTATAATGGGCCTTCTGCTCTACTTGGGGAACTTCACCACATGTAGAAACAACTTTATACAGTCTTCTGTGGACTTGCGAAGCTATATAAACTTGTCTTTCAACTGTTTTACAGTTAAATACTACTTTTCAGTGCATTCTGGTGGTTTGAAACACTGGTTTCATGTGAACTAACTCTATTTCAAGGATTTCTGCAGTGTACAACATCCTTTCTAGACTAGAGACTTACATTTTGATGTCTTTTACACTTGTTCTCTCTCTATTCTGTGATATTCATTAGTATTTGTTCTGAATGACTACTGATTTCTAGCTGTTTCCTATAATGGGCCTTCTTTTCTACTTGTGGGACTTCACCACATGTAGAAACAACTTTATACACTCTTCTCTGAACTTGAGAAGCTACATACACTTGTCTTTCAACTGTTTTACAGTTGAATACTACTTTTCAGTGACTTCTAGTGGGTTGAAACACTGTTTTCTTGTGAAGTAACTCTATTTCAAGGATTTCTGTAGTGTATAACATCCTTTCTAGACTAGAAACTTAGATTTTTATGTCTTTTACACTTGTTCTCACACAATTCTATGATATTCATTACTATTTCCTCTGAATTACTACTGATTTCTAGTTGTTTCTTATAATGGGCCTTCTGCTCTACTTGTGGAACTTCACCACATGTAGAAACAACTTTATACAGTCTTCTGTTGACTTGCGAAGCTATATAAACTTGTCTTTCAACTGTTTTACAGTTAAATACTACTTTTCAGTGCATTCTGGTGGTTTGAAACACTGGTTTCATGTGAACTAACTCTATTTCAAGGATTTCTGCAGTGTACAACATCCTTTCTAGACTAGAGACTTACATTTTGATGTCTTTTACACTTGTTCTCTCTCTATTCTGTGATATTCATTAGTATTTGCTCTGAATGACTACTGATTTCTAGCTGTTTCCTATAATGGGCCTTCTTTTCTACTTGTGGGACTTCACCACATGTAGAAACAACTTTTTACACTCTTCTCTGAACTTGAGAAGCTACATACAATTGTCTTTCAACTGTTTTACAGTTGAATACTACTTTTCAGTGAATTCTAGTGGGTTGAAACACTGTTTTCTTGTGAAGTAACTCTATTTCAAGGATTTCTGTAGTGTATAACATCCTTTCTAGACTAGAAACTTAGATTTTTATGTCTTTTACACTTGTTCTCACACAATTCTATGATATACATTACTATTTCCTCTGAATTACTACTGATTTCTAGCTGTTTCTTATAATGGGCCTTCTGCTCTACTTGGGGAACTTCACCACATGTAGAAACAACTTTATACAGTCTTCTGTGGACTTGCGAAGCTATATAAACTTGTCTTTCAACTATCTTACAGTTAAATACTACTTTTCAGTGCATTCTGGTGGTTTGAAACACTGGTTTCATGTGAACTAACTCTATTTCAAGGATTTCTGCAGTGTACAACATCCTTTCTAGACTAGAGACTTACATTTTGATGTCTTTTACACTTGTTCTCTCTCTATTCTGTGATATTCATTAGTATTTGTTCTGAATGACTACTGATTTCTAGCTGTTTCCTATAATGGGCCTTCTTTTCTACTTGTGGGACTTCACCACATGTAGAAACAACTTTATACACTCTTCTCTGAACTTGAGAAGCTACATACACTTGTCTTTCAACTGTTTTACAGTTGAATACTACTTTTCAGTGACTTCTAGTGGGTTGAAACACTGTTTTCTTGTGAAGTAACTCTATTTCAAGGATTTCTGTAGTGTATAACATCCTTTCTAGACTAGAAACTTAGATTTTTATGTCTTTTACACTTGTTCTCACACAATTCTATGATATTCATTACTATTTCCTCTGAATTACTACTGATTTCTAGTTGTTTCTTATAATGGGCCTTCTGCTCTACTTGTGGAACTTCACCACATGTAGAAACAACTTTATACAGTCTTCTGTTGACTTGCGAAGCTATATAAACTTGTCTTTCAACTGTTTTACAGTTAAATACTACTTTTCAGTGCATTCTGGTGGTTTGAAACACTGGTTTCATGTGAACTAACTCTATTTCAAGGATTTCTGCAGTGTACAACATCCTTTCTAGACTAGAGACTTACATTTTGATGTCTTTTACACTTGTTCTCTCTCTATTCTGTGATATTCATTAGTATTTGCTCTGAATGACTACTGATTTCTAGCTGTTTCCTATAATGGGCCTTCTTTTCTACTTGTGGGACTTCACCACATGTAGAAACAACTTTTTACACTCTTCTCTGAACTTGAGAAGCTACATACAATTGTCTTTCAACTGTTTTACAGTTGAATACTACTTTTCAGTGAATTCTAGTGGGTTGAAACACTCTTTTCTTGTGAAGTAACTCTATTTCAAGGATTTCTGTAGTGTATAACATCCTTTCTAGACTAGAAACTTAGACTTTTATGTCTTTTACACTTGTTCTCACAAAATTCTATGATATTCATTACTATTTCCTCTGAATTACTACTGATTTCTAGCTGTTTCTTATAATGGGCCTTCTGCTCTACTTGGGGAACTTCACCACATGTAGAAACAACTTTATACACTCTTCTGTGGACTTGCGAAGCTATATAAATTTGTCTTTCAACTGTTTTACAGTTAAATACTTCTTTTCAGTGCATTCTGGTGGTTTGAAACACTGGTTTCATGTGAACTAACTCTATTTCAAGGATTTCTGCAGTGTACAACATCCTTTCTTGACTAGAGACTTACATTTTGATGTCTTTTACACTTGTTCTCTCTCTATTCTGTGATATTCATTAGTATTTGCTCTGAATGACTACTGATTTCTAGCTGTTTCCTATAATGGGCCTTCTTTTCTACTTGTGGGACTTCACCACATGTAGAAACAACTTTATACACTCTTCTCTGAACTTGAGAAGCTACATACACTTGTCTTTCAACTGTTTTACAGTTGAATACTACTTTTCAGTGACTTCTAGTGGGTTGAAACACTGTTTTCTTGTGAAGTAACTCTATTTCAAGGATTTCTGTAGTGTATAACATCCTTTCTAGACTAGAAACTTAGATTTTTATGTCTTTTACACTTGTTCTCACACAATTCTATGATATTCATTACTATTTCCTCTGAATTACTACTGATTTCTAGCTGTTTCTTATAATGGGCCTTCTGCTCTACTTGGGGAACTTCACCACATGTAGAAACAACTTTATACAGTCTTCTGTGGACTTGCGAAGCTATATAAACTTGTCTTTCAACTGTTTTACAGTTAAATACTACTTTTCAGTGCATTCTGGTGGTTTGAAACACTGGTTTCATGTGAACTAACTCTATTTCAAGGATTTCTGCAGTGTACAACATCCTTTCTAGACTAGAGACTTACATTTTGATGTCTTTTACACTTGTTCTCTCTCTGTTCTGTGATATTCATTAGTATTTGTTCTGAATGACTACTGATTTCTAGCTGTTTCCTATAATGGGCCTTCTTTTCTACTTGTGGGACTTCACCACATGTAGAAACAACTTTATACACTCTTCTCTGAACTTGAGAAGCTACATACACTTGTCTTTCAACTGTTTTACAGTTGAATACTACTTTTCAGTGACTTCTAGTGGGTTGAAACACTGTTTTCTTGTGAAGTAACTCTATTTCAAGGATTTCTGTAGTGTATAACATCCTTTCTAGACTAGAAACTTAGATTTTTATGTCTTTTACACTTGTTCTCACACAATTCTATGATATTCATTACTATTTCCTCTGAATTACTACTGATTTCTAGTTGTTTCTTATAATGGGCCTTCTGCTCTACTTGTGGAACTTCACCACATGTAGAAACAACTTTATACAGTCTTCTGTTGACTTGCGAAGCTATATAAACTTGTCTTTCAACTGTTTTACAGTTAAATACTACTTTTCAGTGCATTCTGGTGGTTTGAAACACTGGTTTCATGTGAACTAACTCTATTTCAAGGATTTCTGCAGTGTACAACATCCTTTCTAGACTAGAGACTTACATTTTGATGTCTTTTACACTTGTTCTCTCTCTATTCTGTGATATTCATTAGTATTTGCTCTGAATGACTACTGATTTCTAGCTGTTTCCTATAATGGGCCTTCTTTTCTACTTGTGGGACTTCACCACATGTAGAAACAACTTTTTACACTCTTCTCTGAACTTGAGAAGCTACATACAATTGTCTTTCAACTGTTTTACAGTTGAATACTACTTTTCAGTGAATTCTAGTGGGTTGAAACACTGTTTTCTTGTGAAGTAACTCTATTTCAAGGATTTCTGTAGTGTATAACATCCTTTCTAGACTAGAAACTTAGATTTTTATGTCTTTTACACTTGTTCTCACACAATTCTATGATATACATTACTATTTCCTCTGAATTACTACTGATTTCTAGCTGTTTCTTATAATGGGCCTTCTGCTCTACTTGGGGAACTTCACCACATGTAGAAACAACTTTATACAGTCTTCTGTGGACTTGCGAAGCTATATAAACTTGTCTTTCAACTATCTTACAGTTAAATACTACTTTTCAGTGCATTCTGGTGGTTTGAAACACTGGTTTCATGTGAACTAACTCTATTTCAAGGATTTCTGCAGTGTACAACATCCTTTCTAGACTAGAGACTTACATTTTGATGTCTTTTACACTTGTTCTCTCTCTATTCTGTGATATTCATTAGTATTTGTTCTGAATGACTACTGATTTCTAGCTGTTTCCTATAATGGGCCTTCTTTTCTACTTGTGGGACTTCACCACATGTAGAAACAACTTTATACACTCTTCTCTGAACTTGAGAAGCTACATACACTTGTCTTTCAACTGTTTTACAGTTGAATACTACTTTTCAGTGACTTCTAGTGGGTTGAAACACTGTTTTCTTGTGAAGTAACTCTATTTCAAGGATTTCTGTAGTGTATAACATCCTTTCTAGACTAGAAACTTAGATTTTTATGTCTTTTACACTTGTTCTCACACAATTCTATGATATTCATTACTATTTCCTCTGAATTACTACTGATTTCTAGTTGTTTCTTATAATGGGCCTTCTGCTCTACTTGTGGAACTTCACCACATGTAGAAACAACTTTATACAGTCTTCTGTTGACTTGCGAAGCTATATAAACTTGTCTTTCAACTGTTTTACAGTTAAATACTACTTTTCAGTGCATTCTGGTGGTTTGAAACACTGGTTTCATGTGAACTAACTCTATTTCAAGGATTTCTGCAGTGTACAACATCCTTTCTAGACTAGAGACTTACATTTTGATGTCTTTTACACTTGTTCTCTCTCTATTCTGTGATATTCATTAGTATTTGCTCTGAATGACTACTGATTTCTAGCTGTTTCCTATAATGGGCCTTCTTTTCTACTTGTGGGACTTCACCACATGTAGAAACAACTTTTTACACTCTTCTCTGAACTTGAGAAGCTACATACAATTGTCTTTCAACTGTTTTACAGTTGAATACTACTTTTCAGTGAATTCTAGTGGGTTGAAACACTCTTTTCTTGTGAAGTAACTCTATTTCAAGGATTTCTGTAGTGTATAACATCCTTTCTAGACTAGAAACTTAGACTTTTATGTCTTTTACACTTGTTCTCACAAAATTCTATGATATTCATTACTATTTCCTCTGAATTACTACTGATTTCTAGCTGTTTCTTATAATGGGCCTTCTGCTCTACTTGGGGAACTTCACCACATGTAGAAACAACTTTATACACTCTTCTGTGGACTTGCGAAGCTATATAAATTTGTCTTTCAACTGTTTTACAGTTAAATACTTCTTTTCAGTGCATTCTGGTGGTTTGAAACACTGGTTTCATGTGAACTAACTCTATTTCAAGGATTTCTGCAGTGTACAACATCCTTTCTTGACTAGAGACTTACATTTTGATGTCTTTTACACTTGTTCTCTCTCTATTCTGTGATATTCATTAGTATTTGCTCTGAATGACTACTGATTTCTAGCTGTTTCCTATAATGGGCCTTCTTTTCTACTTGTGGGACTTCACCACATGTAGAAACAACTTTATACACTCTTCTCTGAACTTGAGAAGCTACATACACTTGTCTTTCAACTGTTTTACAGTTGAATACTACTTTTCAGTGACTTCTAGTGGGTTGAAACACTGTTTTCTTGTGAAGTAACTCTATTTCAAGGATTTCTGTAGTGTATAACATCCTTTCTAGACTAGAAACTTAGATTTTTATGTCTTTTACACTTGTTCTCACACAATTCTATGATATTCATTACTATTTCCTCTGAATTACTACTGATTTCTAGCTGTTTCTTATAATGGGCCTTCTGCTCTACTTGGGGAACTTCACCACATGTAGAAACAACTTTATACAGTCTTCTGTGGACTTGCGAAGCTATATAAACTTGTCTTTCAACTGTTTTACAGTTAAATACTACTTTTCAGTGCATTCTGGTGGTTTGAAACACTGGTTTCATGTGAACTAACTCTATTTCAAGGATTTCTGCAGTGTACAACATCCTTTCTAGACTAGAGACTTACATTTTGATGTCTTTTACACTTGTTCTCTCTCTGTTCTGTGATATTCATTAGTATTTGTTCTGAATGACTACTGATTTCTAGCTGTTTCCTATAATGGGCCTTCTTTTCTACTTGTGGGACTTCACCACATGTAGAAACAACTTTATACACTCTTCTCTGAACTTGAGAAGCTACATACACTTGTCTTTCAACTGTTTTACAGTTGAATACTACTTTTCAGTGACTTCTAGTGGGTTGAAACACTGTTTTCTTGTGAAGTAACTCTATTTCAAGGATTTCTGTAGTGTATAACATCCTTTCTAGACTAGAAACTTAGATTTTTATGTCTTTTACACTTGTTCTCACACAATTCTATGATATTCATTACTATTTCCTCTGAATTACTACTGATTTCTAGTTGTTTCTTATAATGGGCCTTCTGCTCTACTTGTGGAACTTCACCACATGTAGAAACAACTTTATACAGTCTTCTGTTGACTTGCGAAGCTATATAAACTTGTCTTTCAACTGTTTTACAGTTAAATACTACTTTTCAGTGCATTCTGGTGGTTTGAAACACTGGTTTCATGTGAACTAACTCTATTTCAAGGATTTCTGCAGTGTACAACATCCTTTCTAGACTAGAGACTTACATTTTGATGTCTTTTACACTTGTTCTCTCTCTATTCTGTGATATTCATTAGTATTTGCTCTGAATGACTACTGATTTCTAGCTGTTTCCTATAATGGGCCTTCTTTTCTACTTGTGGGACTTCACCACATGTAGAAACAACTTTTTACACTCTTCTCTGAACTTGAGAAGCTACATACAATTGTCTTTCAACTGTTTTACAGTTGAATACTACTTTTCAGTGAATTCTAGTGGGTTGAAACACTCTTTTCTTGTGAAGTAACTCTATTTCAAGGATTTCTGTAGTGTATAACATCCTTTCTAGACTAGAAACTTAGATTTTTATGTCTTTTACACTTGTTCTCACACAATTCTATGATATTCATTACTATTTCCTCTGAATTACTACTGATTTCTAGCTGTTTCTTATAATGGGCCTTCTGCTCTACTTGGGGAACTTCACCACATGTAGAAACAACTTTATACAGTCTTCTGTGGACTTGCGAAGCTATATAAACTTGTCTTTCAACTGTTTTACAGTTAAATACTACTTTTCAGTGCATTCTGGTGGTTTGAAACACTGGTTTCATGTGAACTAACTCTATTTCAAGGATTTCTGCAGTGTACAACATCCTTTCTAGACTAGAGACTTACATTTTGATGTCTTTTACACTTGTTCTCTCTCTATTCTGTGATATTCATTAGTATTTGCTCTGAATGACTACTGATTTCTAGCTGTTTCCTATAATGGGCCTTCTTTTCTACTTGTGGGACTTCACCACATGTAGAAACAACTTTTTACACTCTTCTCTGAACTTGAGAAGCTACATACAATTGTCTTTCAACTGTTTTACAGTTGAATACTACTTTTCAGTGAATTCTAGTGGGTTGAAACACTGTTTTCTTGTGAAGTAACTCTATTTCAAGGATTTCTGTAGTGTATAACATCCTTTCTAGACTAGAAACTTAGATTTTTATGTCTTTTACACTTGTTCTCACACAATTCTATGATATACATTACTATTTCCTCTGAATTACTACTGATTTCTAGCTGTTTCTTATAATGGGCCTTCTGCTCTACTTGGGGAACTTCACCACATGTAGAAACAACTTTATACAGTCTTCTGTGGACTTGCGAAGCTATATAAACTTGTCTTTCAACTGTCTTACAGTTAAATACTACTTTTCAGTGCATTCTGGTGGTTTGAAACACTGGTTTCATGTGAACTAACTCTATTTCAAGGATTTCTGCAGTGTACAACATCCTTTCTAGACTAGAGACTTACATTTTGATGTCTTTTACACTTGTTCTCTCTCTATTCTGTGATATTCATTAGTATTTGCTCTGAATGACTACTGATTTCTAGCTGTTTCCTATAATGGGCCTTCTTTTCTACTTGTGGGACTTCACCACATGTAGAAACAACTTTATACACTCTTCTCTGAACTTGAGAAGCTACATACACTTGTCTTTCAACTGTTTTACAGTTGAATACTACTTTTCAGTGACTTCTAGTGGGTTGAAACACTGTTTTCTTGTGAAGTAACTCTATTTCAAGGATTTCTGTAGTGTATAACATCCTTTCTAGACTAGAAACTTAGATTTTTATGTCTTTTACACTTGTTCTCACACAATTCTATGATATTCATTACTATTTCCTCTGAATTACTACTGATTTCTAGTTGTTTCTTATAATGGGCCTTCTGCTCTACTTGTGGAACTTCACCACATGTAGAAACAACTTTATACAGTCTTCTGTTGACTTGCGAAGCTATATAAACTTGTCTTTCAACTGTTTTACAGTTAAATACTACTTTTCAGTGCATTCTGGTGGTTTGAAACACTGGTTTCATGTGAACTAACTCTATTTCAAGGATTTCTGCAGTGTACAACATCCTTTCTAGACTAGAGACTTACATTTTGATGTCTTTTACACTTGTTCTCTCTCTATTCTGTGATATTCATTAGTATTTGCTCTGAATGACTACTGATTTCTAGCTGTTTCCTATAATGGGCCTTCTTTTCTACTTGTGGGACTTCACCACATGTAGAAACAACTTTTTACACTCTTCTCTGAACTTGAGAAGCTACATACAATTGTCTTTCAACTGTTTTACAGTTGAATACTACTTTTCAGTGAATTCTAGTGGGTTGAAACACTCTTTTCTTGTGAAGTAACTCTATTTCAAGGATTTCTGTAGTGTATAACATCCTTTCTAGACTAGAAACTTAGATTTTTATGTCTTTTACACTTGTTCTCACACAATTCTATGATATTCATTACTATTTCCTCTGAATTACTACTGATTTCTAGCTGTTTCTTATAATGGGCCTTCTGCTCTACTTGGGGAACTTCACCACATGTAGAAACAACTTTATACAGTCTTCTGTGGACTTGCGAAGCTATATAAACTTGTCTTTCAACTGTTTTACAGTTAAATACTACTTTTCAGTGCATTCTGGTGGTTTGAAACACTGGTTTCATGTGAACTAACTCTATTTCAAGGATTTCTGCAGTGTACAACATCCTTTCTAGACTAGAGACTTACATTTTGATGTCTTTTACACTTGTTCTCTCTCTATTCTGTGATATTCATTAGTATTTGCTCTGAATGACTACTGATTTCTAGCTGTTTCCTATAATGGGCCTTCTTTTCTACTTGTGGGACTTCACCACATGTAGAAACAACTTTTTACACTCTTCTCTGAACTTGAGAAGCTACATACAATTGTCTTTCAACTGTTTTACAGTTGAATACTACTTTTCAGTGAATTCTAGTGGGTTGAAACACTGTTTTCTTGTGAAGTAACTCTATTTCAAGGATTTCTGTAGTGTATAACATCCTTTCTAGACTAGAAACTTAGATTTTTATGTCTTTTACACTTGTTCTCACACAATTCTATGATATACATTACTATTTCCTCTGAATTACTACTGATTTCTAGCTGTTTCTTATAATGGGCCTTCTGCTCTACTTGGGGAACTTCACCACATGTAGAAACAACTTTATACAGTCTTCTGTGGACTTGCGAAGCTATATAAACTTGTCTTTCAACTGTCTTACAGTTAAATACTACTTTTCAGTGCATTCTGGTGGTTTGAAACACTGGTTTCATGTGAACTAACTCTATTTCAAGGATTTCTGCAGTGTACAACATCCTTTCTAGACTAGAGACTTACATTTTGATGTCTTTTACACTTGTTCTCTCTCTATTCTGTGATATTCATTAGTATTTGCTCTGAATGACTACTGATTTCTAGCTGTTTCCTATAATGGGCCTTCTTTTCTACTTGTGGGACTTCACCACATGTAGAAACAACTTTTTACACTCTTCTCTGAACTTGAGAAGCTACATACAATTGTCTTTCAACTGTTTTACAGTTGAATACTACTTTTCAGTGAATTCTAGTGGGTTGAAACACTGTTTTCTTGTGAAGTAACTCTATTTCAAGGATTTCTGTAGTGTATAACATCCTTTCTAGACTAGAAACTTAGATTTTTATGTCTTTTACACTTGTTCTCACACAATTCTATGATATACATTACTATTTCCTCTGAATTACTACTGATTTCTAGCTGTTTCTTATAATGGGCCTTCTGCTCTACTTGGGGAACTTCACCACATGTAGAAACAACTTTATACAGTCTTCTGTGGACTTGCGAAGCTATATAAACTTGTCTTTCAACTGTCTTACAGTTAAATACTACTTTTCAGTGCATTCTGGTGGTTTGAAACACTGGTTTCATGTGAACTAACTCTATTTCAAGGATTTCTGCAGTGTACAACATCCTTTCTAGACTAGAGACTTACATTTTGATGTCTTTTACACTTGTTCTCTCTCTATTCTGTGATATTCATTAGTATTTGTTCTGAATGACTACTGATTTCTAGCTGTTTCCTATAATGGGCCTTCTTTTCTACTTGTGGGACTTCACCACATGTAGAAACAACTTTATACACTCTTCTCTGAACTTGAGAAGCTACATACACTTGTCTTTCAACTGTTTTACAGTTGAATACTACTTTTCAGTGACTTCTAGTGGGTTGAAACACTGTTTTCTTGTGAAGTAACTCTATTTCAAGGATTTCCGTAGTGTATAACATCCTTTCTAGACTAGAAACTTAGATTTTTATGTCTTTTACACTTGTTCTCACACAATTCTATGATATTCATTACTATTTCCTCTGAATTACTACTGATTTCTAGTTGTTTCTTATAATGGGCCTTCTGCTCTACTTGTGGAACTTCACCACATGTAGAAACAACTTTATACAGTCTTCTGTTGACTTGCGAAGCTATATAAACTTGTCTTTCAACTGTTTTACAGTTAAATACTACTTTTCAGTGCATTCTGGTGGTTTGAAACACTGGTTTCATGTGAACTAACTCTATTTCAAGGATTTCTGCAGTGTACAACATCCTTTCTAGACTAGAGACTTACATTTTGATGTCTTTTACACTTGTTCTCTCTCTATTCTGTGATATTCATTAGTATTTGCTCTGAATGACTACTGATTTCTAGCTGTTTCCTATAATGGGCCTTCTTTTCTACTTGTGGGACTTCACCACATGTAGAAACAACTTTTTACACTCTTCTCTGAACTTGAGAAGCTACATACAATTGTCTTTCAACTGTTTTACAGTTGAATACTACTTTTCAGTGAATTCTAGTGGGTTGAAACACTCTTTTCTTGTGAAGTAACTCTATTTCAAGGATTTCTGTAGTGTATAACATCCTTTCTAGACTAGAAACTTAGACTTTTATGTCTTTTACACTTGTTCTCACAAAATTCTATGATATTCATTACTATTTCCTCTGAATTACTACTGATTTCTAGCTGTTTCTTATAATGGGCCTTCTGCTCTACTTGGGGAACTTCACCACATGTAGAAACAACTTTATACACTCTTCTGTGGACTTGCGAAGCTATATAAATTTGTCTTTCAACTGTTTTACAGTTAAATACTTCTTTTCAGTGCATTCTGGTGGTTTGAAACACTGGTTTCATGTGAACTAACTCTATTTCAAGGATTTCTGCAGTGTACAACATCCTTTCTTGACTAGAGACTTACATTTTGATGTCTTTTACACTTGTTCTCTCTCTATTCTGTGATATTCATTAGTATTTGCTCTGAATGACTACTGATTTCTAGCTGTTTCCTATAATGGGCCTTCTTTTCTACTTGTGGGACTTCACCACATGTAGAAACAACTTTATACACTCTTCTCTGAACTTGAGAAGCTACATACACTTGTCTTTCAACTGTTTTACAGTTGAATACTACTTTTCAGTGACTTCTAGTGGGTTGAAACACTGTTTTCTTGTGAAGTAACTCTATTTCAAGGATTTCTGTAGTGTATAACATCCTTTCTAGACTAGAAACTTAGATTTTTATGTCTTTTACACTTGTTCTCACACAATTCTATGATATTCATTACTATTTCCTCTGAATTACTACTGATTTCTAGCTGTTTCTTATAATGGGCCTTCTGCTCTACTTGGGGAACTTCACCACATGTAGAAACAACTTTATACAGTCTTCTGTGGACTTGCAAAGCTATATAAACTTGTCTTTCAACTGTTTTACAGTTAAATACTACTTTTCAGTGCATTCTGGTGGTTTGAAACACTGGTTTCATGTGAACTAACTCTATTTCAAGGATTTCTGCAGTGTACAACATCCTTTCTAGACTAGAGACTTACATTTTGATGTCTTTTACACTTGTTCTCTCTCTGTTCTGTGATATTCATTAGTATTTGTTCTGAATGACTACTGATTTCTAGCTGTTTCCTATAATGGGCCTTCTTTTCTACTTGTGGGACTTCACCACATGTAGAAACAACTTTATACACTCTTCTCTGAACTTGAGAAGCTACATACACTTGTCTTTCAACTGTTTTACAGTTGAATACTACTTTTCAGTGACTTCTAGTGGGTTGAAACACTGTTTTCTTGTGAAGTAACTCTATTTCAAGGATTTCTGTAGTGTATAACATCCTTTCTAGACTAGAAACTTAGATTTTTATGTCTTTTACACTTGTTCTCACACAATTCTATGATATTCATTACTATTTCCTCTGAATTACTACTGATTTCTAGTTGTTTCTTATAATGGGCCTTCTGCTCTACTTGTGGAACTTCACCACATGTAGAAACAACTTTATACAGTCTTCTGTTGACTTGCGAAGCTATATAAACTTGTCTTTCAACTGTTTTACAGTTAAATACTACTTTTCAGTGCATTCTGGTGGTTTGAAACACTGGTTTCATGTGAACTAACTCTATTTCAAGGATTTCTGCAGTGTACAACATCCTTTCTAGACTAGAGACTTACATTTTGATGTCTTTTACACTTGTTCTCTCTCTATTCTGTGATATTCATTAGTATTTGCTCTGAATGACTACTGATTTCTAGCTGTTTCCTATAATGGGCCTTCTTTTCTACTTGTGGGACTTCACCACATGTAGAAACAACTTTTTACACTCTTCTCTGAACTTGAGAAGCTACATACAATTGTCTTTCAACTGTTTTACAGTTGAATACTACTTTTCAGTGAATTCTAGTGGGTTGAAACACTCTTTTCTTGTGAAGTAACTCTATTTCAAGGATTTCTGTAGTGTATAACATCCTTTCTAGACTAGAAACTTAGATTTTTATGTCTTTTACACTTGTTCTCACAAAATTCTATGATATTCATTACTATTTCCTCTGAATTACTACTGATTTCTAGCTGTTTCTTATAATGGGCCTTCTGCTCTACTTGGGGAACTTCACCACATGTAGAAACAACTTTATACAGTCTTCTGTGGACTTGCGAAGCTATATAAACTTGTCTTTCAACTGTTTTACAGTTAAATACTACTTTTCAGTGCATTCTGGTGGTTTGAAACACTGGTTTCATGTGAACTAACTCTATTTCAAGGATTTCTGCAGTGTACAACATCCTTTCTTGACTAGAGACTTACATTTTGATGTCTTTTACACTTGTTCTCTCTCTATTCTGTGATATTCATTAGTATTTGCTCTGAATGACTACTGATTTCTAGCTGTTTCCTATAATGGGCCTTCTTTTCTACTTGTGGGACTTCACCACATGTAGAAACAACTTTATACACTCTTCTCTGAACTTGAGAAGCAACATACACTTGTCTTTCAACTGTTTTACAGTTGAATACTACTTTTCAGTGACTTCTAGTGGGTTGAAACACTGTTTTCTTGTGAAGTAACTCTATTTCAAGGATTTCTGTAGTGTATAACATCCTTTCTAGACTAGAAACTTAGATTTTTATGTCTTTTACACTTGTTCTCACACAATTCTATGATATTCATTACTATTTCCTCTGAATTACTACTGATTTCTAGCTGTTTCTTATAATGGGCCTTCTGCTCTACTTGGGGAACTTCACCACATGTAGAAACAACTTTATACAGTCTTCTGTGGACTTGCGAAGCTATATAAACTTGTCTTTCAACTGTTTTACAGTTAAATACTACTTTTCAGTGCATTCTGGTGGTTTGAAACACTGGTTTCATGTGAACTAACTCTATTTCAAGGATTTCTGCAGTGTACAACATCCTTTCTAGACTAGAGACTTACATTTTGATGTCTTTTACACTTGTTCTCTCTCTATTCTGTGATATTCATTAGTATTTGTTCTGAATGACTACTGATTTCTAGCTGTTTCCTATAATGGGCCTTCTTTTCTACTTGTGGGACTTCACCACATGTAGAAACAACTTTATACACTCTTCTCTGAACTTGAGAAGCTACATACACTTGTCTTTCAACTGTTTTACAGTTGAATACTACTTTTCAGTGACTTCTAGTGGGTTGAAACACTGTTTTCTTGTGAAGTAACTCTATTTCAAGGATTTCTGTAGTGTATAACATCCTTTCTAGACTAGAAACTTAGATTTTTATGTCTTTTACACTTGTTCTCACACAATTCTATGATATTCATTACTACTTCCTCTGAATTACTACTGATTTCTAGTTGTTTCTTATAATGGGCCTTCTGCTCTACTTGTGGAACTTCACCACATGTAGAAACAACTTTATACAGTCTTCTGTTGACTTGCGAAGCTATATAAACTTGTCTTTCAACTGTTTTACAGTTAAATACTACTTTTCAGTGCATTCTGGTGGTTTGAAACGCTGGTTTCATGTGAACTAACTCTATTTCAAGGATTTCTGCAGTGTACAACATCCTTTCTAGACTAGAGACTTACATTTTGATGTCTTTTACACTTGTTCTCTCTCTATTCTGTGATATTCATTAGTATTTGCTCTGAATGACTACTGATTTCTAGCTGTTTCCTATAATGGGCCTTCTTTTCTACTTGTGGGACTTCACCACATGTAGAAACAACTTTTTACACTCTTCTCTGAACTTGAGAAGCTACATACAATTGTCTTTCAACTGTTTTACAGTTGAATACTACTTTTCAGTGAATTCTAGTGGGTTGAAACACTGTTTTCTTGTGAAGTAACTCTATTTCAAGGATTTCTGTAGTGTATAACATCCTTTCTAGACTAGAAACTTAGATTTTTATGTCTTTTACACTTGTTCTCACAAAATTCTATGATATTCATTACTATTTCCTCTGAATTACTACTGATTTCTAGCTGTTTCTTATAATGGGCCTTCTGCTCTACTTGGGGAACTTCACCACATGTAGAAACAACTTTATACACTCTTCTGTGGACTTGCGAAGCTATATAAATTTGTCTTTCAACTGTTTTACAGTTAAATACTTCTTTTCAGTGCATTCTGGTGGTTTGAAACACTGGTTTCATGTGAACTAACTCTATTTCAAGGATTTCTGCAGTGTACAACATCCTTTCTTGACTAGAGACTTACATTTTGATGTCTTTTACACTTGTTCTCTCTCTATTCTGTGATATTCATTAGTATTTGCTCTGAATGACTACTGATTTCTAGCTGTTTCCTATAATGGGCCTTCTTTTCTACTTGTGGGACTTCACCACATGTAGAAACAACTTTATACACTCTGAACTTGAGAAGCTACATACACTTGTCTTTCAACTGTTTTACAGTTGAATACTACTTTTCAGTGACTTCTAGTGGGTTGAAACACTGTTTTCTTGTGAAGTAACTCTATTTCAAGGATTTCTGTAGTGTATAACATCCTTTCTAGACTAGAAACTTAGATTTTTATGTCTTTTACACTTGTTCTCACACAATTCTATGATATTCATTACTATTTCCTCTGAATTACTACTGATTTCTAGCTGTTTCTTATAATGGGCCTTCTGCTCTACTTGGGGAACTTCACCACATGTAGAAACAACTTTATACAGTCTTCTGTGGACTTGCGAAGCTATATAAACTTGTCTTTCAACTGTTTTACAGTTAAATACTACTTTTCAGTGCATTCTGGTGGTTTGAAACACTGGTTTCATGTGAACTAACTCTATTTCAAGGATTTCTGCAGTGTACAACATCCTTTCTAGACTAGAGACTTACATTTTGATGTCTTTTACACTTGTTCTCTCTCTATTCTGTGATATTCATTAGTATTTGCTCTGAATGACTACTGATTTCTAGCTGTTTCCTATAATGGGCCTTCTTTTCTACTTGTGGGACTTCACCACATGTAGAAACAACTTTTTACACTCTTCTCTGAACTTGAGAAGCTACATACAATTGTCTTTCAACTGTTTTACAGTTGAATACTACTTTTCAGTGAATTCTAGTGGTTTGAAACACTCTTTTCTTGTGAAGTAACTCTATTTCAAGGATTTCTGTAGTGTATAACATCCTTTCTAGACTAGAAACTTAGATTTTTATGTCTTTTACACTTGTTCTCACAAAATTCTATGATATTCATTACTATTTCCTCTGAATTACTACTGATTTCCAGCTGTTTCTTATAATGGGCCTTCTGCTCTACTTGGGGAACTTCACCACATGTAGAAACAACTTTATACAGTCTTCTGTGGACTTGCGAAGCTATATAAACTTGTCTTTCAACTGTTTTACAGTTAAATACTACTTTTCAGTGCATTCTGGTGGTTTGAAACACTGGTTTCATGTGAACTAACTCTATTTCAAGGATTTCTGCAGTGTACAACATCCTTTCTAGACTAGAGACTTACATTTTGATGTCTTTTACACTTGTTCTCTCTCTATTCTGTGATATTCATTAGTATTTGTTCTGAATGACTACTGATTTCTAGCTGTTTCCTATAATGGGCCTTCTTTTCTACTTGTGGGACTTCACCACATGTAGAAACAACTTTATACACTCTTCTCTGAACTTGAGAAGCTACATACACTTGTCTTTCAACTGTTTTACAGTTGAATACTACTTTTCAGTGACTTCTAGTGGGTTGAAACACTGTTTTCTTGTGAAGTAACTCTATTTCAAGGATTTCTGTAGTGTATAACATCCTTTCTAGACTAGAAACTTAGATTTTTATGTCTTTTACACTTGTTCTCACACAATTCTATGATATTCATTACTACTTCCTCTGAATTACTACTGATTTCTAGTTGTTTCTTATAATGGGCCTTCTGCTCTACTTGTGGAACTTCACCACATGTAGAAACAACTTTATACAGTCTTCTGTTGACTTGCGAAGCTATATAAACTTGTCTTTCAACTGTTTTACAGTTAAATACTACTTTTCAGTGCATTCTGGTGGTTTGAAACGCTGGTTTCATGTGAACTAACTCTATTTCAAGGATTTCTGCAGTGTACAACATCCTTTCTAGACTAGAGACTTACATTTTGATGTCTTTTACACTTGTTCTCTCTCTATTCTGTGATATTCATTAGTATTTGCTCTGAATGACTACTGATTTCTAGCTGTTTCCTATAATGGGCCTTCTTTTCTACTTGTGGGACTTCACCACATGTAGAAACAACTTTTTACACTCTTCTCTGAACTTGAGAAGCTACATACAATTGTCTTTCAACTGTTTTACAGTTGAATACTACTTTTCAGTGAATTCTAGTGGGTTGAAACACTGTTTTCTTGTGAAGTAACTCTATTTCAAGGATTTCTGTAGTGTATAACATCCTTTCTAGACTAGAAACTTAGATTTTTATGTCTTTTACACTTGTTCTCACAAAATTCTATGATATTCATTACTATTTCCTCTGAATTACTACTGATTTCTAGCTGTTTCTTATAATGGGCCTTCTGCTCTACTTGGGGAACTTCACCACATGTAGAAACAACTTTATACACTCTTCTGTGGACTTGCGAAGCTATATAAATTTGTCTTTCAACTGTTTTACAGTTAAATACTTCTTTTCAGTGCATTCTGGTGGTTTGAAACACTGGTTTCATGTGAACTAACTCTATTTCAAGGATTTCTGCAGTGTACAACATCCTTTCTTGACTAGAGACTTACATTTTGATGTCTTTTACACTTGTTCTCTCTCTATTCTGTGATATTCATTAGTATTTGCTCTGAATGACTACTGATTTCTAGCTGTTTCCTATAATGGGCCTTCTTTTCTACTTGTGGGACTTCACCACATGTAGAAACAACTTTATACACTCTGAACTTGAGAAGCTACATACACTTGTCTTTCAACTGTTTTACAGTTGAATACTACTTTTCAGTGACTTCTAGTGGGTTGAAACACTGTTTTCTTGTGAAGTAACTCTATTTCAAGGATTTCTGTAGTGTATAACATCCTTTCTAGACTAGAAACTTAGATTTTTATGTCTTTTACACTTGTTCTCACACAATTCTATGATATTCATTACTATTTCCTCTGAATTACTACTGATTTCTAGCTGTTTCTTATAATGGGCCTTCTGCTCTACTTGGGGAACTTCACCACATGTAGAAACAACTTTATACAGTCTTCTGTGGACTTGCGAAGCTATATAAACTTGTCTTTCAACTGTTTTACAGTTAAATACTACTTTTCAGTGCATTCTGGTGGTTTGAAACACTGGTTTCATGTGAACTAACTCTATTTCAAGGATTTCTGCAGTGTACAACATCCTTTCTAGACTAGAGACTTACATTTTGATGTCTTTTACACTTGTTCTCTCTCTATTCTGTGATATTCATTAGTATTTGCTCTGAATGACTACTGATTTCTAGCTGTTTCCTATAATGGGCCTTCTTTTCTACTTGTGGGACTTCACCACATGTAGAAACAACTTTTTACACTCTTCTCTGAACTTGAGAAGCTACATACAATTGTCTTTCAACTGTTTTACAGTTGAATACTACTTTTCAGTGAATTCTAGTGGTTTGAAACACTCTTTTCTTGTGAAGTAACTCTATTTCAAGGATTTCTGTAGTGTATAACATCCTTTCTAGACTAGAAACTTAGATTTTTATGTCTTTTACACTTGTTCTCACAAAATTCTATGATATTCATTACTATTTCCTCTGAATTACTACTGATTTCCAGCTGTTTCTTATAATGGGCCTTCTGCTCTACTTGGGGAACTTCACCACATGTAGAAACAACTTTATACAGTCTTCTGTGGACTTGCGAAGCTATATAAACTTGTCTTTCAACTGTTTTACAGTTAAATACTACTTTTCAGTGCATTCTGGTGGTTTGAAACACTGGTTTCATGTGAACTAACTCTATTTCAAGGATTTCTGCAGTGTACAACATCCTTTCTAGACTAGAGACTTACATTTTGATGTCTTTTACACTTGTTCTCTCTCTATTCTGTGATATTCATTAGTATTTGCTCTGAATGACTACTGATTTCTAGCTGTTTCCTATAATGGGCCTTCTTTTCTACTTGTGGGACTTCACCACATGTAGAAACAACTTTTTACACTCTTCTCTGAACTTGAGAAGCTACATACAATTGTCTTTCAACTGTTTTACAGTTGAATACTACTTTTCAGTGAATTCTAGTGGGTTGAAACACTGTTTTCTTGTGAAGTAACTCTATTTCAAGGATTTCTGTAGTGTATAACATCCTTTCTAGACTAGAAACTTAGACTTTTATGTCTTTTACACTTGTTCTCAAACAATTCTATGATATTCATTACTATTTCCTCTGAATTACTACTGATTTCTAGCTGTTTCTTATAATGGGCCTTCTGCTCTACTTGGGGAACTTCACCACATGTAGAAACAACTTTATACACTCTTCTGTGGACTTGCGAAGCTATATAAATTTGTCTTTCAACTGTTTTACAGTTAAATACTTCTTTTCAGTGCATTCTGGTGGTTTGAAACACTGGTTTCATGTGAACTAACTCTATTTCAAGGATTTCTGCAGTGTACAACATCCTTTCTTGACTAGAGACTTACATTTTGATGTCTTTTACACTTGTTCTCTCTCTATTCTGTGATATTCATTAGTATTTGCTCTGAATGACTACTGATTTCTAGCTGTTTCCTATAATGGGCCTTCTTTTCTACTTGTGGGACTTCACCACATGTAGAAACAACTTTATACACTCTTCTCTGAACTTGAGAAGCAACATACACTTGTCTTTCAACTGTTTTACAGTTGAATACTACTTTTCAGTGACTTCTAGTGGGTTGAAACACTGTTTTCTTGTGAAGTAACTCTATTTCAAGGATTTCTGTAGTGTATAACATCCTTTCTAGACTAGAAACTTAGATTTTTATGTCTTTTACACTTGTTCTCACACAATTCTATGATATTCATTACTATTTCCTCTGAATTACTACTGATTTCTAGCTGTTTCTTATAATGGGCCTTCTGCTCTACTTGGGGAACTTCACCACATGTAGAAACAACTTTATACAGTCTTCTGTGGACTTGCGAAGCTATATAAACTTGTCTTTCAACTGTTTTACAGTTAAATACTACTTTTCAGTGCATTCTGGTGGTTTGAAACACTGGTTTCATGTGAACTAACTCTATTTCAAGGATTTCTGCAGTGTACAACATCCTTTCTAGACTAGAGACTTACATTTTGATGTCTTTTACACTTGTTCTCTCTCTATTCTGTGATATTCATTAGTATTTGTTCTGAATGACTACTGATTTCTAGCTGTTTCCTATAATGGGCCTTCTTTTCTACTTGTGGGACTTCACCACATGTAGAAACAACTTTATACACTCTTCTCTGAACTTGAGAAGCTACATACACTTGTCTTTCAACTGTTTTACAGTTGAATACTACTTTTCAGTGACTTCTAGTGGGTTGAAACACTGTTTTCTTGTGAAGTAACTCTATTTCAAGGATTTCTGTAGTGTATAACATCCTTTCTAGACTAGAAACTTAGATTTTTATGTCTTTTACACTTGTTCTCACACAATTCTATGATATTCATTACTACTTCCTCTGAATTACTACTGATTTCTAGTTGTTTCTTATAATGGGCCTTCTGCTCTACTTGGGGAACTTCACCACATGTAGAAACAACTTTATACACTCTTCTGTTGACTTGCGAAGCTATATAAATTTGTCTTTCAACTGTTTTACAGTTAAATACTTCTTTTCAGTGCATTCTGGTGGTTTGAAACACTGGTTTCATGTGAACTAACTCTATTTCAAGGATTTCTGCAGTGTACAACATCCTTTCTTGACTAGAGACTTACATTTTGATGTCTTTTACACCTGTTCTCTCTCTATTCTGTGATATTCATTAGTATTTGCTCTGAATGACTACTGATTTCTAGCTGTTTCCTATAATGGGCCTTCTTTTCTACTTGTGGGACTTCACCACATGTAGAAACAACTTTATACACTCTTCTCTGAACTTGAGAAGCTACATACACTTGTCTTTCAACTGTTTTACAGTTGAATACTACTTTTCAGTGAATTCTAGTGGGTTGAAACACTGTTTTCTTGTGAAGTAACTCTATTTCAAGGATTTCTGTAGTGTATAACATCCTTTCTAGACTAGAAACTTAGATTTTTATGTCTTTTACACTTGTTCTCACACAATTCTATGATATTCATTACTATTTCCTCTGAATTACTACTGATTTCCAGCTGTTTCTTATAATGGGCCTTCTGCTCTACTTGGGGAACTTCACCACATGTAGAAACAACTTTATACAGTCTTCTGTGGACTTGCGAAGCTATATAAACTTGTCTTTCAACTGTTTTACAGTTAAATACTACTTTTCAGTGCATTCTGGTGGTTTGAAACACTGGTTTCATGTGAACTAACTCTATTTCAAGGATTTCTGCAGTGTACAACATCCTTTCTAGACTAGAGACTTACATTTTGATGTCTTTTACACTTGTTCTCTCTCTATTCTGTGATATTCATTAGTATTTGCTCTGAATGACTACTGATTTCTAGCTGTTTCCTATAAAGGGCCTTCTTTTCTACTTGTGGGACTTCACCACATGTAGAAACAACTTTATACACTCTTCTCTGAACTTGAGAAGCTACATACACTTGTCTTTCAACTGTTTTACAGTTGAATACTACTTTTCAGTGAATTCTAGTGGGTTGAAACACTGGTTCTTGTGAAGTAACTCTATTTCAAGGATTTCTGTAGTGTATAACATCCTTTCTAGACTAGAAACTTAGATTTTTATGTCTTTTACACTTGTTCTCACACAATTCTATGATATTCATTACTATTTCCTCTGAATTACTACTGATTTCTAGCTGTTTCTTATAATGGGCCTTCTGCTCTACTTATGGAACTTCACCACATGTAGAAACAACTTTATACAGTCTTCTGTGGACTTGCAAAGCTATATAACCTTGTCTTTCAACTGTTTTACAGTTAAATACTACTTTTCAGTGCATTCTGGTGGTTTGAAACACTGGTTTCATGTGAAGTAACTCTATTTCAAGGATTTCTGCAGTGTACAACATCCTTTCTAGACTAGAGACTTACATTTTGATGTCTTTTACACTTGTTCTCTCTCTATTCTGTGATATTCATTAGTATTTGCTCTGAATGACTACTGATTCCTAGCTGTTTCCTATAATGGGCCTTCTTTTCTACTTGTGGGACTTCACCACATGTAGAAACAACTTTATACACTCTTCTCTGAACTTGAGAAGCTACATACACTTGTCTTTCAACTGTTTTACAGTTGAATACTACTTTTCAGTGAATTCTATTGGGTTGAAACACTGTTTTCTTGTGAAGTAACTCTATTTCAAGGATTTCTGTAGTGTATAACATCCTTTCTAGACTAGAAACTTAGATTTTTATGTCTTTTACACTTGTTCTCACAAAATTCTATGATATTCATTACTATTTCCTCTGAATTACTACTGATTTCTAGCTGTTTCTTATAATGGGCCTTCTGCTCTACTTGGGGAACTTCACCACATGTAGAAACAACTTTATACACTCTTCTGTGGACTTGCGAAGCTATATAAATTTGTCTTTCAACTGTTTTACAGTTAAATACTTCTTTTCAGTGCATTCTGGTGGTTTGAAACACTGGTTTCATGTGAACTAACTCTATTTCAAGGATTTCTGCAGTGTACAACATCCTTTCTTGACTAGAGACTTACATTTTGATGTCTTTTACACTTGTTCTCTCTCTATTCTGTGATATTCATTAGTATTTGCTCTGAATGACTACTGATTTCTAGCTGTTTCCTATAATGGGCCTTCTTTTCTACTTGTGGGACTTCACCACATGTAGAAACAACTTTATACACTCTTCTCTGAACTTGAGAAGCTACATACACTTGTCTTTCAACTGTTTTACAGTTGAATACTACTTTTCAGTGAATTCTAGTGGGTTGAAACACTGTTTTCTTGTGAAGTAACTCTATTTCAAGGATTTCTGTAGTGTATAACATCCTTTCTAGACTAGAAACTTAGATTTTTATGTCTTTTACACTTGTTCTCACACAATTCTATGATATTCATTACTATTTCCTCTGAATTACTACTGATTTCTAGTTGTTTCCTATAATGGGCCTTCTTTTCTACTTGTGGGACTTCACCACATGTAGAAACAACTTTATACACTCTTCTCTGAACTTGAGAAGCTACATACACTTGTCTTTCAACTGTTTTACAGTTGAATACTACTTTTCAGTGAATTCTAGTGGGTTGAAACACTGTTTTCTTGTGAAGTAACTCTATTTCAAGGATTTCTGTAGTGTATAACATCCTTTCTAGACTAGAAACTTAGATTTTTATGTCTTTTACACTTGTTCTCACACAATTCTATGATATTCATTACTATTTCCTCTGAATTACTACTGATTTCCAGCTGTTTCTTATAATGGGCCTTCTGCTCTACTTGGGGAACTTCACCACATGTAGAAACAACTTTATACAGTCTTCTGTGGACTTGCGAAGCTATATAAACTTGTCTTTCAACTGTTTTACAGTTAAATACTACTTTTCAGTGCATTCTGGTGGTTTGAAACACTGGTTTCATGTGAACTAACTCTATTTCAAGGATTTCTGCAGTGTACAACATCCTTTCTAGACTAGACACTTTCATTTTGATGTGTTTTACACTTGTTCTCTCACTATTCTGTGATATTCATTAGTATTTGCTCTAAATTACTAATGCTTTCTTGCAGTGTCCTATAATGGGCCTTCTGGTATACTTGCGGGACTTCACCACATGTAGAAACAACTTTATACACTCTTCTCTGAACTTGAGAAGCTACATACACTTGTCTTTCAACTGTTTTACAGTTGAATACTACTTTTCAGTGAATTCTAGTGGGTTGAAACACTGTTTTCTTGTGAAGTAACTCTATTTCACGGATTTCTGTAGTGTATAACATCCTTTCTAGACTAGAAACTTAGATTTTTATGTCTTTTACACTTGTTCTCACAAAATTCTATGATATTCATTACTATTTCCTCTGAATTACTACTGATTTCTAGCTGTTTCTTATAATGGGCCTTCTGCTCTACTTGGGGAACTTCACCACATGTAGAAACAACTTTATACACTCTTCTGTGGACTTGCGAAGCTATATAAATTTGTCTTTCAACTGTTTTACAGTTAAATACTTCTTTTCAGTGCATTCTGGTGGTTTGAAACACTGGTTTCATGTGAACTAACTCTATTTCAAGGATTTCTGCAGTGTACAACATCCTTTCTTGACTAGAGACTTACATTTTGATGTCTTTTACACCTGTTCTCTCTCTATTCTGTGATATTCATTAGTATTTGCTCTGAATGACTACTGATTTCTAGCTGTTTCCTATAATGGGCCTTCTTTTCTACTTGTGGGACTTCACCACATGTAGAAACAACTTTATACACTCTTCTCTGAACTTGAGAAGCTACATACACTTGTCTTTCAACTGTTTTACAGTTGAATACTACTTTTCAGTGAATTCTAGTGGGTTGAAACACTGTTTTCTTGTGAAGTAACTCTATTTCAAGGGTTTCTGTAGTGTATAACATCCTTTCTAGACTAGAAACTTAGATTTTTATGTCTTTTACACTTGTTCTCACACAATTCTATGATATTCATTACTATTTCCTCTGAATTACTACTGATTTCTAGTTGTTTCTTATAATGGGCCTTCTTTTCTACTTGTGGGACTTCACTACATGTAGAAACAACTTTATACACTCTTCTGTGGACTTGCGAAGCTATATAAATTTGTCTTTCAACTGTTTTACAGTTAAATACTTCTTTTCAGTGCATTCTGGTGGTTTGAAACACTGGTTTCATGTGAACTAACTCTATTTCAAGGATTTCTGCAGTGTACAACATCCTTTCTAGACTAGAGACTTACATTTTGATGTCTTTTACACTTGTTCTCTCTCTATTCTGTGATATTCATTAGTATTTGCTCTGAATGACTACTGATTTCTAGCTGTTTCCTATAATGGGCCTTATTTTCTACTTGAGGGACTTCACCACATGTAGAAACAACTTTATACACTCTTCTCTGAACTTGAGAAGATACATACACTTGTCTTTCAACTGTTTTACAGTTGAATACTACTTTTCAGTGAATTCTAGTGGGTTGAAACACTGTTTTCTTGTGAAGTAACTCTATTTCAAGGATTTCTGTAGTGTATAACATCCTTTCTAGACTAGAAACTTAGATTTTTATGTCTTTTACACTTGTTCTCACACAATTCTATGATATTCATTACTATTTCCTCTGAATTACTACTGATTTCCAGCTGTTTCTTATAATGGGCCTTCTGCTCTACTTGGGAAACTTCACCACATGTAGAAACAACTTTATACAGTCTTCTGTGGACTTGCGAAGCTATATAAACTTGTCTTTCAACTGTTTTACAGTTAAATACTACTTTTCAGTGCATTCTGGTGGTTTGAAACACTGGTTTCATGTGAACTAACTTTATTTCAAGGATTTCTGCAGTGTACAACATCCTTTCTAGACTAGAGACTTACATTTTGATCTCTTTTACACTTGTTCTCTCTCTATTCTGTGATATTCATTAGTATTTGCTCTGAATGACTACTGATTTCTAGCTGTTTCCTATAATGGGCCTTCTTTTCTACTTCTGGGACTTCACCACATGTAGAAACAACTTTATACACTCTTCTCTGAACTAGAGAAGCTACATAAACTTGTCTTTCAACTGTTTTACAGTTGAATACTACTTTTCAGTGAATTCTAGTGGGTTGAAACACTGTTTTCTTGTGAAGTAACTATTTCAAGGATTTCTGTAGTGTATAACATCCTTTCTAGACTAGAAACTTAGATTTTTATGTCTTTTACACTTGTTCTCACACAATTCTATGATATTCATTACTATTTCCTCTGAATTACTACTGATTTCCAGCTGTTTCTTATAATGGGCCTTCTGCTCTACTTGGGAAACTTCACCACATGTAGAAACAACTTTATACAGTCTTCTGTGGACTTGCGAAGCTATATAAACTTGTCTTTCAACTGTTTTACAGTTAAATACTACTTTTCAGTGCATTCTGGTGGTTTGAAACACTGGTTTCATGTGAACTAACTTTATTTCAAGGATTTCTGCAGTGTACAACATCCTTTCTAGACTAGAGACTTACATTTTGATCTCTTTTACACTTGTTCTCTCTCTATTCTGTGATATTCATTAGTATTTGCTCTGAATGACTACTGATTTCTAGCTGTTTCCTATAATGGGCCTTCTTTTCTACTTCTGGGACTTCACCACATGTAGAAACAACTTTATACACTCTTCTCTGAACTAGAGAAGCTACATAAACTTGTCTTTCAACTGTTTTACAGTTGAATACTACTTTTCAGTGAATTCTAGTGGGTTGAAACACTGTTTTCTTGTGAAGTAACTATTTCAAGGATTTCTGTAGTGTATAACATCCTTTCTAGACTAGAAACTTAGATTTTTATGTCTTTTACACTTGTTCTCACACAATTCTATGATATTCATTACTATTTCCTCTGAATTACTACTGATTTCTAGTTGTTTCTTATAATGGGCCTTCTTTTCTACTTGTGGGACTTCACCACATGTAGAAACAACTTTATACAGTCTTCTGTGGACTTGCGAAGCTATATAAACTTGTCTTTCAACTGTTTTACAGTTAAATACTACTTTTCAGTGCATTCTGGTGGTTTGAAACACTGGTTTCATGTGAACTAACTCTATTTCAAGGATTTCTGCAGTGTACAACATCCTTTCTAGACTAGAGACTTACATTTTGATGTCTTTTACACTTGTTCTCTCTCTATTCTGTGATATTCATTAGTATTTGCTCTGAATGACTACTGATTTCTAGCTGTTTCCTATAAAGGGCCTTCTTTTCTACTTGTGGGACTTCACCACATGTAGAAACAACTTTATACACTCTTCTCTGAACTTGAGAAGCTACATACACTTGTCTTTCAACTGTTTTACAGTTGAATACTACTTTTCAGTGAATTCTAGTGGGTTGAAACACTGGTTCTTGTGAAGTAACTCTATTTCAAGGATTTCTGTAGTGTATAACATCCTTTCTAGACTAGAAACTTAGATTTTTATGTCTTTTACACTTGTTCTCACACAATTCTATGATATTCATTACTATTTCCTCTGAATTACTACTGATTTCTAGCTGTTTCTTATAATGGGCCTTCTGCTCTACTTATGGAACTTCACCACATGTAGAAACAACTTTATACAGTCTTCTGTGGACTTGCAAAGCTATATAACCTTGTCTTTCAACTGTTTTACAGTTAAATACTACTTTTCAGTGCATTCTGGTGGTTTGAAACACTGGTTTCATGTGAAGTAACTCTATTTCAAGGATTTCTGCAGTGTACAACATCCTTTCTAGACTAGAGACTTACATTTTGATGTCTTTTACACTTGTTCTCTCTCTATTCTGTGATATTCATTAGTATTTGCTCTGAATGACTACTGATTTCTAGCTGTTTCCTATAATGGGCCTTCTTTTCTACTTGTGGGACTTCACCACATGTAGAAACAACTTTATACACTCTTCTCTGAACTTGAGAAGCTACATACACTTGTCTTTCAACTGTTTTACAGTTGAATACTACTTTTCAGTGAATTCTAGTGGGTTGAAACACTGTTTTCTTGTGAAGTAACTCTATTTCAAGGATTTCTGTAGTGTATAACATCCTTTCTAGACTAGAAACTTAGATTTTTATGTCTTTTACACTTGTTCTCACAAAATTCTATGATATTCATTACTATTTCCTCTGAATTACTACTGATTTCTAGCTGTTTCTTATAATGGGCCTTCTGCTCTACTTGGGGAACTTCACCACATGTAGAAACAACTTTATACACTCTTCTGTGGACTTGCGAAGCTATATAAATTTGTCTTTCAACTGTTTTACAGTTAAATACTTCTTTTCAGTGCATTCTGGTGGTTTGAAACACTGGTTTCATGTGAACTAACTCTATTTCAAGGATTTCTGCAGTGTACAACATCCTTTCTTGACTAGAGACTTACATTTTGATGTCTTTTACACTTGTTCTCTCTCTATTCTGTGATATTCATTAGTATTTGCTCTGAATGACTACTGATTTCTAGCTGTTTCCTATAATGGGCCTTCTTTTCTACTTGTGGGACTTCACCACATGTAGAAACAACTTTATACACTCTTCTCTGAACTTGAGAAGCTACATACACTTGTCTTTCAACTGTTTTACAGTTGAATACTACTTTTCAGTGAATTCTAGTGGGTTGAAACACTGTTTTCTTGTGAAGTAACTCTATTTCAAGGATTTCTGTAGTGTATAACATCCTTTCTAGACTAGAAACTTAGATTTTTATGTCTTTTACACTTGTTCTCACACAATTCTATGATATTCATTACTATTTCCTCTGAATTACTACTGATTTCTAGTTGTTTCTTATAATGGGCCTTCTTTTCTACTTGTGGGACTTCACCACATGTAGAAACAACTTTATACAGTCTTCTGTGGACTTGCGAAGCTATATAAACTTGTCTTTCAACTGTTTTACAGTTAAATACTACTTTTCAGTGCATTCTGGTGGTTTGAAACACTGGTTTCATGTGAACTAACTCTATTTCAAGGATTTCTGCAGTGTACAACATACTTTCTAGACTAGAGACTTACATTTTGATGTCTTTTACACTTGTTCTCTCTCTATTCTGTGATATTCATTAGTATTTGCTCTGAATGACTACTGATTTCTAGCTGTTTCCTATAATGGGCCTTCTTTTCTACTTGTGGGACTTCACCACATGTAGAAACAACTTTATACACTCTTCTCTGAACTTGAGAAGCTACATACACTTGTCTTTCAACTGTTTTACAGTTGAATACTACTTTTCAGTGAATTCTAGTGGGTTGAAACACTGTTTTCTTGTGAAGTAACTCTATTTCAAGGATTTCTGTAGTGTATAACATCCTTTCTAGACTAGAAACTTAGATTTTTATGTCTTTTACACTTGTTCTCACACAATTCTATGATATTCATTACTATTTCCTCTGAATTACTACTGATTTCCAGCTGTTTCTTATAATGGGCCTTCTGCTCTACTTGGGGAACTTCACCACATGTAGAAACAACTTTATACACTCTTCTGTGGACTTGCGAAGCTATATAAATTTGTCTTTCAACTGTTTTACAGTTAAATACTTCTTTTCAGTGCATTCTGGTGGTTTGAAACACTGGTTTCATGTGAACTAACTCTATTTCAAGGATTTCTGCAGTGTACAACATCCTTTCTTGACTAGAGACTTACATTTTGATGTCTTTTACACCTGTTCTCTCTCTATTCTGTGATATTCATTAGTATTTGCTCTGAATGACTACTGATTTCTAGCTGTTTCCTATAATGGGCCTTCTTTTCTACTTGTGGGACTTCACCACATGTAGAAACAACTTTATACACTCTTCTCTGAACTTGAGAAGCTACATACACTTGTCTTTCAACTGTTTTACAGTTGAATACTACTTTTCAGTGAATTCTAGTGGGTTGAAACACTGTTTTCTTGTGAAGTAACTCTATTTCAAGGGTTTCTGTAGTGTATAACATCCTTTCTAGACTAGAAACTTAGATTTTTATGTCTTTTACACTTGTTCTCACACAATTCTATGATATTCATTACTATTTCCTCTGAATTACTACTGATTTCCAGCTGTTTCTTATAATGGGCCTTCTGCTCTACTTGGGGAACTTCACCACATGTAGAAACAACTTTATACACTCTTCTGTGGACTTGCGAAGCTATATAAATTTGTCTTTCAACTGTTTTACAGTTAAATACTTCTTTTCAGTGCATTCTGGTGGTTTGAAACACTGGTTTCATGTGAACTAACTCTATTTCAAGGATTTCTGCAGTGTACAACATCCTTTCTTGACTAGAGACTTACATTTTGATGTCTTTTACACCTGTTCTCTCTCTATTCTGTGATATTCATTAGTATTTGCTCTGAATGACTACTGATTTCTAGCTGTTTCCTATAATGGGCCTTCTTTTCTACTTGTGGGACTTCACCACATGTAGAAACAACTTTATACACTCTTCTCTGAACTTGAGAAGCTACATACACTTGTCTTTCAACTGTTTTACAGTTGAATACTACTTTTCAGTGAATTCTAGTGGGTTGAAACACTGTTTTCTTGTGAAGTAACTCTATTTCAAGGGTTTCTGTAGTGTATAACATCCTTTCTAGACTAGAAACTTAGATTTTTATGTCTTTTACACTTGTTCTCACACAATTCTATGATATTCATTACTATTTCCTCTGAATTACTACTGATTTCTAGTTGTTTCTTATAATGGGCCTTCTTTTCTACTTGTGGGACTTCACTACATGTAGAAACAACTTTATACACTCTTCTGTGGACTTGCGAAGCTATATAAATTTGTCTTTCAACTGTTTTACAGTTAAATACTTCTTTTCAGTGCATTCTGGTGGTTTGAAACACTGGTTTCATGTGAACTAACTCTATTTCAAGGATTTCTGCAGTGTACAACATCCTTTCTAGACTAGAGACTTACATTTTGATGTCTTTTACACTTGTTCTCTCTCTATTCTGTGATATTCATTAGTATTTGCTCTGAATGACTACTGATTTCTAGCTGTTTCCTATAATGGGCCTTATTTTCTACTTGAGGGACTTCACCACATGTAGAAACAACTTTATACACTCTTCTCTGAACTTGAGAAGATACATACACTTGTCTTTCAACTGTTTTACAGTTGAATACTACTTTTCAGTGAATTCTAGTGGGTTGAAACACTGTTTTCTTGTGAAGTAACTCTATTTCAAGGATTTCTGTAGTGTATAACATCCTTTCTGGACTAGAAACTTAGATTTTTATGTCTTTTACACTTGTTCTCACACAATTCTATGATATTCATTACTATTTCCTCTGAATTACTACTGATTTCCAGCTGTTTCTTATAATGGGCCTTCTGCTCTACTTGGGGAACTTCACCACATGTAGAAACAACTTTATACAGTCTTCTGTGGACTTGCGAAGCTATATAAACTTGTCTTTCAACTGTTTTACAGTTAAATACTACTTTTCAGTGCATTCTGGTGGTTTGAAACACTGGTTTCATGTGAACTAACTCTATTTCAAGGATTTCTGCAGTGTACAACATCCTTTCTAGACTAGAGACTTACATTTTGATCTCTTTTACACTTGTTCTCTCTCTATTCTGTGATATTCATTAGTATTTGCTCTGAATGACTACTGATTTCTAGCTGTTTCCTATAATGGGCCTTCTTTTCTACTTCTGGGACTTCACCACATGTAGAAACAACTTTATACACTCTTCTCTGAACTTGAGAAGCTACATAAACTTGTCTTTCAACTGTTTTACAGTTGAATACTACTTTTCAGTGAATTCTAGTGGGTTGAAACACTGTTTTCTTGTGAAGTAACTATTTCAAGGATTTCTGTAGTGTATAACATCCTTTCTAGACTAGAAACTTAGATTTTTATGTCTTTTACACTTGTTCTCACACAATTCTATGATATTCATTACTATTTCCTCTGAATTACTACTGATTTCTAGTTGTTTCTTATAATGGGCCTTCTTTTCTACTTGTGGGACTTCACCACATGTAGAAACAACTTTATACAGTCTTCTGTGGACTTGCGAAGCTATATAAACTTGTCTTTCAACTGTTTTACAGTTAAATACTACTTTTCAGTGCATTCTGGTGGTTTGAAACACTGGTTTCATGTGAACTAACTCTATTTCAAGGATTTCTGCAGTGTACAACATCCTTTCTAGACTAGAGACTTACATTTTGATGTCTTTTACACTTGTTCTCTCTCTATTCTTTGATATTCATTAGTATTTGCTCTGAATGACTACTGATTTCTAGCTGTTTCCTATAAAGGGCCTTCTTTTCTACTTGTGGGACTTCACCACATGTAGAAACAACTTTATACACTCTTCTCTGAACTTGAGAAGCTACATACACTTGTCTTTCAACTGTTTTACAGTTGAATACTACTTTTCAGTGAATTCTAGTGGGTTGAAACACTGGTTCTTGTGAAGTAACTCTATTTCAAGGATTTCTGTAGTGTATAACATCCTTTCTAGACTAGAAACTTAGATTTTTATGTCTTTTACACTTGTTCTCACACAATTCTATGATATTCATTACTATTTCCTCTGAATTACTACTGATTTCTAGCTGTTTCTTATAATGGGCCTTCTGCTCTACTTATGGAACTTCACCACATGTAGAAACAACTTTATACAGTCTTCTGTGGACTTGCAAAGCTATATAACCTTGTCTTTCAACTGTTTTACAGTTAAATACTACTTTTCAGTGCATTCTGGTGGTTTGAAACACTGGTTTCATGTGAAGTAACTCTATTTCAAGGATTTCTGCAGTGTACAACATCCTTTCTAGACTAGAGACTTACATTTTGATGTCTTTTACACTTGTTCTCTCTCTATTCTGTGATATTCATTAGTATTTGCTCTGAATGACTACTGATTTCTAGCTGTTTCCTATAATGGGCCTTCTTTTCTACTTGTGGGACTTCACCACATGTAGAAACAACTTTATACACTCTTCTCTGAACTTGAGAAGCTACATACACTTGTCTTTCAACTGTTTTACAGTTGAATACTACTTTTCAGTGAATTCTAGTGGGTTGAAACACTGTTTTCTTGTGAAGTAACTCTATTTCAAGGATTTCTGTAGTGTATAACATCCTTTCTAGACTAGAAACTTAGATTTTTATGTCTTTTACACTTGTTCTCACAAAATTCTATGATATTCATTACTATTTCCTCTGAATTACTACTGATTTCTAGCTGTTTCTTATAATGGGCCTTCTGCTCTACTTGGGGAACTTCACCACATGTAGAAACAACTTTATACAGTCTTCTGTGGACTTGCGAAGCTATATAAATTTGTCTTTCAACTGTTTTACAGTTAAATACTTCTTTTCAGTGCATTCTGGTGGTTTGAAACACTGGTTTCATGTGAACTAACTCTATTTCAAGGATTTCTGCAGTGTACAACATCCTTTCTTGACTAGAGACTTACATTTTGATGTCTTTTACACTTGTTCTCTCTCTATTCTGTGATATTCATTAGTATTTGCTCTGAATGACTACTGATTTCTAGCTGTTTCCTATAATGGGCCTTCTTTTCTACTTGTGGGACTTCACCACATGTAGAAACAACTTTATACACTCTTCTCTGAACTTGAGAAGCTACATACACTTGTCTTTCAACTGTTTTACAGTTGAATACTACTTTTCAGTGAATTCTAGTGGGTTGAAACACTGTTTTCTTGTGAAGTAACTCTATTTCAAGGATTTCTGTAGTGTATAACATCCTTTCTAGACTAGAAACTTAGATTTTTATGTCTTTTACACTTGTTCTCACACAATTCTATGATATTCATTACTATTTCCTCTGAATTACTACTGATTTCTAGTTGTTTCTTATAATGGGCCTTCTTTTCTACTTGTGGGACTTCACCACATGTAGAAACAACTTTATACAGTCTTCTGTGGACTTGCGAAGCTATATAAACTTGTCTTTCAACTGTTTTACAGTTAAATACTACTTTTCAGTGCATTCTGGTGGTTTGAAACACTGGTTTCATGTGAACTAACTCTATTTCAAGGATTTCTGCAGTGTACAACATACTTTCTAGACTAGAGACTTACATTTTGATGTCTTTTACACTTGTTCTCTCTCTATTCTGTGATATTCATTAGTATTTGCTCTGAATGACTACTGATTTCTAGCTGTTTCCTATAATGGGCCTTCTTTTCTACTTGTGGGACTTCACCACATGTAGAAACAACTTTATACACTCTTCTCTGAACTTGAGAAGCTACATACACTTGTCTTTCAACTGTTTTACAGTTGAATACTACTTTTCAGTGAATTCTAGTGGGTTGAAACACTGTTTTCTTGTGAAGTAACTCTATTTCAAGGATTTCTGTAGTGTATAACATCCTTTCTAGACTAGAAACTTAGATTTTTATGTCTTTTACACTTGTTCTCACACAATTCTATGATATTCATTACTATTTCCTCTGAATTACTACTGATTTCCAGCTGTTTCTTATAATGGGCCTTCTGCTCTACTTGGGGAACTTCACCACATGTAGAAACAACTTTATACAGTCTTCTGTGGACTTGCGAAGCTATATAAACTTGTCTTTCAACTGTTTTACAGTTAAATACTACTTTTCAGTGCATTCTGGTGGTTTGAAACACTGGTTTCATGTGAACTAACTCTATTTCAAGGATTTCTGCAGTGTACAACATCCTTTCTAGACTAGACACTTTCATTTTGATGTGTTTTACACTTGTTCTCTCACTATTCTGTGATATTCATTAGTATTTGCTCTGAATTACTAATGCTTTCTTGCAGTGTCCTATAATGGGCCTTCTGGTATACTTGCGGGACTTCACCACATGTAGAAACAACTTTATACACTCTTCTCTGAACTTGAGAAGCTACATACACTTGTCTTTCAACTGTTTTACAGTTGAATACTACTTTTCAGTGAATTCTAGTGGGTTGAAACACTGTTTTCTTGTGAAGTAACTCTATTTCACGGATTTCTGTAGTGTATAACATCCTTTCTAGACTAGAAACTTAGATTTTTATGTCTTTTACACTTGTTCTCACAAAATTCTATGATATTCATTACTATTTCCTCTGAATTACTACTGATTTCTAGCTGTTTCTTATAATGGGCCTTCTGCTCTACTTGGGGAACTTCACCACATGTAGAAACAACTTTATACACTCTTCTGTGGACTTGCGAAGCTATATAAATTTGTCTTTCAACTGTTTTACAGTTAAATACTTCTTTTCAGTGCATTCTGGTGGTTTGAAACACTGGTTTCATGTGAACTAACTCTATTTCAAGGATTTCTGCAGTGTACAACATCCTTTCTTGACTAGAGACTTACATTTTGATGTCTTTTACACCTGTTCTCTCTCTATTCTGTGATATTCATTAGTATTTGCTCTGAATGACTACTGATTTCTAGCTGTTTCCTATAATGGGCCTTCTTTTCTACTTGTGGGACTTCACCACATGTAGAAACAACTTTATACACTCTTCTCTGAACTTGAGAAGCTACATACACTTGTCTTTCAACTGTTTTACAGTTGAATACTACTTTTCAGTGAATTCTAGTGGGTTGAAACACTGTTTTCTTGTGAAGTAACTCTATTTCAAGGATTTCTGTAGTGTATAACATCCTTTCTAGACTAGAAACTTAGATTTTTATGTCTTTTACACTTGTTCTCACACAATTCTATGATATTCATTACTATTTCCTCTGAATTACTACTGATTTCTAGTTGTTTCTTATAATGGGCCTTCTTTTCTACTTGTGGGACTTCACTACATGTAGAAACAACTTTATACACTCTTCTGTGGACTTGCGAAGCTATATAAATTTGTCTTTCAACTGTTTTACAGTTAAATACTTCTTTTCAGTGCATTCTGGTGGTTTGAAACACTGGTTTCATGTGAACTAACTCTATTTCAAGGATTTCTGCAGTGTACAACATCCTTTCTTGACTAGAGACTTACATTTTGATGTCTTTTACACTTGTTCTCTCTCTATTCTGTGATATTCATTAGTATTTGCTCTGAATGACTACTGATTTCTAGCTGTTTCCTATAATGGGCCTTCTTTTCTACTTGTGGGACTTCACCACATGTAGAAACAACTTTATACACTCTTCTCTGAACTTGAGAAGCTACATACACTTGTCTTTCAACTGTTTTACAGTTGAATACTACTTTTCAGTGACTTCTAGTGGGTTGAAACACTGGTTCTTGTGAAGTAACTCTATTTCAAGGATTTCTGTAGTGTATAACATCCTTTCTAGACTAGAAACGTAGATTTTTATGTCTTTTACACTTGTTCTCACAAAATTCTATGATATTCATTACTATTTCCTCTGAATTACTACTGATTTCTAGCTGTTTCTTATAATGGGCCTTCTGCTCTACTTGGGGAACTTCACCACATGTAGAAACAACTTTATACACTCTTCTGTGGACTTGCGAAGCTATATAAATTTGTCTTTCAACTGTTTTACAGTTAAATACTTCTTTTCAGTGCATTCTGGTGGTTTGAAACACTGGTTTCATGTGAACTAACTCTATTTCAAGGATTTCTGCAGTGTACAACATCCTTTCTTGACTAGAGACTTACATTTTGATGTCTTTTACACTTGTTCTCTCTCTATTCTGTGATATTCATTAGTATTTGCTCTGAATGACTACTGATTTCTAGCTGTTTCCTATAATGGGCCTTCTTTTCTACTTGTGGGACTTCACCACATGTAGAAACAACTTTATACACTCTTCTCTGAACTTGAGAAGCTACATACACTTGTCTTTCAACTGTTTTACAGTTGAATACTACTTTTCAGTGAATTCTAGTGGGTTGAAACACTGTTTTCTTGTGAAGTAACTCTATTTCAAGGATTTCTGTAGTGTATAACATCCATTCTAGACTAGAAACTTAGATTTTTATGTCTTTTACACTTGTTCTCACACAATTCTATGATATTCATTACTATTTCCTCTGAATTACTACTGATTTCTAGTTGTTTCTTATAATGGGCCTTCTTTTCTACTTGTGGGACTTCACCACATGTAGAAACAACTTTATACAGTCTTCTGTTGACTTGCGAAGCTATATAAACTTGTCTTTCAACTGTTTTACAGTTAAATACTACTTTTCAGTGCATTCTGGTGGTTTGAAACACTGGTTTCATGTGAACTAACTCTATTTCAAGGATTTCTGCAGTGTACAACATCCTTTCTAGACTAGAGACTTACATTTTGATGTCTTTTACACTTGTTCTCTCTCTATTCTGTGATATTCATTAGTATTTGCTCTGAATGACTACTGATTTCTAGCTGTTTCCTATAATGGGCCTTCTTTTCTACTTGAGGGACTTCACCACATGTAGAAACAACTTTATACACTCTTCTCTGAACTTGAGAAGCTACATACACTTGTCTTTCAACTGTTTTGCAGTTGAATACTACTTTTCAGTGAATTCTAGTGGGTTGAAACACTGTTTTCTTGTGAAGTAACTCTATTTCAAGGATTTCTGTAGTGTATAACATCCTTTCTAGACTAGAAACTTAGATTTTTATGTCTTTTACACTTGTTCTCACACAATTCTATGATATTCATTACTATTTCCTCTGAATTACTACTGATTTCCAGCTGTTTCTTATAATGGGCCTTCTGCTCTACTTGGGGAACTTCACCACATGTAGAAACAACTTTATACAGTCTTCTGTGGACTTGCGAAGCTATATAAACTTGTCTTTCAACTGTTTTACAGTTAAATACTACTTTTCAGTGCATTCTGGTGGTTTGAAACACTGGTTTCATGTGACCTAACTCTATTTCAAGGATTTCTGCAGTGTACAACATCCTTTCTAGACTAGAGACTTACATTTTGATCTCTTTTACACTTGTTCTCTCTCTATTCTGTGATATTCATTAGTATTTGCTCTGAATGACTACTGATTTCTAGCTGTTTCCTATAATGGGCCTTCTTTTCTACTTCTGGGACTTCACCACATGTAGAAACAACTTTATACACTCTTCTCTGAACTTGAGAAGCTACATAAACTTGTCTTTCAACTGTTTTACAGTTGAATACTACTTTTCAGTGAATTCTAGTGGGTTGAAACACTGTTTTCTTGTGAAGTAACTCTATTTCAAGGATTTCTGTAGTGTATAACATCCTTTCTAGACTAGAAACTTAGATTTTTATGTCTTTTACACTTGTTCTCACAAAATTCTATGATATTCATTACTATTTCCTCTGAATTACTACTGATTTCTAGCTGTTTCTTATAATGGGCCTTCTGCTCTACTTGGGGAACTTCACCACATGTAGAAACAACTTTATACACTCTTCTGTGGACTTGCGAAGCTATATAAATTTGTCTTTCAACTGTTTTACAGTTAAAAACTTCTTTTCAGTGCATTCTGGTGGTTTGAAACACTGGTTTCATGTGAACTAACTCTATTTCAAGGATTTCTGCAGTGTACAACATCCTTTCTAGACTAGAGACTTACATTTTGATGTCTTTTACACTTGTTCTCTCTCTATTCTGTGATATTCATTAGTATTTGCTCTGAATGACTACTGATTTCTAGCTGTTTCCTATAAAGGGCCTTCTTTTCTACTTGTGGGACTTCACCACATGTAGAAACAACTTTATACACTCTTCTCTGAACTTGAGAAGCTACATACACTTGTCTTTCAACTGTTTTACAGTTGAATACTACTTTTCAGTGAATTCTAGTGGGTTGAAACATTGGTTCTTGTGAAGTAACTCTATTTCAAGGATTTCTGTAGTGTATAACATCCTTTCTAGACTAGAAACTTAGATTTTTATGTCTTTTACACTTGTTCTCACACAATTCTATGATATTCATTACTATTTCCTCTGAATTACTACTGATTTCTAGCTGTTTCTTATAATGGGCCTTCTGCTCTACTTGGGGAACTTCACCACATGTAGAAACAACTTTATACAGTCTTCTGTGGACTTGCGAAGCTATATAACCTTGTCTTTCAACTGTTTTACAGTTAAATACTACTTTTCAGTGCATTCTGGTGGTTTGAAACACTGGTTTCATGTGAAGTAACTCTATTTCAAGGATTTCTGCAGTGTACAACATCCTTTCTAGACTAGAGACTTACATTTTGATGTCTTTTACACTTGTTCTCTCTCTATTCTGTGATATTCATTAGTATTTGCTCTGAATGACTACTGATTTCTAGCTGTTTCCTATAATGGGCCTTCTTTTCTACTTGTGGGACTTCACCACATGTAGAAACAACTTTATACACTCTTCTCTGAACTTGAGAAGCTACATACACTTGTCTTTCAACTGTTTTACAGTTGAATACTACTTTTCAGTGAATTCTAGTGGGTTGAAACACTGTTTTCTTGTGAAGTAACTCTATTTCAAGGATTTCTGTAGTGTATAACATCCATTCTAGACTAGAAACTTAGATTTTTATGTCTTTTACACTTGTTCTCACACAATTCTATGATATTCATTACTATTTCCTCTGAATTACTACTGATTTCTAGTTGTTTCTTATAATGGGCCTTCTTTTCTACTTGTGGGACTTCACCACATGTAGAAACAACTTTATACAGTCTTCTGTTGACTTGCGAAGCTATATAAACTTGTCTTTCAACTGTTTTACAGTTAAATACTACTTTTCAGTGCATTCTGGTGGTTTGAAACACTGGTTTCATGTGAACTAACTCTATTTCAAGGATTTCTGCAGTGTACAACATCCTTTCTAGACTAGAGACTTACATTTTGATGTCTTTTACACTTGTTCTCTCTCTATTCTGTGATATTCATTAGTATTTGCTCTGAATGACTACTGATTTCTAGCTGTTTCCTATAATGGGCCTTCTTTTCTACTTGAGGGACTTCACCACATGTAGAAACAACTTTATACACTCTTCTCTGAACTTGAGAAGCTACATACACTTGTCTTTCAACTGTTTTGCAGTTGAATACTACTTTTCAGTGAATTCTAGTGGGTTGAAACACTGTTTTCTTGTGAAGTAACTCTATTTCAAGGATTTCTGTAGTGTATAACATCCTTTCTAGACTAGAAACTTAGATTTTTATGTCTTTTACACTTGTTCTCACACAATTCTATGATATTCATTACTATTTCCTCTGAATTACTACTGATTTCCAGCTGTTTCTTATAATGGGCCTTCTGCTCTACTTGGGGAACTTCACCACATGTAGAAACAACTTTATACAGTCTTCTGTGGACTTGCGAAGCTATATAAACTTGTCTTTCAACTGTTTTACAGTTAAATACTACTTTTCAGTGCATTCTGGTGGTTTGAAACACTGGTTTCATGTGACCTAACTCTATTTCAAGGATTTCTGCAGTGTACAACATCCTTTCTAGACTAGAGACTTACATTTTGATCTCTTTTACACTTGTTCTCTCTCTATTCTGTGATATTCATTAGTATTTGCTCTGAATGACTACTGATTTCTAGCTGTTTCCTATAATGGGCCTTCTTTTCTACTTCTGGGACTTCACCACATGTAGAAACAACTTTATACACTCTTCTCTGAACTTGAGAAGCTACATAAACTTGTCTTTCAACTGTTTTACAGTTGAATACTACTTTTCAGTGAATTCTAGTGGGTTGAAACACTGTTTTCTTGTGAAGTAACTCTATTTCAAGGATTTCTGTAGTGTATAACATCCTTTCTAGACTAGAAACTTAGATTTTTATGTCTTTTACACTTGTTCTCACAAAATTCTATGATATTCATTACTATTTCCTCTGAATTACTACTGATTTCTAGCTGTTTCTTATAATGGGCCTTCTGCTCTACTTGGGGAACTTCACCACATGTAGAAACAACTTTATACACTCTTCTGTGGACTTGCGAAGCTATATAAATTTGTCTTTCAACTGTTTTACAGTTAAAAACTTCTTTTCAGTGCATTCTGGTGGTTTGAAACACTGGTTTCATGTGAACTAACTCTATTTCAAGGATTTCTGCAGTGTACAACATCCTTTCTAGACTAGAGACTTACATTTTGATGTCTTTTACACTTGTTCTCTCTCTATTCTGTGATATTCATTAGTATTTGCTCTGAATGACTACTGATTTCTAGCTGTTTCCTATAAAGGGCCTTCTTTTCTACTTGTGGGACTTCACCACATGTAGAAACAACTTTATACACTCTTCTCTGAACTTGAGAAGCTACATACACTTGTCTTTCAACTGTTTTACAGTTGAATACTACTTTTCAGTGAATTCTAGTGGGTTGAAACATTGGTTCTTGTGAAGTAACTCTATTTCAAGGATTTCTGTAGTGTATAACATCCTTTCTAGACTAGAAACTTAGATTTTTATGTCTTTTACACTTGTTCTCACACAATTCTATGATATTCATTACTATTTCCTCTGAATTACTACTGATTTCTAGCTGTTTCTTATAATGGGCCTTCTGCTCTACTTGGGGAACTTCACCACATGTAGAAACAACTTTATACAGTCTTCTGTGGACTTGCGAAGCTATATAACCTTGTCTTTCAACTGTTTTACAGTTAAATACTACTTTTCAGTGCATTCTGGTGGTTTGAAACACTGGTTTCATGTGAAGTAACTCTATTTCAAGGATTTCTGCAGTGTACAACATCCTTTCTAGACTAGAGACTTACATTTTGATGTCTTTTACACTTGTTCTCTCTCTATTCTGTGATATTCATTAGTATTTGCTCTGAATGACTACTGATTTCTAGCTGTTTCCTATAATGGGCCTTCTTTTCTACTTGTGGGACTTCACCACATGTAGAAACAACTTTATACACTCTTCTCTGAACTTGAGAAGCTACATACACTTGTCTTTCAACTGTTTTACAGTTGAATACTACTTTTCAGTGAATTCTAGTGGGTTGAAACACTGTTTTCTTGTGAAGTAACTCTATATCAAGGATTTCTGTAGTGTATAACATCCTTTCTAGACTAGAAACTTAGATTTTTATGTCTTTTACACTTGTTCTCACACAATTCTATGATATTCATTACTATTTCCTCTGAATTACTACTGATTTCTAGTTGTTTCTTATAATGGGCCTTCTTTCTACTTGTGGGACTTCACCACATGTAGAAACAACTTTATACAGTCTTCTGTGGACTTGCGAAGCTATATAAACTTGTCTTTCAACTGTTTTACAGTTAAATACTACTTTTCAGTGCATTCTGGTGGTTTGAAACACTGGTTTCATGTGAACTAACTCTATTTCAAGGATTTCTGCAGTGTACAACATCCTTTCTAGACTAGAGACTTACATTTTGATGTCTTTTACACTTGTTCTCTCTCTATTCTGTGATATTCATTAGTATTTGCTCTGAATGACTACTGATTTCTAGCTGTTTCCTATAATGGGCCTTCTTTTCTACTTGTGGGACTTCACCACATGTAGAAACAACTTTATACAGTCTTCTGTGGACTTGCGAAGCTATATAAACTTGTCTTTCAACTGTTTTACAGTTAAATACTACTTTTCAGTGCATTCTGGTGGTTTGAAACACTGGTTTCATGTGAACTAACTCTATTTCAAGGATTTCTGCAGTGTACAACATCCTTTCTAGACTAGAGACTTACATTTTGATGTCTTTTACACTTGTTCTCTCTCTATTCTGTGATATTCATTAGTATTTGCTCTGAATGACTACTGATTTCTAGCTGTTTCCTATAAAGGGCCTTCTTTTCTACTTGTGGGACTTCACCACATGTAGAAACAACTTTATACACTCTTCTCTGAACTTGAGAAGCTACATACACTTGTCTTTCAACTGTTTTACAGTTGAATACTACTTTTCAGTGAATTCTAGTGGGTTGAAACACTGGTTCTTGTGAAGTAACTCTATTTCAAGGATTTCTGTAGTGTATAACATCCTTTCTAGACTAGAAACTTAGATTTTTATGTCTTTTACACTTGTTCTCACACAATTCTATGATATTCATTACTATTTCCTCTGAATTACTACTGATTTCTAGCTGTTTCTTATAATGGGCCTTCTGCTCTACTTATGGAACTTCACCACATGTAGAAACAACTTTATACAGTCTTCTGTGGACTTGCAAAGCTATATAACCTTGTCTTTCAACTGTTTTACAGTTAAATACTACTTTTCAGTGCATTCTGGTGGTTTGAAACACTGGTTTCATGTGAAGTAACTCTATTTCAAGGATTTCTGCAGTGTACAACATCCTTTCTAGACTAGAGACTTACATTTTGATGTCTTTTACACTTGTTCTCTCTCTATTCTGTGATATTCATTAGTATTTGCTCTGAATGACTACTGATTTCTAGCTGTTTCCTATAATGGGCCTTCTTTTCTACTTGTGGGACTTCACCACATGTAGAAACAACTTTATACACTCTTCTCTGAACTTGAGAAGCTACATACACTTGTCTTTCAACTGTTTTACAGTTGAATACTACTTTTCAGTGAATTCTAGTGGGTTGAAACACTGTTTTCTTGTGAAGTAACTCTATTTCAAGAATTTCTGTAGTGTATAACATCCTTTCTAGACTAGAAACTTAGATTTTTATGTCTTTTACACTTGTTCTCACAAAATTCTATGATATTCATTACTATTTCCTCTGAATTACTACTGATTTCTAGCTGTTTCTTATAATGGGCCTTCTGCTCTACTTGGCGAACTTCACCACATGTAGAAACAACTTTATACACTCTTCTGTGGACTTGCGAAGCTATATAAATTTGTCTTTCAACTGTTTTACAGTTAAATACTTCTTTTCAGTGCATTCTGGTGGTTTGAAACACTGGTTTCATGTGAACTAACTCTATTTCAAGGATTTCTGCAGTGTACAACATCCTTTCTTGACTAGAGACTTACATTTTGATGTCTTTTACACTTGTTCTCTCTCTATTCTGTGATATTCATTAGTATTTGCTCTGAATGACTACTGATTTCTAGCTGTTTCCTATAATGGGCCTTCTTTTCTACTTGTGGGACTTCACCACATGTAGAAACAACTTTATACACTCTTCTCTGAACTTGAGAAGCTACATACACTTGTCTTTCAACTGTTTTACAGTTGAATACTACTTTTCAGTGAATTCTAGTGGGTTGAAACACTGTTTTCTTGTGAAGTAACTCTATTTCAAGGATTTCTGTAGTGTATAACATCCTTTCTAGACTAGAAACTTAGATTTTTATGTCTTTTACACTTGTTCTCACACAATTCTATGATATTCATTACTATTTCCTCTGAATTACTACTGATTTCTAGTTGTTTCTTATAATGGGCCTTCTTTTCTACTTGTGGGACTTCACCACATGTAGAAACAACTTTATACAGTCTTCTGTGGACTTGCGAAGCTATATAAACTTGTCTTTCAACTGTTTTACAGTTAAATACTACTTTTCAGTGCATTCTGGTGGTTTGAAACACTGGTTTCATGTGAACTAACTCTATTTCAAGGATTTCTGCAGTGTACAACATACTTTCTAGACTAGAGACTTACATTTTGATGTCTTTTACACTTGTTCTCTCTCTATTCTGTGATATTCATTAGTATTTGCTCTGAATGACTACTGATTTCTAGCTGTTTCCTATAATGGGCCTTCTGGTATACTTGCGGGACTTCACCACATGTAGAAACAACTTTATACACTCTTCTCTGAACTTGAGAAGCTACATACACTTGTCTTTCAACTGTTTTACAGTTGAATACTACTTTTCAGTGAATTCTAGTGGGTTGAAACACTGTTTTCTTGTGAAGTAACTCTATTTCAAGGATTTCTGTAGTGTATAACATCCATTCTAGACTAGAAACTTAGATTTTTATGTCTTTTACACTTGTTCTCACACAATTCTATGATATTCATTACTATTTCCTCTGAATTACTACTGATTTCTAGTTGTTTCTTATAATGGGCCTTCTTTTCTACTTGTGGGACTTCACCACATGTAGAAACAACTTTATACAGTCTTCTGTTGACTTGCGAAGCTATATAAACTTGTCTTTCAACTGTTTTACAGTTAAATACTACTTTTCAGTGCATTCTGGTGGTTTGAAACACTGGTTTCATGTGAACTAACTCTATTTCAAGGATTTCTGCAGTGTACAACATCCTTTCTAGACTAGAGACTTACATTTTGATGTCTTTTACACTTGTTCTCTCTCTATTCTGTGATATTCATTAGTATTTGCTCTGAATGACTACTGATTTCTAGCTGTTTCCTATAATGGGCCTTCTTTTCTACTTGAGGGACTTCACCACATGTAGAAACAACTTTATACACTCTTCTCTGAACTTGAGAAGCTACATACACTTGTCTTTCAACTGTTTTGCAGTTGAATACTACTTTTCAGTGAATTCTAGTGGGTTGAAACACTGTTTTCTTGTGAAGTAACTCTATTTCAAGGATTTCTGTAGTGTATAACATCCTTTCTAGACTAGAAACTTAGATTTTTATGTCTTTTACACTTGTTCTCACACAATTCTATGATATTCATTACTATTTCCTCTGAATTACTACTGATTTCCAGCTGTTTCTTATAATGGGCCTTCTGCTCTACTTGGGGAACTTCACCACATGTAGAAACAACTTTATACAGTCTTCTGTGGACTTGCGAAGCTATATAAACTTGTCTTTCAACTGTTTTACAGTTAAATACTACTTTTCAGTGCATTCTGGTGGTTTGAAACACTGGTTTCATGTGACCTAACTCTATTTCAAGGATTTCTGCAGTGTACAACATCCTTTCTAGACTAGAGACTTACATTTTGATCTCTTTTACACTTGTTCTCTCTCTATTCTGTGATATTCATTAGTATTTGCTCTGAATGACTACTGATTTCTAGCTGTTTCCTATAATGGGCCTTCTTTTCTACTTCTGGGACTTCACCACATGTAGAAACAACTTTATACACTCTTCTCTGAACTTGAGAAGCTACATAAACTTGTCTTTCAACTGTTTTACAGTTGAATACTACTTTTCAGTGAATTCTAGTGGGTTGAAACACTGTTTTCTTGTGAAGTAACTCTATTTCAAGGATTTCTGTAGTGTATAACATCCTTTCTAGACTAGAAACTTAGATTTTTATGTCTTTTACACTTGTTCTCACAAAATTCTATGATATTCATTACTATTTCCTCTGAATTACTACTGATTTCTAGCTGTTTCTTATAATGGGCCTTCTGCTCTACTTGGGGAACTTCACCACATGTAGAAACAACTTTATACACTCTTCTGTGGACTTGCGAAGCTATATAAATTTGTCTTTCAACTGTTTTACAGTTAAAAACTTCTTTTCAGTGCATTCTGGTGGTTTGAAACACTGGTTTCATGTGAACTAACTCTATTTCAAGGATTTCTGCAGTGTACAACATCCTTTCTAGACTAGAGACTTACATTTTGATGTCTTTTACACTTGTTCTCTCTCTATTCTGTGATATTCATTAGTATTTGCTCTGAATGACTACTGATTTCTAGCTGTTTCCTATAAAGGGCCTTCTTTTCTACTTGTGGGACTTCACCACATGTAGAAACAACTTTATACACTCTTCTCTGAACTTGAGAAGCTACATACACTTGTCTTTCAACTGTTTTACAGTTGAATACTACTTTTCAGTGAATTCTAGTGGGTTGAAACATTGGTTCTTGTGAAGTAACTCTATTTCAAGGATTTCTGTAGTGTATAACATCCTTTCTAGACTAGAAACTTAGATTTTTATGTCTTTTACACTTGTTCTCACACAATTCTATGATATTCATTACTATTTCCTCTGAATTACTACTGATTTCTAGCTGTTTCTTATAATGGGCCTTCTGCTCTACTTGGGGAACTTCACCACATGTAGAAACAACTTTATACAGTCTTCTGTGGACTTGCGAAGCTATATAACCTTGTCTTTCAACTGTTTTACAGTTAAATACTACTTTTCAGTGCATTCTGGTGGTTTGAAACACTGGTTTCATGTGAAGTAACTCTATTTCAAGGATTTCAGCAGTGTACAACATCCTTTCTAGACTAGAGACTTACATTTTGATGTCTTTTACACTTGTTCTCTCTCTATTCTGTGATATTCATTAGTATTTGCTCTGAATGACTACTGATTTCTAGCTGTTTCCTATAATGGGCCTTCTTTTCTACTTGTGGGACTTCACCACATGTAGAAACAACTTTATACACTCTTCTCTGAACTTGAGAAGCTACATACACTTGTCTTTCAACTGTTTTACAGTTGAATACTACTTTTCAGTGAATTCTAGTGGGTTGAAACACTGTTTTCTTGTGAAGTAACTCTATATCAAGGATTTCTGTAGTGTATAACATCCTTTCTAGACTAGAAACTTAGATTTTTATGTCTTTTACACTTGTTCTCACACAATTCTATGATATTCATTACTATTTCCTCTGAATTACTACTGATTTCTAGTTGTTTCTTATAATGGGCCTTCTTTCTACTTGTGGGACTTCACCACATGTAGAAACAACTTTATACAGTCTTCTGTGGACTTGCGAAGCTATATAAACTTGTCTTTCAACTGTTTTACAGTTAAATACTACTTTTCAGTGCATTCTGGTGGTTTGAAACACTGGTTTCATGTGAACTAACTCTATTTCAAGGATTTCTGCAGTGTACAACATCCTTTCTAGACTAGAGACTTACATTTTGATGTCTTTTACACTTGTTCTCTCTCTATTCTGTGATATTCATTAGTATTTGCTCTGAATGACTACTGATTTCTAGCTGTTTCCTATAATGGGCCTTCTTTTCTACTTGTGGGACTTCACCACATGTAGAAACAACTTTATACAGTCTTCTGTGGACTTGCGAAGCTATATAAACTTGTCTTTCAACTGTTTTACAGTTAAATACTACTTTTCAGTGCATTCTGGTGGTTTGAAACACTGGTTTCATGTGAACTAACTCTATTTCAAGGATTTCTGCAGTGTACAACATCCTTTCTAGACTAGAGACTTACATTTTGATGTCTTTTACACTTGTTCTCTCTCTATTCTGTGATATTCATTAGTATTTGCTCTGAATGACTACTGATTTCTAGCTGTTTCCTATAAAGGGCCTTCTTTTCTACTTGTGGGACTTCACCACATGTAGAAACAACTTTATACACTCTTCTCTGAACTTGAGAAGCTACATACACTTGTCTTTCAACTGTTTTACAGTTGAATACTACTTTTCAGTGAATTCTAGTGGGTTGAAACACTGGTTCTTGTGAAGTAACTCTATTTCAAGGATTTCTGTAGTGTATAACATCCTTTCTAGACTAGAAACTTAGATTTTTATGTCTTTTACACTTGTTCTCACACAATTCTATGATATTCATTACTATTTCCTCTGAATTACTACTGATTTCTAGCTGTTTCTTATAATGGGCCTTCTGCTCTACTTATGGAACTTCACCACATGTAGAAACAACTTTATACAGTCTTCTGTGGACTTGCAAAGCTATATAACCTTGTCTTTCAACTGTTTTACAGTTAAATACTACTTTTCAGTGCATTCTGGTGGTTTGAAACACTGGTTTCATGTGAAGTAACTCTATTTCAAGGATTTCTGCAGTGTACAACATCCTTTCTAGACTAGAGACTTACATTTTGATGTCTTTTACACTTGTTCTCTCTCTATTCTGTGATATTCATTAGTATTTGCTCTGAATGACTACTGATTTCTAGCTGTTTCCTATAATGGGCCTTCTTTTCTACTTGTGGGACTTCACCACATGTAGAAACAACTTTATACACTCTTCTCTGAACTTGAGAAGCTACATACACTTGTCTTTCAACTGTTTTACAGTTGAATACTACTTTTCAGTGAATTCTAGTGGGTTGAAACACTGTTTTCTTGTGAAGTAACTCTATTTCAAGAATTTCTGTAGTGTATAACATCCTTTCTAGACTAGAAACTTAGATTTTTATGTCTTTTACACTTGTTCTCACAAAATTCTATGATATTCATTACTATTTCCTCTGAATTACTACTGATTTCTAGCTGTTTCTTATAATGGGCCTTCTGCTCTACTTGGCGAACTTCACCACATGTAGAAACAACTTTATACACTCTTCTGTGGACTTGCGAAGCTATATAAATTTGTCTTTCAACTGTTTTACAGTTAAATACTTCTTTTCAGTGCATTCTGGTGGTTTGAAACACTGGTTTCATGTGAACTAACTCTATTTCAAGGATTTCTGCAGTGTACAACATCCTTTCTTGACTAGAGACTTACATTTTGATGTCTTTTACACTTGTTCTCTCTCTATTCTGTGATATTCATTAGTATTTGCTCTGAATGACTACTGATTTCTAGCTGTTTCCTATAATGGGCCTTCTTTTCTACTTGTGGGACTTCACCACATGTAGAAACAACTTTATACACTCTTCTCTGAACTTGAGAAGCTACATACACTTGTCTTTCAACTGTTTTACAGTTGAATACTACTTTTCAGTGAATTCTAGTGGGTTGAAACACTGTTTTCTTGTGAAGTAACTCTATTTCAAGGATTTCTGTAGTGTATAACATCCTTTCTAGACTAGAAACTTAGATTTTTATGTCTTTTACACTTGTTCTCACACAATTCTATGATATTCATTACTATTTCCTCTGAATTACTACTGATTTCTAGTTGTTTCTTATAATGGGCCTTCTTTTCTACTTGTGGGACTTCACCACATGTAGAAACAACTTTATACAGTCTTCTGTGGACTTGCGAAGCTATATAAACTTGTCTTTCAACTGTTTTACAGTTAAATACTACTTTTCAGTGCATTCTGGTGGTTTGAAACACTGGTTTCATGTGAACTAACTCTATTTCAAGGATTTCTGCAGTGTACAACATACTTTCTAGACTAGAGACTTACATTTTGATGTCTTTTACACTTGTTCTCTCTCTATTCTGTGATATTCATTAGTATTTGCTCTGAATGACTACTGATTTCTAGCTGTTTCCTATAATGGGCCTTCTGGTATACTTGCGGGACTTCACCACATGTAGAAACAACTTTATACACTCTTCTCTGAACTTGAGAAGCTACATACACTTGTCTTTCAACTGTTTTACAGTTGAATACTACTTTTCAGTGAATTCTAGTGGGTTGAAACACTGTTTTCTTGTGAAGTAACTCTATTTCACGGATTTCTGTAGTGTATAACATCCTTTCTAGACTAGAAACTTAGATTTTTATGTCTTTTACACTTGTTCTCACAAAATTCTATGATATTCATTACTATTTCCTCTGAATTACTACTGATTTCTAGCTGTTTCTTATAATGGGCCTTCTGCTCTACTTGGGGAACTTCACCACATGTAGAAACAACTTTATACACTCTTCTGTGGACTTGCGAAGCTATATAAATTTGTCTTTCAACTGTTTTACAGTTAAAAACTTCTTTTCAGTGCATTCTGGTGGTTTGAAACACTGGTTTCATGTGAACTAACTCTATTTCAAGGATTTCTGCAGTGTACAACATCCTTTCTTGACTAGAGACTTACATTTTGATGTCTTTTACACCTGTTCTCTCTCTATTCTGTGATATTCATTAGTATTTGCTCTGAATGACTACTGATTTCTAGCTGTTTCCTATAATGGGCCTTCTTTTCTACTTGTGGGACTTCACCACATGTAGAAACAACTTTATACACTCTTCTCTGAACTTGAGAAGCTACATACACTTGTCTTTCAACTGTTTTACAGTTGAATACTACTTTTCAGTGAATTCTAGTGGGTTGAAACACTGTTTTCTTGTGAAGTAACTCTATTTCAAGGATTTCTGTAGTGTATAACATCCTTTCTAGACTAGAAACTTAGATTTTTATGTCTTTTACACTTGTTCTCACACAATTCTATGATATTCATTACTATTTCCTCTGAATTACTACTGATTTCTAGTTGTTTCTTATAATGGGCCTTCTTTTCTACTTGTGGGACTTCACTACATGTAGAAACAACTTTATACACTCTTCTGTGGACTTGCGAAGCTATATAAATTTGTCTTTCAACTGTTTTACAGTTAAATACTTCTTTTCAGTGCATTCTGGTGGTTTGAAACACTGGTTTCATGTGAACTAACTCTATTTCAAGGATTTCTGCAGTGTACAACATCCTTTCTTGACTAGAGACTTACATTTTGATGTCTTTTACACTTGTTCTCTCTCTATTCTGTGATATTCATTAGTATTTGCTCTGAATGACTACTGATTTCTAGCTGTTTCCTATAATGGGCCTTCTTTTCTACTTGTGGGACTTCACCACATGTAGAAACAACTTTATACACTCTTCTCTGAACTTGAGAAGCTACATACACTTGTCTTTCAACTGTTTTACAGTTGAATACTACTTTTCAGTGACTTCTAGTGGGTTGAAACACTGGTTCTTGTGAAGTAACTCTATTTCAAGGATTTCTGTAGTGTATAACATCCTTCCTAGACTAGAAACTTAGATTTTTATGTCTTTTACACTTGTTCTCACAAAATTCTATGATATTCATTACTATTTCCTCTGAATTACTACTGATTTCTAGCTGTTTCTTATAATGGGCCTTCTGCTCTACTTGGGGAACTTCACCACATGTAGAAACAACTTTATACACTCTTCTGTGGACTTGCGAAGCTATATAAATTTGTCTTTCAACTGTTTTACAGTTAAATACTTCTTTTCAGTGCATTCTGGTGGTTTGAAACACTGGTTTCATGTGAACTAACTCTATTTCAAGGATTTCTGCAGTGTACAACATCCTTTCTTGACTAGAGACTTACATTTTGATGTCTTTTACACTTGTTCTCTCTCTATTCTGTGATATTCATTAGTATTTGCTCTGAATGACTACTGATTTCTAGCTGTTTCCTATAATGGGCCTTCTTTTCTACTTGTGGGACTTCACCACATGTAGAAACAACTTTATACACTCTTCTCTGAACTTGAGAAGCTACATACACTTGTCTTTCAACTGTTTTACAGTTGAATACTACTTTTCAGTGAATTCTAGTGGGTTGAAACACTGTTTTCTTGTGAAGTAACTCTATTTCAAGGATTTCTGTAGTGTATAACATCCATTCTAGACTAGAAACTTAGATTTTTATGTCTTTTACACTTGTTCTCACACAATTCTATGATATTCATTACTATTTCCTCTGAATTACTACTGATTTCTAGTTGTTTCTTATAATGGGCCTTCTTTTCTACTTGTGGGACTTCACCACATGTAGAAACAACTTTATACAGTCTTCTGTGGACTTGCGAAGCTATATAAACTTGTCTTTCAACTGTTTTACAGTTAAATACTACTTTTCAGTGCATTCTGGTGGTTTGAAACACTGGTTTCATGTGAACTAACTCTATTTCAAGGATTTCTGCAGTGTACAACATCCTTTCTAGACTAGAGACTTACATTTTGATGTCTTTTACACTTGTTCTCTCTCTATTCTGTGATATTCATTAGTATTTGCTCTGAATGACTACTGATTTCTAGCTGTTTCCTATAATGGGCCTTCTTTTCTACTTGAGGGACTTCACCACATGTAGAAACAACTTTATACACTCTTCTCTGAACTTGAGAAGCTACATACACTTGTCTTTCAACTGTTTTGCAGTTGAATACTACTTTTCAGTGAATTCTAGTGGGTTGAAACACTGTTTTCTTGTGAAGTAACTCTATTTCAAGGATTTCTGTAGTGTATAACATCCTTTCTAGACTAGAAACTTAGATTTTTATGTCTTTTACACTTGTTCTCACACAATTCTATGATATTCATTACTATTTCCTCTGAATTACTACTGATTTCCAGCTGTTTCTTATAATGGGCCTTCTGCTCTACTTGGGGAACTTCACCACATGTAGAAACAACTTTATACAGTCTTCTGTGGACTTGCGAAGCTATATAAACTTGTCTTTCAACTGTTTTACAGTTAAATACTACTTTTCAGTGCATTCTGGTGGTTTGAAACACTGGTTTCATGTGAACTAACTCTATTTCAAGGATTTCTGCAGTGTACAACATCCTTTCTAGACTAGAGACTTACATTTTGATCTCTTTTACACTTGTTCTCTCTCTATTCTGTGATATTCATTAGTATTTGCTCTGAATGACTACTGATTTCTAGCTGTTTCCTATAATGGGCCTTCTTTTCTACTTCTGGGACTTCACCACATGTAGAAACAACTTTATACACTCTTCTCTGAACTTGAGAAGCTACATAAACTTGTCTTTCAACTGTTTTACAGTTGAATACTACTTTTCAGTGAATTCTAGTGGGTTGAAACACTGTTTTCTTGTGAAGTAACTATTTCAAGGATTTCTGTAGTGTATAACATCCTTTCTAGACTAGAAACTTAGATTTTTATGTCTTTTACACTTGTTCTCACAAAATTCTATGATATTCATTACTATTTCCTCTGAATTACTACTGATTTCTAGCTGTTTCTTATAATGGGCCTTCTGCTCTACTTGGGGAACTTCACCACATGTAGAAACAACTTTATACACTCTTCTGTGGACTTGCGAAGCTATATAAATTTGTCTTTCAACTGTTTTACAGTTAAAAACTTCTTTTCAGTGCATTCTGGTGGTTTGAAACACTGGTTTCATGTGAACTAACTCTATTTCAAGGATTTCTGCAGTGTACAACATCCTTTCTAGACTAGAGACTTACATTTTGATGTCTTTTACACTTGTTCTCTCTCTATTCTGTGATATTCATTAGTATTTGCTCTGAATGACTACTGATTTCTAGCTGTTTCCTATAAAGGGCCTTCTTTTCTACTTGTGGGACTTCACCACATGTAGAAACAACTTTATACACTCTTCTCTGAACTTGAGAAGCTACATACACTTGTCTTTCAACTGTTTTACAGTTGAATACTACTTTTCAGTGAATTCTAGTGGGTTGAAACATTGGTTCTTGTGAAGTAACTCTATTTCAAGGATTTCTGTAGTGTATAACATCCTTTCTAGACTAGAAACTTAGATTTTTATGTCTTTTACACTTGTTCTCACACAATTCTATGATATTCATTACTATTTCCTCTGAATTACTACTGATTTCTAGCTGTTTCTTATAATGGGCCTTCTGCTCTACTTGGGGAACTTCACCACATGTAGAAACAACTTTATACAGTCTTCTGTGGACTTGCGAAGCTATATAACCTTGTCTTTCAACTGTTTTACAGTTAAATACTACTTTTCAGTGCATTCTGGTGGTTTGAAACACTGGTTTCATGTGAAGTAACTCTATTTCAAGGATTTCTGCAGTGTACAACATCCTTTCTAGACTAGAGACTTACATTTTGATGTCTTTTACACTTGTTCTCTCTCTATTCTGTGATATTCATTAGTATTTGCTCTGAATGACTACTGATTTCTAGCTGTTTCCTATAATGGGCCTTCTTTTCTACTTGTGGGACTTCACCACATGTAGAAACAACTTTATACACTCTTCTCTGAACTTGAGAAGCTACATACACTTGTCTTTCAACTGTTTTACAGTTGAATACTACTTTTCAGTGAATTCTAGTGGGTTGAAACACTGTTTTCTTGTGAAGTAACTCTATTTCAAGGATTTCTGTAGTGTATAACATCCTTTCTAGACTAGAAACTTAGATTTTTATGTCTTTTACACTTGTTCTCACACAATTCTATGATATTCATTACTATTTCCTCTGAATTACTACTGATTTCTAGTTGTTTCTTATAATGGGCCTTCTTTCTACTTGTGGGACTTCACCACATGTAGAAACAACTTTATACAGTCTTCTGTGGACTTGCGAAGCTATAAAAACTTGTCTTTCAACTGTTTTACAGTTAAATACTACTTTTCAGTGCATTCTGGTGGTTTGAAACACTGGTTTCATGTGAACTAACTCTATTTCAAGGATTTCTGCAGTGTACAACATCCTTTCTAGACTAGAGACTTACATTTTGATGTCTTTTACACTTGTTCTCTCTCTATTCTGTGATATTCATTAGTATTTGCTCTGAATGACTACTGATTTCTAGCTGTTTCCTATAATGGGCCTTCTTTTCTACTTGTGGGACTTCACCACATGTAGAAACAACTTTATACACTCTTCTCTGAACTTGAGAAGCTACATACACTTGTCTTTCAACTGTTTTACAGTTGAATACTACTTTTCAGTGACTTCTAGTGGGTTGAAACACTGGTTCTTGTGAAGTAACTCTATTTCAAGGATTTCTGTAGTGTATAACATCCTTTCTAGACTAGAAACTTAGATTTTTATGTCTTTTACACTTGTTCTCACACAATTCTATGATATTCATTACTATTTCCTCTGAATTACTACTGATTTCCAGCTGTTTCTTATAATGGGCCTTCTGCTCTACTTGGGGAACTTCACCACATGTAGAAACAACTTTATACAGTCTTCTGTGGACTTGCGAAGCTATATAAACTTGTCTTTCAACTGTTTTACAGTTAAATACTACTTTTCAGTGCATTCTGGTGGTTTGAAACACTGGTTTCATGTGAACTAACTCTATTTCAAGGATTTCTGCAGTGTACAACATCCTTTCTAGACTAGACACTTTCATTTTGATGTGTTTTACACTTGTTCTCTCACTATTCTGTGATATTCATTAGTATTTGCTCTGAATTACTAATGCTTTCTTGCAGTGTCCTATAATGGGCCTTCTGGTATACTTGCGAGACTTCACCACATGTAGAAACAACTTTATACACTCTTCTCTGAACTTGAGAAGCTACATACACTTGTCTTTCAACTGTTTTACAGTTGAATACTACTTTTCAGTGAATTCTAGTGGGTTGAAACACTGTTTTCTTGTGAAGTAACTCTATTTCACGGATTTCTGTAGTGTATAACATCCTTTCTAGACTAGAAACTTAGATTTTTATGTCTTTTACACTTGTTCTCACAAAATTCTATGATATTCATTACTATTTCCTCTGAATTACTACTGATTTCTAGCTGTTTCTTATAATGGGCCTTCTGCTCTACTTGGGGAACTTCACCACATGTAGAAACAACTTTATACACTCTTCTGTGGACTTGCGAAGCTATATAAATTTGTCTTTCAACTGTTTTACAGTTAAATACTTCTTTTCAGTGCATTCTGGTGGTTTGAAACACTGGTTTTATGTGAACTAACTCTATTTCAAGGATTTCTGCAGTGTACAACATCCTTTCTTGACTAGAGACTTACATTTTGATGTCTTTTACACTTGTTCTCTCTCTATTCTGTGATATTCATTAGTATTTGCTCTGAATGACTACTGATTTCTAGCTGTTTTCTATAATGGGCCTTCTTTTCTACTTGTGGGACTTCACCACATGTAGAAACAACTTTATACACTCTTCTCTGAACTTGAGAAGCTACATACACTTGTCTTTCAACTGTTTTACAGTTGAATACTACTTTTCAGTGAATTCTAGTGGGTTGAAACACTGTTTTCCTGTGAAGTAACTCTATTTCAAGGATTTCTGTAGTGTATAACATCCTTTCTAGACTAGAAACTTAGATTTTTATGTCTTTTACACTTGTTCTCACAAAATTCTATGATATTCATTACTATTTCCTCTGAATTACTACTGATTTCTAGCTGTTTCTTATAATGGGCCTTCTGCTCTACTTGGGGAACTTCACCACATGTAGAAACAACTTTATACAGTCTTCTGTGGACTTGCGAAGCTATATAAACTTGTCTTTCAACTGTTTTACAGTTAAATACTACTTTTCAGTGCATTCTGGTGGTTTGAAACACTGGTTTCATGTGAACTAACTCCATTTCAAGGATTTCTGCAGTGTACAACATCCTTTCTAGACTAGAGACTTACATTTTGATGTGTTTTACACTTGTTCTCTCTCTATTCTGTGATATTCATTAGTATTTGCTCTGAATGACTACTGATATCTAGCTGTTTCCTATAATGGGCCTTCTTTTCTACTTGTGGGACTTCACCACATGTGGAAACAACTTTATACACTCTTCTGTGGACTTGCGAAGCTATATAAATTTGTCTTTCAACTGGTTTACAGTTAAATACTTCTTTTCAGTGCATTCTGGTGGTTTGAAACACTGGTTTCATGTGAACTAACTCTATTTCAAGGATTTCTGCTGTGTACAACATCCTTTCTAGACTAGAGACTTACATTTTGATGTCTTTTACACTTGTTCTCTCTCTATTCTGTGATATTCATTAGTATTTGCTCTGAATGACTACTGATTTCTAGCTGTTTCCTATAATGGGCCTTCTTTTCTTCTTGTGGGACTTCACCACATGTAGAAACAACTTTATACACTCTTCTCTGAACTTGAGAAGCTACATACACTTGTCTTTCAACTGTTTTACAGTTGAATACTACTTTTCAGTGAATTCTAGTGGGTTGAAACACTGTTTTCTTGTGAAGTAACTCTATTTCAAGGATTTCTGTAGTGTATAACATCCTTTCTAGACTAGAAACTTAGATTTTTATGTCTTTTACACTTGTTCTCACACAATTCTATGATATTCATTACTATTTCCTCTGAATTACTACTGCTTTCTAGCTGTTTCTTATAATGGGCCTTCTGCTCTACTTGGGGAACTTCACCACATGTAGAAACAACTTTATACACTCTTCTGTGGACTTGCGAAGCTATATAAATTTGTCTTTCAACTGTTTTACAGTTAAATACTTCTTTTCAGTGCATTCTGGTGGTTTGAAACACTGGTTTCATGTGAACTAACTCTATTTCAAGGATTTCTGCAGTGTACAACATCCTTTCTTGACTAGAGACTTACATTTTGATGTCTTTTACACTTGTTCTCTCTCTATTCTGTGATATTCATTAGTATTTGCTCTGAATGACTACTGATTTCTAGCTGTTTCCTATAATGGGCCTTCTTTTCTACTTGTGGGACTTCACCACATGTAGAAACAACTTTATACACTCTTCTCTGAACTTGAGAAGCTACATACACTTGTCTTTCAACTGTTTTACAGTTGAATACTACTTTTCAGTGAATTCTAGTGGGTTGAAACACTGGTTCTTGTGAAGTAACTCTATTTCAAGGATTTCTGTAGTGTATAACATCCTTTCTAGACTAGAAACTTAGATTTTTATGTCTTTTACACTTGTTCTCACACAATTCTATGATATTCATTACTATTTCCTCTGAATTACTACTGATTTCTAGCTGTTTCTTATAATGGGCCTTCTGCTCTACTTGGGGAACTTCACCACATGTAGAAACAACTTTATACAGTCTTCTGTGGACTTGCGAAGCTATATAAACTTGTCTTTCAACTGTTTTACAGTTAAATACTACTTTTCAGTGCATTCTGGTGGTTTGAAACACTGGTTTCATGTGAACTAACTCTATTTCAAGGATTTCTGCAGTGTACAACATCCTTTCTAGACTAGAGACTTACATTTTGATGTCTTTTACACTTGTTCTCTCTCTATTCTGTGATATTCATTAGTATTTGCTCTGAATGACTACTGATTTCTAGCTGTTTTCTATAATGGGCCTTCTTTTCTACTTGTGGGACTTCACCACATGTAGAAACAACTTTATACACTCTTCTCTGAACTTGAGAAGCTACATACACTTGTCTTTCAACTGTTTTACAGTTGAATACTACTTTTCAGTGAATTCTAGTGGGTTGAAACACTGTTTTCCTGTGAAGTAACTCTATTTCAAGGATTTCTGTAGTGTATAACATCCTTTCTAGACTAGAAACTTAGATTTTTATGTCTTTTACACTTGTTCTCACAAAATTCTATGATATTCATTACTATTTCCTCTGAATTACTACTGATTTCTAGCTGTTTCTTATAATGGGCCTTCTGCTCTACTTGGGGAACTTCACCACATGTAGAAACAACTTTATACAGTCTTCTGTGGACTTGCGAAGCTATATAAACTTGTCTTTCAACTGTTTTACAGTTAAATACTACTTTTCAGTGCATTCTGGTGGTTTGAAACACTGGTTTCATGTGAACTAACTCCATTTCAAGGATTTCTGCAGTGTACAACATCCTTTCTAGACTAGAGACTTACATTTTGATGTCTTTTACACTTGTTCTCTCTCTATTCTGTGATATTCATTAGTATTTGCTCTGAATGACTACTGATATCTAGCTGTTTCCTATAATGGGCCTTCTTTTCTACTTGTGGGACTTCACCACATGTGGAAACAACTTTATACACTCTTCTGTGGACTTGCGAAGCTATATAAATTTGTCTTTCAACTGGTTTACAGTTAAATACTTCTTTTCAGTGCATTCTGGTGGTTTGAAACACTGGTTTCATGTGAACTAACTCTATTTCAAGGATTTCTGCTGTGTACAACATCCTTTCTAGACTAGAGACTTACATTTTGATGTCTTTTACACTTGTTCTCTCTCTATTCTGTGATATTCATTAGTATTTGCTCTGAATGACTACTGATTTCTAGCTGTTTCCTATAATGGGCCTTCTTTTCTTCTTGTGGGACTTCACCACATGTAGAAACAACTTTATACACTCTTCTCTGAACTTGAGAAGCTACATACACTTGTCTTTCAACTGTTTTACAGTTGAATACTACTTTTCAGTGAATTCTAGTGGGTTGAAACACTGTTTTCTTGTGAAGTAACTCTATTTCAAGGATTTCTGTAGTGTATAACATCCTTTCTAGACTAGAAACTTAGATTTTTATGTCTTTTACACTTGTTCTCACACAATTCTATGATATTCATTACTATTTCCTCTGAATTACTACTGATTTCTAGCTGTTTCTTATAATGGGCCTTCTGCTCTACTTGGGGAACTTCACCACATGTAGAAACAACTTTATACACTCTTCTGTGGACTTGCGAAGCTATATAAATTTGTCTTTCAACTGTTTTACAGTTAAATACTTCTTTTCAGTGCATTCTGGTGGTTTGAAACACTGGTTTCATGTGAACTAACTCTATTTCAAGGATTTCTGCAGTGTACAACATCCTTTCTTGACTAGAGACTTACATTTTGATGTCTTTTACACTTGTTCTCTCTCTATTCTGTGATATTCATTAGTATTTGCTCTGAATGACTACTGATTTCTAGCTGTTTCCTATAATGGGCCTTCTTTTCTACTTGTGGGACTTCACCACATGTAGAAACAACTTTATACACTCTTCTCTGAACTTGAGAAGCTACATACACTTGTCTTTCAACTGTTTTACAGTTGAATACTACTTTTCAGTGAATTCTAGTGGGTTGAAACACTGGTTCTTGTGAAGTAACTCTATTTCAAGGATTTCTGTAGTGTATAACATCCTTTCTAGACTAGAAACTTAGATTTTTATGTCTTTTACACTTGTTCTCACACAATTCTATGATATTCATTACTATTTCCTCTGAATTACTACTGATTTCTAGCTGTTTCTTATAATGGGCCTTCTGCTCTACTTGGGGAACTTCACCACATGTAGAAACAACTTTATACAGTCTTCTGTGGACTTGCGAAGCTATATAAACTTGTCTTTCAACTGTTTTACAGTTAAATACTACTTTTCAGTGCATTCTGGTGGTTTGAAACACTGGTTTCATGTGAACTAACTCTATTTCAAGGATTTCTGCAGTGTACAACATCCTTTCTAGACTAGAGACTTACATTTTGATGTCTTTTACACTTGTTCTCTCTCTATTCTGTGATATTCATTAGTATTTGCTCTGAATGACTACTGATTTCTAGCTGTTTCCTATAATGGGCCTTCTTTTCTACTTGTGGGACTTCACCACATGTAGAAACAACTTTATACACTCTTCTCTGAACTTGAGAAGCTACATACACTTGTCTTTCAACTGTTTTACAGTTGAATACTACTTTTCAGTGAATTCTAGTGGGTTGAAACACTGTTTTCTTGTGAAGTAACTCTATTTCAAGGATTTCTGTAGTGTATAACATCCTTTCTAGACTAGAAACTTAGATTTTTATGTCTTTTACACTTGTTCTCACACAATTCTATGATATTCATTACTATTTCCTCTGAATTACTACTGCTTTCTAGCTGTTTCTTATAATGGGCCTTCTGCTCTACTTGGGGAACTTCACCACATGTAGAAACAACTTTATACACTCTTCTGTGGACTTGCGAAGCTATATAAATTTGTCTTTCAACTGTTTTACAGTTAAATACTTCTTTTCCGTGCATTCTGGTGGTTTGAAACACTGGTTTCATGTGAACTAACTCTATTTCAAGGATTTCTGCAGTGTACAACATCCTTTCTTGACTAGAGACTTACATTTTGATGTCTTTTACACTTGTTCTCTCTCTATTCTGTGATATTCATTAGTATTTGCTCTGAATGACTACTGATTTCTAGCTGTTTCCTATAATGGGCCTTCTTTTCTACTTGTGGGACTTCACCACATGTAGAAACAACTTTATACACTCTTCTCTGAACTTGAGAAGCTACATACACTTGTCTTTCAACTGTTTTACAGTTGAATACTACTTTTCAGTGAATTCTAGTGGGTTGAAACACTGTTTTCCTGTGAAGTAACTCTATTTCAAGGATTTCTGTAGTGTATAACATCCTTTCTAGACTAGAAACTTAGATTTTTATGTCTTTTACACTTGTTCTCACAAAATTCTATGATATTCATTACTATTTCCTCTGAATTACTACTGATTTCTAGCTGTTTCTTATAATGGGCCTTCTGCTCTACTTGGGGAACTTCACCACATGTAGAAACAACTTTATACAGTCTTCTGTGGACTTGCGAAGCTATATAAACTTGTCTTTCAACTGTTTTACAGTTAAATACTACTTTTCAGTGCATTCTGGTGGTTTGAAACACTGGTTTCATGTGAACTAACTCCATTTCAAGGATTTCTGCAGTGTACAACATCCTTTCTAGACTAGAGACTTACATTTTGATGTCTTTTACACTTGTTCTCTCTCTATTCTGTGATATTCATTAGTATTTGCTCTGAATGACTACTGATATCTAGCTGTTTCCTATAATGGGCCTTCTTTTCTACTTGTGGGACTTCACCACATGTGGAAACAACTTTATACACTCTTCTGTGGACTTGCGAAGCTATATAAATTTGTCTTTCAACTGGTTTACAGTTAAATACTTCTTTTCAGTGCATTCTGGTGGTTTGAAACACTGGTTTCATGTGAACTAACTCTATTTCAAGGATTTCTGCTGTGTACAACATCCTTTCTAGACTAGAGACTTACATTTTGATGTCTTTTACACTTGTTCTCTCTCTATTCTGTGATATTCATTAGTATTTGCTCTGAATGACTACTGATTTCTAGCTGTTTCCTATAATGGGCCTTCTTTTCTTCTTGTGGGACTTCACCACATGTAGAAACAACTTTATACACTCTTCTCTGAACTTGAGAAGCTACATACACTTGTCTTTCAACTGTTTTACAGTTGAATACTACTTTTCAGTGAATTCTAGTGGGTTGAAACACTGTTTTCTTGTGAAGTAACTCTATTTCAAGGATTTCTGTAGTGTATAACATCCTTTCTAGACTAGAAACTTAGATTTTTATGTCTTTTACACTTGTTCTCACACAATTCTATGATATTCATTACTATTTCCTCTGAATTACTACTGATTTCTAGCTGTTTCTTATAATGGGCCTTCTGCTCTACTTGGGGAACTTCACCACATGTAGAAACAACTTTATACACTCTTCTGTGGACTTGCGAAGCTATATAAATTTGTCTTTCAACTGTTTTACAGTTAAATACTTCTTTTCAGTGCATTCTGGTGGTTTGAAACACTGGTTTCATGTGAACTAACTCTATTTCAAGGATTTCTGCAGTGTACAACATCCTTTCTTGACTAGAGACTTACATTTTGATGTCTTTTACACTTGTTCTCTCTCTATTCTGTGATATTCATTAGTATTTGCTCTGAATGACTACTGATTTCTAGCTGTTTCCTATAATGGGCCTTCTTTTCTACTTGTGGGACTTCACCACATGTAGAAACAACTTTATACACTCTTCTCTGAACTTGAGAAGCTACATACACTTGTCTTTCAACTGTTTTACAGTTGAATACTACTTTTCAGTGAATTCTAGTGGGTTGAAACACTGGTTCTTGTGAAGTAACTCTATTTCAAGGATTTCTGTAGTGTATAACATCCTTTCTAGACTAGAAACTTAGATTTTTATGTCTTTTACACTTGTTCTCACACAATTCTATGATATTCATTACTATTTCCTCTGAATTACTACTGATTTCTAGCTGTTTCTTATAATGGGCCTTCTGCTCTACTTGGGGAACTTCACCACATGTAGAAACAACTTTATACAGTCTTCTGTGGACTTGCGAAGCTATATAAACTTGTCTTTCAACTGTTTTACAGTTAAATACTACTTTTCAGTGCATTCTGGTGGTTTGAAACACTGGTTTCATGTGAACTAACTCTATTTCAAGGATTTCTGCAGTGTACAACATCCTTTCTAGACTAGAGACTTACATTTTGATGTCTTTTACACTTGTTCTCTCTCTATTCTGTGATATTCATTAGTATTTGCTCTGAATGACTACTGATTTCTAGCTGTTTCCTATAATGGGCCTTCTTTTCTACTTGTGGGACTTCACCACATGTAGAAACAACTTTATACACTCTTCTCTGAACTTGAGAAGCTACATACAATTGTCTTTCAACTGTTTTACAGTTGAATACTACTTTTCAGTGAATTCTAGTGGGTTGAAACACTGTTTTCTTGTGAAGTAACTCTATTTCAAGGATTTCTGTAGTGTATAACATCCTTTCTAGACTAGAAACTTAGATTTTTATGTCTTTTACACTTGTTCTCACAAAATTCTATGATATTCATTACTATTTCCTCTGAATTACTACTGATTTCTAGCTGTTTCTTATAATGGGCCTTCTGCTCTACTTGGGGAACTTCACCACATGTAGAAACAACTTTATACACTCTTCTGTGGACTTGCGAAGCTATATAAATTTGTCTTTCAACTGTTTTACAGTTAAATACTTCTTTTCAGTGCATTCTGGTGGTTTGAAACACTGGTTTCATGTGAACTAACTCTATTTCAAGGATTTCTGCAGTGTACAACATCCTTTCTTGACTAGAGACTTACATTTTGATGTCTTTTACACTTGTTCTCTCTCTATTCTGTGATATTCATTAGTATTTGCTCTGAATGACTACTGATTTCTAGCTGTTTCCTATAATGGGCCTTCTTTTCTACTTGTGGGACTTCACCACATGTAGAAACAACTTTATACACTCTTCTCTGAACTTGAGAAGCTACATACACTTGTCTTTCAACTGTTTTACAGTTGAATACTACTTTTCAGTGAATTCTAGTGGGTTGAAACACTGGTTCTTGTGAAGTAACTCTATTTCAAGGATTTCTGTAGTGTATAACATCCTTTCTAGACTAGAAACTTAGATTTTTATGTCTTTTACACTTGTTCTCACACAATTCTATGATATTCATTACTATTTCCTCTGAATTACTACTGATTTCTAGCTGTTTCTTATAATGGGCCTTCTGCTCTACTTGGGGAACTTCACCACATGTAGAAACAACTTTATACATTCTTCTGTGGACTTGCGAAGCTATATAAACTTGTCTTTCAACTGTTTTACAGTTAAATACTACTTTTCAGTGCATTCTGGTGGTTTGAAACACTGGTTTCATGTGAACTAACTCTATTTCAAGGATTTCTGCAGTGTACAACATCCTTTCTTGACTAGAGACTTACATTTTGATGTCTTTTACACTTGTTCTCTCTCTATTCTGTGATATTCATTAGTATTTGCTCTGAATGACTACTGATTTCTAGCTGTTTCCTATAATGGGCCTTCTTTTCTACTTGTGGGACTTCACCACATGTAGAAACAACTTTATACACTCTTCTCTGAACTTGAGAAGCTACATACACTTGTCTTTCAACTGTTTTACAGTTGAATACTACTTTGCAGTGAATTCTAGTGGGTTGAAACACTGGTTCTTGTGAAGTAACTCTATTTCAAGGATTTCTGTAGTGTATAACATCCTTTCTAGACTAGAAACTTAGATTTTTATGTCTTTTACACTTGTTCTCACACAATTCTATGATATTCATTACTATTTCCTCTGAATTACTACTGATTTCTAGCTGTTTCTTATAATGGGCCTTCTGCTCTACTTGGGGAACTTCACCACATGTAGAAACAACTTTATACAGTCTTCTGTGGACTTGCGAAGCTATATAAACTTGTCTTTCAACTGTTTTACAGTTAAATACTACTTTTCAGTGCATTCTGGTGGTTTGAAACACTGGTTTCATGTGAACTAACTCTATTTCAAGGATTTCTGCAGTGTACAACATCCTTTCTAGACTAGAGACTTACATTTTGATGTCTTTTACACTTGTTCTCTCTCTATTCTGTGATATTCATTAGTATTTGCTCTGAATGACTACTGATTTCTAGCTGTTTCCTATAATGGGCCTTCTTTTCTACTTGTGGGACTTCACCACATGTAGAAACAACTTTATACACTCTTCTCTGAACTTGAGAAGCTACATACAATTGTCTTACAACTGTTTTACAGTTGAATACTACTTTTCAGTGAATTCTAGTGGGTTGAAACATTGTTTTCTTGTGAAGTAACTCTATTTCAAGGATTTCTGTAGTGTATAACATCCTTTCTAGACTAGAAACTTAGATTTTTATGTCTTTTACACTTGTTCTCACAAAATTCTATGATATTCATTACTATTTCCTCTGAATTACTACTGATTTCTAGCTGTTTCTTATAATGGGCCTTCTGCTCTACTTGGGGAACTTCACCACATGTAGAAACAACTTTATACACTCTTCTGTGGACTTGCGAAGCTATATAAATTTGTCTTTCAACTGTTTTACAGTTAAATACTTCTTTTCAGTGCATTCTGGTGGTTTGAAACACTGGTTTCATGTGAACTAACTCTATTTCAAGGATTTCTGCAGTGTACAACATCCTTTCTTGACTAGAGACTTACATTTTGATGTCTTTTACACTTGTTCTCTCTCTATTCTGTGATATTCATTAGTATTTGCTCTGAATGACTACTGATTTCTAGCTGTTTTCTATAATGGGCCTTCTTTTCTACTTGTGGGACTTCACCACATGTAGAAACAACTTTATACACTCTTCTCTGAACTTGAGAAGCTACATACACTTGTCTTTCCACTGTTTTACAGTTGAATACTACTTTTCAGTGAATTCTAGTGGGTTGAAACACTGTTTTCCTGTGAAGTAACTCTATTTTAAGGATTTCTGTAGTGTATAACATCCTTTCTAGACTAGAAACTTAGATTTTTATGTCTTTTACACTTGTTCTCACAAAATTCTATGATATTCATTACTATTTCCTCTGAATTACTACTGATTTCTAGCTGTTTCTTATAATGGGCCTTCTGCTCTACTTGGGGAACTTCACCACATGTAGAAACAACTTTATACACTCTTCTGTGGACTTGCGAAGCTATATAAATTTGTCTTTCAACTGTTTTACAGTTAAATACTTCTTTTCAGTGCATTCTGGTGGTTTGAAACACTGGTTTCATGTGAACTAACTCTATTTCAAGGATTTCTGCAGTGTACAACATCCTTTCTTGACTAGAGACTTACATTTTGATGTCTTTTACACTTGTTCTCTCTCTATTCTGTGATATTCATTAGTATTTGCTCTGAATGACTACTGATTTCTAGCTGTTTCCTATAATGGGCCTTCTTTTCTACTTGTGGGACTTCACCACATGTAGAAACAACTTTATACACTCTTCTCTGAACTTGAGAAGCTACATACACTTGTCTTTCAACTGTTTTACAGTTGAATACTACTTTTCAGTGAATTCTAGTGGGTTGAAACCCTGGTTCTTGTGAAGTAACTCTATTTCAAGGATTTCTGTAGTGTATAACATCCTTTCTAGACTAGAAACTTAGATTTTTATGTCTTTTACACTTGTTCTCACACAATTCTATGATATTCATTACTATTTCCTCTGAATTACTACTGATTTCTAGCTGTTTCTTATAATGGGCCTTCTGCTCTACTTGGGGAACTTCACCACATGTAGAAACAACTTTATACAGTCTTCTGTGGACTTGCGAAGCTATATAAACTTGTCTTTCAACTGTTTTACAGTTAAATACTACTTTTCAGTGCATTCTGGTGGTTTGAAACACTGGTTTCATGTGAACTAACTCTATTTCAAGGATTTCTGCAGTGTACAACATCCTTTCTAGACTAGAGACTTACATTTTGATGTCTTTTACACTTGTTCTCTCTCTATTCTGTGATATTCATTAGTATTTGCTCTGAATGACTACTGATTTCTAGCTGTTTCCTATAATGGGCCTTCTTTTCTACTTGTGGGACTTCACCACATGTAGAAACAACTTTATACACTCTTCTCTGAACTTGAGAAGCTACATACAATTGTCTTTCAACTGTTTTACAGTTGAATACTACTTTTCAGTGAATTCTAGTGGGTTGAAACACTGTTTTCTTGTGAAGTAACTCTATTTCAAGGATTTCTGTAGTGTATAACATCCTTTCTAGACTAGAAACTTAGATTTTTATGTCTTTTACACTTGTTCTCACACAATTCTATGATATTCATTACTATTTCCTCTGAATTACTACTGATTTCTAGCTGTTTCTTATAATGGGCCTTCTGCTCTACTTGGGGAACTTCACCACATGTAGAAACAACTTTATACAGTCTTCTGTGGACTTGCAAAGCTATATAAACTTGTCTTTCAACTGTTTTACAGTTAAATACTTCTTTTCAGTGCATTCTGGTGGTTTGAAACACTGGTTTCATGTGAACTAACTCTATTTCAAGGATTTCTGCAGTGTACAACATCCTTTCTTGACTAGAGACTTACATTTTGATGTCTTTTACACTTGTTCTCTCTCTATTCTGTGATATTCATTAGTATTTGCTCTGAATGACTACTGATTTCTAGCTGTTTCCTATAATGGGCCTTCTTTTCTACTTGTGGGACTTCACCACATGTAGAAAAAACTTTATACACTCTTCTCTGAACTTGAGAAGCTACATACACTTGTCTTTCAACTGTTTTACAGTTGAATACTACTTTTCAGTGAATTCTAGTGGGTTGAAACACTGGTTCTTGTGAAGTAACTCTATTTCAAGGATTTCTGTAGTGTATAACATCCTTTCTAGACTAGAAACTTAGATTTTTATGTCTTTTACACTTGTTCTCACACAATTCTATGATATTCATTACTATTTCCTCTGAATTACTACTGATTTCTAGCTGTTTCTTATAATGGGCCTTCTGCTCTACTTGGGGAACTTCACCACATGTAGAAACAACTTTATACAGTCTTCTGTGGACTTGCGAAGCTATATAAACTTGTCTTTCAACTGTTTTACAGTTAAATACTACTTTTCAGTGCATTCTGGTGGTTTGAAACACTGGTTTCATGTGAACTAACTCTATTTCAAGGATTTCTGCAGTGTACAACATCCTTTCTAGACTAGAGACTTACATTTTGATGTCTTTTACACTTGTTCTCTCTCTATTCTGTGATATTCATTAGTATTTGCTCTGAATGACTACTGATTTCTAGCTGTTTTCTATAATGGGCCTTCTTTTCTACTTGTGGGACTTCACCACATGTAGAAACAACTTTATACACTCTTCTCTGAACTTGAGAAGCTACATACACTTGTCTTTCCACTGTTTTACAGTTGAATACTACTTTTCAGTGAATTCTAGTGGGTTGAAACACTGTTTTCCTGTGAAGTAACTCTATTTTAAGGATTTCTGTAGTGTATAACATCCTTTCTAGACTAGAAACTTAGATTTTTATGTCTTTTACACTTGTTCTCACAAAATTCTATGATATTCATTACTATTTCCTCTGAATTACTACTGATTTCTAGCTGTTTCTTATAATGGGCCTTCTGCTCTACTTGGGGAACTTCACCACATGTAGAAACAACTTTATACACTCTTCTGTGGACTTGCGAAGCTATATAAATTTGTCTTTCAACTGTTTTACAGTTAAATACTTCTTTTCAGTGCATTCTGGTGGTTTGAAACACTGGTTTCATGTGAACTAACTCTATTTCAAGGATTTCTGCAGTGTACAACATCCTTTCTTGACTAGAGACTTACATTTTGATGTCTTTTACACTTGTTCTCTCTCTATTCTGTGATATTCATTAGTATTTGCTCTGAATGACTACTGATTTCTAGCTGTTTCCTATAATGGGCCTTCTTTTCTACTTGTGGGACTTCACCACATGTAGAAACAACTTTATACACTCTTCTCTGAACTTGAGAAGCTACATACACTTGTCTTTCAACTGTTTTACAGTTGAATACTACTTTTCAGTGAATTCTAGTGGGTTGAAACCCTGGTTCTTGTGAAGTAACTCTATTTCAAGGATTTCTGTAGTGTATAACATCCTTTCTAGACTAGAAACTTAGATTTTTATGTCTTTTACACTTGTTCTCACACAATTCTATGATATTCATTACTATTTCCTCTGAATTACTACTGATTTCTAGCTGTTTCTTATAATGGGCCTTCTGCTCTACTTGGGGAACTTCACCACATGTAGAAACAACTTTATACAGTCTTCTGTGGACTTGCGAAGCTATATAAACTTGTCTTTCAACTGTTTTACAGTTAAATACTACTTTTCAGTGCATTCTGGTGGTTTGAAACACTGGTTTCATGTGAACTAACTCTATTTCAAGGATTTCTGCAGTGTACAACATCCTTTCTAGACTAGAGACTTACATTTTGATGTCTTTTACACTTGTTCTCTCTCTATTCTGTGATATTCATTAGTATTTGCTCTGAATGACTACTGATTTCTAGCTGTTTCCTATAATGGGCCTTCTTTTCTACTTGTGGGACTTCACCACATGTAGAAACAACTTTATACACTCTTCTCTGAACTTGAGAAGCTACATACAATTGTCTTTCAACTGTTTTACAGTTGAATACTACTTTTCAGTGAATTCTAGTGGGTTGAAACACTGTTTTCTTGTGAAGTAACTCTATTTCAAGGATTTCTGTAGTGTATAACATCCTTTCTAGACTAGAAACTTAGATTTTTATGTCTTTTACACTTGTTCTCACACAATTCTATGATATTCATTACTATTTCCTCTGAATTACTACTGATTTCTAGCTGTTTCTTATAATGGGCCTTCTGCTCTACTTGGGGAACTTCACCACATGTAGAAACAACTTTATACAGTCTTCTGTGGACTTGCAAAGCTATATAAACTTGTCTTTCAACTGTTTTACAGTTAAATACTTCTTTTCAGTGCATTCTGGTGGTTTGAAACACTGGTTTCATGTGAACTAACTCTATTTCAAGGATTTCTGCAGTGTACAACATCCTTTCTTGACTAGAGACTTACATTTTGATGTCTTTTACACTTGTTCTCTCTCTATTCTGTGATATTCATTAGTATTTGCTCTGAATGACTACTGATTTCTAGCTGTTTCCTATAATGGGCCTTCTTTTCTACTTGTGGGACTTCACCACATGTAGAAAAAACTTTATACACTCTTCTCTGAACTTGAGAAGCTACATACACTTGTCTTTCAACTGTTTTACAGTTGAATACTACTTTTCAGTGAATTCTAGTGGGTTGAAACACTGGTTCTTGTGAAGTAACTCTATTTCAAGGATTTCTGTAGTGTATAACATCCTTTCTAGACTAGAAACTTAGATTTTTATGTCTTTTACACTTGTTCTCACACAATTCTATGATATTCATTACTATTTCCTCTGAATTACTACTGATTTCTAGCTGTTTCTTATAATGGGCCTTCTGCTCTACTTGGGGAACTTCACCACATGTAGAAACAACTTTATACAGTCTTCTGTGGACTTGCGAAGCTATATAAACTTGTCTTTCAACTGTTTTACAGTTAAATACTACTTTTCAGTGCATTCTGGTGGTTTGAAACACTGGTTTCATGTGAACTAACTCTATTTCAAGGATTTCTGCAGTGTACAACATCCTTTCTAGACTAGAGACTTACATTTTGATGTCTTTTACACTTGTTCTCTCTCTATTCTGTGATATTCATTAGTATTTGCTCTGAATGACTACTGATTTCTAGCTGTTTCCTATAATGGGCCTTCTTTTCTACTTGTGGGACTTCACCACATGTAGAAACAACTTTATACACTCTTCTCTGAACTTGAGAAGCTACATACAATTGTCTTTCAACTGTTTTACAGTTGAATACTACTTTTCAGTGAATTCTAGTGGGTTGAAACACTGTTTTCTTGTGAAGTAACTCTATTTCAAGGATTTCTGTAGTGTATAACATCCTTTCTAGACTAGAAACTTAGATTTTTATGTCTTTTACACTTGTTCTCACAAAATTCTATGATATTCATTACTATTTCCTCTGAATTACTACTGATTTCTAGCTGTTTCTTATAATGGGCCTTCTGCTCTACTTGGGGAACTTCACCACGTGTAGAAACAACTTTATACACTCTTCTGTGGACTTGCGAAGCTATATAAATTTGTCTTTCAACTGTTTTACAGTTAAATACTTCTTTTCAGTGCATTCTGGTGGTTTGAAACACTGGTTTCATGTGAACTAACTCTATTTCAAGGATTTCTGCAGTGTACAACATCCTTTCTTGACTAGAGACTTACATTTTGATGTCTTTTACACCTGTTCTCTCTCTATTCTGTGATATTCATTAGTATTTGCTCTGAATGACTACTGATTTCTAGCTGTTTCCTATAATGGGCCTTCTTTTCTACTTGTGGGACTTCACCACATGTAGAAACAACTTTATACACTCTTCTCTGAACTTGAGAAGCTACATACACTTGTCTTTCAACTGTTTTACAGTTGAATACTACTTTTCAGTGAATTCTAGTGGGTTGAAACACTGTTTTCCTGTGAAGTAACTCTATTTCACGGATTTCTGTAGTGTATAACATCCTTTCTAGACTAGAAACTTAGATTTTTATGTCTTTTACACTTGTTCTCACAAAATTCTATGATATTCATTACTATTTCCTCTGAATTACTACTGATTTCTAGCTGTTTCTTATAATGGGCCTTCTGCTCTACTTGGGGAACTTCACCACATGTAGAAACAACTTTATACACTCTTCTGTGGACTTGCGAAGCTATATAAATTTGTCTTTCAACTGTTTTACAGTTAAATACTTCTTTTCAGTGCATTCTGGTGGTTTGAAACACTGGTTTCATGTGAACTAACTCTATTTCAAGGATTTCTGCAGTGTACAACATCCTTTCTTGACTAGAGACTTACATTTTGATGTCTTTTACACTTGTTCTCTCTCTATTCTGTGATATTCATTAGTATTTGCTCTGAATGACTACTGATTTCTAGCTGTTTCCTATAATGGGCCTTCTTTTCTACTTGTGGGACTTCACCACATGTAGAAACAACTTTATACACTCTTCTCTGAACTTGAGAAGCTACATACACTTGTCTTTCAACTGTTTTACAGTTGAATACTACTTTTCAGTGAATTCTAGTGGGTTGAAACACTGGTTCTTGTGAAGTAACTCTATTTCAAGGATTTCTGTAGTGTATAACATCCTTTCTAGACTAGAAACTTAGATTTTTATGTCTTTTACACTTGTTCTCACACAATTCTATGATATTCATTACTATTTCCTCTGAATTACTACTGATTTCTAGCTGTTTCTTATAATGGGCCTTCTGCTCTACTTGGGGAACTTCACCACATGTAGAAACAACTTTATACAGTCTTCTGTGGACTTGCGAAGCTATATAAACTTGTCTTTCAACTGTTTCACAGTTAAATACTACTTTTCAGTGCATTCTGGTGGTTTGAAACACTGGTTTCATGTGAACTAACTCTATTTCAAGGATTTCTGCAGTGTACAACATCCTTTCTAGACTAGAGACTTACATTTTGATGTCTTTTACACTTGTTCTCTCTCTATTCTGTGATATTCATTAGTATTTGCTCTGAATGACTACTGATTTCTAGCTGTTTCCTATAAAGGGCCTTCTTTTCTACTTGTGGGACTTCACCACATGTAGAAACAACTTTATATACTCTTCTCTGAACTTGAGAAGCTACATACACTTGTCTTTCAACTGTTTTACAGTTGAATACTACTTTTCAGTGAATTCTAGTGGGTTGAAACACTGGTTCTTGTGAAGTAACTCTATTTCAAGGATTTCTGTAGTGTATAACATCCTTTCTAGACTAGAAACATAGATTTTTATGTCTTTTACACTTGTTCTCACACAATTCTATGATATTCATTACTATTTCCTCTGAATTACTACTGATTTCTAGCTGTTTCTTATAATGGGCCTTCTGCTCTACTTGGGGAACTTCACCACATGTAGAAACAACTTTATACACTCTTCTGTGGACTTGCGAAGCTATATAAATTTGTCTTTCAACTGTTTTACAGTTAAATACTTCTTTTCAGTGCATTCTGGTGGTTTGAAACACTGGTTTCATGTGAACTAACTCTATTTCAAGGATTTCTGCAGTGTACAACATCCTTTCTTGACTAGAGACTTACATTTTGATGTCTTTTACACTTGTTCTCTCTCTATTCTGTGATATTCATTAGTATTTGCTCTGAATGACTACTGATTTCTAGCTGTTTCCTATAATGGGCCTTCTTTTCTACTTGTGGGACTTCACCACATGTAGAAACAACTTTATACACTCTTCTCTGAACTTGAGAAGCTACATACACTTGTCTTTCAACTGTTTTACAGTTGAATACTACTTTTCAGTGAATTCTAGTGGGTTGAAACACTGGTTCTTGTGAAGTAACTCTATTTCAAGGATTTCTGTAGTGTATAACATCCTTTCTAGACTAGAAACTTAGATTTTTATGTCTTTTACACTTGTTCTCACACAATTCTATGATATTCATTACTATTTCCTCTGAATTACTACTGATTTCTAGCTGTTTCTTATAATGGGCCTTCTGCTCTACTTGGGGAACTTCACCACATGTAGAAACAACTTTATACAGTCTTCTGTGGACTTGCGAAGCTATATAAACTTGTCTTTCAACTGTTTTACAGTTAAATACTACTTTTCAGTGCATTCTGGTGGTTTGAAACACTGGTTTCATGTGAACTAACTCTATTTCAAGGATTTCTGCAGTGTACAACATCCTTTCTAGACTAGAGACTTACATTTTGATGTCTTTTACACTTGTTCTCTCTCTATTCTGTGATATTCATTAGTATTTGCTCTGAATGACTACTGATTTCTAGCTGTTTCCTATAAAGGGCCTTCTTTTCTACTTGTGGGACTTCACCACATGTAGAAACAACTTTATACACTCTTCTCTGAACTTGAGAAGCTACATACACTTGTCTTTCAACTGTTTTACAGTTGAATACTACTTTTCAGTGAATTCTAGTGGGTTGAAACACTGGTTCTTGTGAAGTAACTCTATTTCAAGGATTTCTGTAGTGTATAACATCCTTTCTAGACTAGAAACTTAGATTTTTATGTCTTTTACACTTGTTCTCACACAATTCTATGATATTCATTACTATTTCCTCTGAATTACTACTGATTTCTAGCTGTTTCTTATAATGGGCCTTCTGCTCTACTTATGGAACTTCACCACATGTAGAAACAACTTTATACAGTCTTCTGTGGACTTGCAAAGCTATATAACCTTGTCTTTCAACTGTTTTACAGTTAAATACTACTTTTCAGTGCATTCTGGTGGTTTGAAACACTGGTTTCATGTGAAGTAACTCTATTTCAAGGATTTCTGCAGTGTACAACATCCTTTCTAGACTAGAGACTTACATTTTGATGTCTTTTACACTTGTTCTCTCTCTATTCTGTGATATTCATTAGTATTTGCTCTGAATGACTACTGATTTCTAGCTGTTTCCTATAATGGGCCTTCTTTTCTACTTGTGGGACTTCACCACATGTAGAAACAACTTTATACACTCTTCTCTGAACTTGAGAAGCTACATACACTTGTCTTTCAACTGTTTTACAGTTGAATACTACTTTTCAGTGAATTCTAGTGGGTTGAAACACTGTTTTCTTGTGAAGTAACTCTATTTCAAGGATTTCTGTAGTGTATAACATCCTTTCTAGACTAGAAACTTAGATTTTTATGTCTTTTACACTTGTTCTCACACAATTCTATGATATTCATTACTATTTCCTCTGAATTACTACTGATTTCTAGCTGTTTCTTATAATGGGCCTTCTGCTCTACTTGTGGAACTTCACCACATGTAGAAACAACTTTATACAGTCTTCTGTTGACTTGCGAAGCTATATAAACTTGTGTTTCAACTGTTTTACAGTTAAATACTACTTTTCAGTGCATTCTGGTGGTTTGAAACACTGGTTTCATGTGAACTAACTCTATTTCAAGGATTTCTGCAGTGTACAACATCCTTTCTAGACTAGAGACTTACATTTTGATGTCTTTTACACTTGTTCTCTCTCTATTCTGTGATATTCATTAGTATTTGCTCTGAATGACTACTGATTTCTAGCTGTTTCCTATAATGGGCCTTCTTTTCTACTTGTGGGACTTCACCACATGTAGAAACAACTTTATACACTCTTCTCTGAACTTGAGAAGCTACATACACTTGTCTTTCAACTGTTTTACAGTTGAATACTACTTTTCAGTGAATTCTAGTGGGTTGAAACACTGGTTCTTGTGAAGTAACTCTATTTCAAGGATTTCTGTAGTGTATAACATCCTTTCTAGACTAGAAACTTAGATTTTTATGTCTTTTACACTTGTTCTCACACAATTCTATGATATTCATTACTATTTCCTCTGAATTACTACTGATTTCTAGCTGTTTCTTATAATGGGCCTTCTGCTCTACTTGGGGAACTTCACCACATGTAGAAACAACTTTATACAGTCTTCTGTGGACTTGCGAAGCTATATAAACTTGTCTTTCAACTGTTTTACAGTTAAATACTACTTTTCAGTGCATTCTGGTGGTTTGAAACACTGGTTTCATGTGAACTAACTCTATTTCAAGGATTTCTGCAGTGTACAACATCCTTTCTAGACTAGAGACTTACATTTTGATGTCTTTTACACTTGTTCTCTCTCTATTCTGTGATATTCATTAGTATTTGCTCTGAATGACTACTGATTTCTAGCTGTTTCCTATAATGGGCCTTCTTTTCTACTTGTGGGACTTCACCACATGTAGAAACAACTTTATACACTCTTCTCTGAACTTGAGAAGCTACATACAATTGTCTTTCAACTGTTTTACAGTTGAATACTACTTTTCAGTGAATTCTAGTGGGTTGAAACACTGTTTTCTTGTGAAGTAACTCTATTTCAAGGATTTCTGTAGTGTATAACATCCTTTCTAGACTAGAAACTTAGATTTTTATGTCTTTTACACTAGTTCTCACAAAATTCTATGATATTCATTACTATTTCCTCTGAATTACTACTGATTTCTAGCTGTTTCTTATAATGGGCCTTCTGCTCTACTTGGGGAACTTCACCACGTGTAGAAACAACTTTATACACTCTTCTGTGGACTTGCGAAGCTATATAAATTTGTCTTTCAACTGTTTTACAGTTAAATACTTCTTTTCAGTGCATTCTGGTGGTTTGAAACACTGGTTTCATGTGAACTAACTCTATTTCAAGGATTTCTGCAGTGTACAACATCCTTTCTTGACTAGAGACTTACATTTTGATGTCTTTTACACCTGTTCTCTCTCTATTCTGTGATATTCATTAGTATTTGCTCTGAATGACTACTGATTTCTAGCTGTTTCCTATAATGGGCCTTCTTTTCTACTTGTGGGACTTCACCACATGTAGAAACAACTTTATACACTCTTCTCTGAACTTGAGAAGCTACATACACTTGTCTTTCAACTGTTTTACAGTTGAATACTACTTTTCAGTGAATTCTAGTGGGTTGAAACACTGTTTTCCTGTGAAGTAACTCTATTTCACGGATTTCTGTAGTGTATAACATCCTTTCTAGACTAGAAACTTAGATTTTTATGTCTTTTACACTTGTTCTCACAAAATTCTATGATATTCATTACTATTTCCTCTGAATTACTACTGATTTCTAGCTGTTTCTTATAATGGGCCTTCTGCTCTACTTGGGGAACTTCACCACATGTAGAAACAACTTTATACACTCTTCTGTGGACTTGCGAAGCTATATAAATTTGTCTTTCAACTGTTTTACAGTTAAATACTTCTTTTCAGTGCATTCTGGTGGTTTGAAACACTGGTTTCATGTGAACTAACTCTATTTCAAGGATTTCTGCAGTGTACAACATCCTTTCTTGACTAGAGACTTACATTTTGATGTCTTTTACACTTGTTCTCTCTCTATTCTGTGATATTCATTAGTATTTGCTCTGAATGACTACTGATTTCTAGCTGTTTCCTATAATGGGCCTTCTTTTCTACTTGTGGGACTTCACCACATGTAGAAACAACTTTATACACTCTTCTCTGAACTTGAGAAGCTACATACACTTGTCTTTCAACTGTTTTACAGTTGAATACTACTTTTCAGTGAATTCTAGTGGGTTGAAACACTGGTTCTTGTGAAGTAACTCTATTTCAAGGATTTCTGTAGTGTATAACATCCTTTCTAGACTAGAAACTTAGATTTTTATGTCTTTTACACTTGTTCTCACACAATTCTATGATATTCATTACTATTTCCTCTGAATTACTACTGATTTCTAGCTGTTTCTTATAATGGGCCTTCTGCTCTACTTGGGGAACTTCACCACATGTAGAAACAACTTTATACAGTCTTCTGTGGACTTGCGAAGCTATATAAACTTGTCTTTCAACTGTTTCACAGTTAAATACTACTTTTCAGTGCATTCTGGTGGTTTGAAACACTGGTTTCATGTGAACTAACTCTATTTCAAGGATTTCTGCAGTGTACAACATCCTTTCTAGACTAGAGACTTACATTTTGATGTCTTTTACACTTGTTCTCTCTCTATTCTGTGATATTCATTAGTATTTGCTCTGAATGACTACTGATTTCTAGCTGTTTCCTATAAAGGGCCTTCTTTTCTACTTGTGGGACTTCACCACATGTAGAAACAACTTTATATACTCTTCTCTGAACTTGAGAAGCTACATACACTTGTCTTTCAACTGTTTTACAGTTGAATACTACTTTTCAGTGAATTCTAGTGGGTTGAAACACTGGTTCTTGTGAAGTAACTCTATTTCAAGGATTTCTGTAGTGTATAACATCCTTTCTAGACTAGAAACATAGATTTTTATGTCTTTTACACTTGTTCTCACACAATTCTATGATATTCATTACTATTTCCTCTGAATTACTACTGATTTCTAGCTGTTTCTTATAATGGGCCTTCTGCTCTACTTGGGGAACTTCACCACATGTAGAAACAACTTTATACACTCTTCTGTGGACTTGCGAAGCTATATAAATTTGTCTTTCAACTGTTTTACAGTTAAATACTTCTTTTCAGTGCATTCTGGTGGTTTGAAACACTGGTTTCATGTGAACTAACTCTATTTCAAGGATTTCTGCAGTGTACAACATCCTTTCTTGACTAGAGACTTACATTTTGATGTCTTTTACACTTGTTCTCTCTCTATTCTGTGATATTCATTAGTATTTGCTCTGAATGACTACTGATTTCTAGCTGTTTCCTATAATGGGCCTTCTTTTCTACTTGTGGGACTTCACCACATGTAGAAACAACTTTATACACTCTTCTCTGAACTTGAGAAGCTACATACACTTGTCTTTCAACTGTTTTACAGTTGAATACTACTTTTCAGTGAATTCTAGTGGGTTGAAACACTGGTTCTTGTGAAGTAACTCTATTTCAAGGATTTCTGTAGTGTATAACATCCTTTCTAGACTAGAAACTTAGATTTTTATGTCTTTTACACTTGTTCTCACACAATTCTATGATATTCATTACTATTTCCTCTGAATTACTACTGATTTCTAGCTGTTTCTTATAATGGGCCTTCTGCTCTACTTGGGGAACTTCACCACATGTAGAAACAACTTTATACAGTCTTCTGTGGACTTGCGAAGCTATATAAACTTGTCTTTCAACTGTTTTACAGTTAAATACTACTTTTCAGTGCATTCTGGTGGTTTGAAACACTGGTTTCATGTGAACTAACTCTATTTCAAGGATTTCTGCAGTGTACAACATCCTTTCTAGACTAGAGACTTACATTTTGATGTCTTTTACACTTGTTCTCTCTCTATTCTGTGATATTCATTAGTATTTGCTCTGAATGACTACTGATTTCTAGCTGTTTCCTATAAAGGGCCTTCTTTTCTACTTGTGGGACTTCACCACATGTAGAAACAACTTTATACACTCTTCTCTGAACTTGAGAAGCTACATACACTTGTCTTTCAACTGTTTTACAGTTGAATACTACTTTTCAGTGAATTCTAGTGGGTTGAAACACTGGTTCTTGTGAAGTAACTCTATTTCAAGGATTTCTGTAGTGTATAACATCCTTTCTAGACTAGAAACTTAGATTTTTATGTCTTTTACACTTGTTCTCACACAATTCTATGATATTCATTACTATTTCCTCTGAATTACTACTGATTTCTAGCTGTTTCTTATAATGGGCCTTCTGCTCTACTTATGGAACTTCACCACATGTAGAAACAACTTTATACAGTCTTCTGTGGACTTGCAAAGCTATATAACCTTGTCTTTCAACTGTTTTACAGTTAAATACTACTTTTCAGTGCATTCTGGTGGTTTGAAACACTGGTTTCATGTGAAGTAACTCTATTTCAAGGATTTCTGCAGTGTACAACATCCTTTCTAGACTAGAGACTTACATTTTGATGTCTTTTACACTTGTTCTCTCTCTATTCTGTGATATTCATTAGTATTTGCTCTGAATGACTACTGATTTCTAGCTGTTTCCTATAATGGGCCTTCTTTTCTACTTGTGGGACTTCACCACATGTAGAAACAACTTTATACACTCTTCTCTGAACTTGAGAAGCTACATACACTTGTCTTTCAACTGTTTTACAGTTGAATACTACTTTTCAGTGAATTCTAGTGGGTTGAAACACTGTTTTCTTGTGAAGTAACTCTATTTCAAGGATTTCTGTAGTGTATAACATCCTTTCTAGACTAGAAACTTAGATTTTTATGTCTTTTACACTTGTTCTCACAAAATTCTATGATATTCATTACTATTTCCTCTGAATTACTACTGATTTCTAGCTGTTTCTTATAATGGGCCTTCTGCTCTACTTGGGGAACTTCACCACATGTAGAAACAACTTTATACACTCTTCTGTGGACTTGCGAAGCTATATAAATTTGTCTTTCAACTGTTTTACAGTTAAATACTTCTTTTCAGTGCATTCTGGTGGTTTGAAACACTGGTTTCATGTGAACTAACTCTATTTCAAGGATTTCTGCAGTGTACAACATCCTTTCTTGACTAGAGACTTACATTTTGATGTCTTTTACACTTGTTCTCTCTCTATTCTGTGATATTCATTAGTATTTGCTCTGAATGACTACTGATTTCTAGCTGTTTCCTATAATGGGCCTTCTTTTCTACTTGTGGGACTTCACCACATGTAGAAACAACTTTATACACTCTTCTCTGAACTTGAGAAACTACATACACTTGTCTTTCAACTGTTTTACAGTTGAATACTACTTTTCAGTGAATTCTAGTGGGTTGAAACACTGTTTTCTTGTGAAGTAACTCTATTTCAAGGATTTCTGTAGTGTATAACATCCTTTCTAGACTAGAAACTTAGATTTTTATGTCTTTTACACTTGTTCTCACACAATTCTATGATATTCATTACTATTTCCTCTGAATTACTACTGATTTCTAGTTGTTTCTTATAATGGGCCTTCTTTTCTACTTGTGGGACTTCACCACATGTAGAAACAACTTTATACAGTCTTCTGTGGACTTGCGAAGCTATATAAACTTGTCTTTCAACTGTTTTACAGTTAAATACTACTTTTCAGTGCATTCTGGTGGTTTGAAACACTGGTTTCATGTGAACTAACTCTATTTCAAGGATTTCTGCAGTGTACAACATACTTTCTAGACTAGAGACTTACATTTTGATGTCTTTTACACTTGTTCTCTCTCTATTCTGTGATATTCATTAGTATTTGCTCTGAATGACTACTGATTTCTAGCTGTTTCCTATAATGGGCCTTCTTTTCTACTTGTGGGACTTCACCACATGTAGAAACAACTTTATACACTCTTCTCTGAACTTGAGAAGCTACATACACTTGTCTTTCAACTGTTTTACAGTTGAATACTACTTTTCAGTGAATTCTAGTGGGTTGAAACACTGTTTTCTTGTGAAGTAACTCTATTTCAAGGATTTCTGTAGTGTATAACATCCTTTCTAGACTAGAAACTTAGATTTTTATGTCTTTTACACTTGTTCTCACACAATTCTATGATATTCATTACTATTTCCTCTGAATTACTACTGATTTCCAGCTGTTTCTTATAATGGGCCTTCTGCTCTACTTGGGGAACTTCACCACATGTAGAAACAACTTTATACAGTCTTCTGTGGACTTGCGAAGCTATATAAACTTGTCTTTCAACTGTTTTACAGTTAAATACTACTTTTCAGTGCATTCTGGTGGTTTGAAACACTGGTTTCATGTGAACTAACTCTATTTCAAGGATTTCTGCAGTGTACAACATCCTTTCTAGACTAGACACTTTCATTTTGATGTGTTTTACACTTGTTCTCTCACTATTCTGTGATATTCATTAGTATTTGCTCTGAATTACTAATGCTTTCTTGCAGTGTCCTATAATGGGCCTTCTGGTATACTTGCGGGACTTCACCACATGTAGAAACAACTTTATACACTCTTCTCTGAACTTGAGAAGCTACATACACTTGTCTTTCAACTGTTTTACAGTTGAATACTACTTTTCAGTGAATTCTAGTGGGTTGAAACACTGTTTTCTTGTGAAGTAACTCTATTTCACGGATTTCTGTAGTGTATAACATCCTTTCTAGACTAGAAACTTAGATTTTTATGTCTTTTACACTTGTTCTCACAAAATTCTATGATATTCATTACTATTTCCTCTGAATTACTACTGATTTCTAGCTGTTTCTTATAATGGGCCTTCTGCTCTACTTGGGGAACTTCACCACATGTAGAAACAACTTTATACAGTCTTCTGTGGACTTGCGAAGCTATATAAACTTGTCTTTCAACTGTTTTACAGTTAAATACTACTTTTCAGTGCATTCTGGTGGTTTGAAACACTGGTTTCATGTGAACTAACTCTATTTCAAGGATTTCTGCAGTGTACAACATCCTTTCTTGACTAGAGACTTACATTTTGATGTCTTTTACACTTGTTCTCTCTCTATTCTGTGATATTCATTAGTATTTGCTCTGAATGACTACTGATTTCTAGCTGTTTCCTATAATGGGCCTTCTTTTCTACTTGTGGGACTTCACCACATGTAGAAACAACTTTATACACTCTTCTCTGAACTTGAGAAGCTACATACACTTGTCTTTCAACTGTTTTACAGTTGAATACTACTTTTCAGTGAATTCTAGTGGGTTGAAACACTGGTTCTTGTGAAGTAACTCTATTTCAAGGATTTCTGTAGTGTATAACATCCTTTCTAGACTAGAAACTTAGATTTTTATGTCTTTTACACTTGTTCTCACACAATTCTATGATATTCATTACTATTTCCTCTGAATTACTACTGATTTCTAGCTGTTTCTTATAATGGGCCTTCTGCTCTACTTGGGGAACTTCACCACATGTAGAAACAACTTTATACAGTCTTCTGTGGACTTGCGAAGCTATATAAACTTGTCTTTCAACTGTTTCACAGTTAAATACTACTTTTCAGTGCATTCTGGTGGTTTGAAACACTGGTTTCATGTGAACTAACTCTATTTCAAGGATTTCTGCAGTGTACAACATCCTTTCTAGACTAGAGACTTACATTTTGATGTCTTTTACACTTGTTCTCTCTCTATTCTGTGATATTCATTAGTATTTGCTCTGAATGACTACTGATTTCTAGCTGTTTCCTATAAAGGGCCTTCTTTTCTACTTGTGGGACTTCACCACATGTAGAAACAACTTTATATACTCTTCTCTGAACTTGAGAAGCTACATACACTTGTCTTTCAACTGTTTTACAGTTGAATACTACTTTTCAGTGAATTCTAGTGGGTTGAAACACTGGTTCTTGTGAAGTAACTCTATTTCAAGGATTTCTGTAGTGTATAACATCCTTTCTAGACTAGAAACATAGATTTTTATGTCTTTTACACTTGTTCTCACACAATTCTATGATATTCATTACTATTTCCTCTGAATTACTACTGATTTCTAGCTGTTTCTTATAATGGGCCTTCTGCTCTACTTGGGGAACTTCACCACATGTAGAAACAACTTTATACACTCTTCTGTGGACTTGCGAAGCTATATAAATTTGTCTTTCAACTGTTTTACAGTTAAATACTTCTTTTCAGTGCATTCTGGTGGTTTGAAACACTGGTTTCATGTGAACTAACTCTATTTCAAGGATTTCTGCAGTGTACAACATCCTTTCTTGACTAGAGACTTACATTTTGATGTCTTTTACACTTGTTCTCTCTCTATTCTGTGATATTCATTAGTATTTGCTCTGAATGACTACTGATTTCTAGCTGTTTCCTATAATGGGCCTTCTTTTCTACTTGTGGGACTTCACCACATGTAGAAACAACTTTATACACTCTTCTCTGAACTTGAGAAGCTACATACACTTGTCTTTCAACTGTTTTACAGTTGAATACTACTTTTCAGTGAATTCTAGTGGGTTGAAACACTGGTTCTTGTGAAGTAACTCTATTTCAAGGATTTCTGTAGTGTATAACATCCTTTCTAGACTAGAAACTTAGATTTTTATGTCTTTTACACTTGTTCTCACACAATTCTATGATATTCATTACTATTTCCTCTGAATTACTACTGATTTCTAGCTGTTTCTTATAATGGGCCTTCTGCTCTACTTGGGGAACTTCACCACATGTAGAAACAACTTTATACAGTCTTCTGTGGACTTGCGAAGCTATATAAACTTGTCTTTCAACTGTTTTACAGTTAAATACTACTTTTCAGTGCATTCTGGTGGTTTGAAACACTGGTTTCATGTGAACTAACTCTATTTCAAGGATTTCTGCAGTGTACAACATCCTTTCTAGACTAGAGACTTACATTTTGATGTCTTTTACACTTGTTCTCTCTCTATTCTGTGATATTCATTAGTATTTGCTCTGAATGACTACTGATTTCTAGCTGTTTCCTATAAAGGGCCTTCTTTTCTACTTGTGGGACTTCACCACATGTAGAAACAACTTTATACACTCTTCTCTGAACTTGAGAAGCTACATACACTTGTCTTTCAACTGTTTTACAGTTGAATACTACTTTTCAGTGAATTCTAGTGGGTTGAAACACTGGTTCTTGTGAAGTAACTCTATTTCAAGGATTTCTGTAGTGTATAACATCCTTTCTAGACTAGAAACTTAGATTTTTATGTCTTTTACACTTGTTCTCACACAATTCTATGATATTCATTACTATTTCCTCTGAATTACTACTGATTTCTAGCTGTTTCTTATAATGGGCCTTCTGCTCTACTTATGGAACTTCACCACATGTAGAAACAACTTTATACAGTCTTCTGTGGACTTGCAAAGCTATATAACCTTGTCTTTCAACTGTTTTACAGTTAAATACTACTTTTCAGTGCATTCTGGTGGTTTGAAACACTGGTTTCATGTGAAGTAACTCTATTTCAAGGATTTCTGCAGTGTACAACATCCTTTCTAGACTAGAGACTTACATTTTGATGTCTTTTACACTTGTTCTCTCTCTATTCTGTGATATTCATTAGTATTTGCTCTGAATGACTACTGATTTCTAGCTGTTTCCTATAATGGGCCTTCTTTTCTACTTGTGGGACTTCACCACATGTAGAAACAACTTTATACACTCTTCTCTGAACTTGAGAAGCTACATACACTTGTCTTTCAACTGTTTTACAGTTGAATACTACTTTTCAGTGAATTCTAGTGGGTTGAAACACTGTTTTCTTGTGAAGTAACTCTATTTCAAGGATTTCTGTAGTGTATAACATCCTTTCTAGACTAGAAACTTAGATTTTTATGTCTTTTACACTTGTTCTCACACAATTCTATGATATTCATTACTATTTCCTCTGAATTACTACTGATTTCTAGCTGTTTCTTATAATGGGCCTTCTGCTCTACTTGTGGAACTTCACCACATGTAGAAACAACTTTATACAGTCTTCTGTTGACTTGCGAAGCTATATAAACTTGTGTTTCAACTGTTTTACAGTTAAATACTACTTTTCAGTGCATTCTGGTGGTTTGAAACACTGGTTTCATGTGAACTAACTCTATTTCAAGGATTTCTGCAGTGTACAACATCCTTTCTAGACTAGAGACTTACATTTTGATGTCTTTTACACTTGTTCTCTCTCTATTCTGTGATATTCATTAGTATTTGCTCTGAATGACTACTGATTTCTAGCTGTTTCCTATAATGGGCCTTCTTTTCTACTTGTGGGACTTCACCACATGTAGAAACAACTTTATACACTCTTCTCTGAACTTGAGAAGCTACATACACTTGTCTTTCAACTGTTTTACAGTTGAATACTACTTTTCAGTGAATTCTAGTGGGTTGAAACACTGGTTCTTGTGAAGTAACTCTATTTCAAGGATTTCTGTAGTGTATAACATCCTTTCTAGACTAGAAACTTAGATTTTTATGTCTTTTACACTTGTTCTCACACAATTCTATGATATTCATTACTATTTCCTCTGAATTACTACTGATTTCTAGCTGTTTCTTATAATGGGCCTTCTGCTCTACTTGGGGAACTTCACCACATGTAGAAACAACTTTATACAGTCTTCTGTGGACTTGCGAAGCTATATAAACTTGTCTTTCAACTGTTTTACAGTTAAATACTACTTTTCAGTGCATTCTGGTGGTTTGAAACACTGGTTTCATGTGAACTAACTCTATTTCAAGGATTTCTGCAGTGTACAACATCCTTTCTAGACTAGAGACTTACATTTTGATGTCTTTTACACTTGTTCTCTCTCTATTCTGTGATATTCATTAGTATTTGCTCTGAATGACTACTGATTTCTAGCTGTTTCCTATAATGGGCCTTCTTTTCTACTTGTGGGACTTCACCACATGTAGAAACAACTTTATACACTCTTCTCTGAACTTGAGAAGCTACATACAATTGTCTTTCAACTGTTTTACAGTTGAATACTACTTTTCAGTGAATTCTAGTGGGTTGAAACACTGTTTTCTTGTGAAGTAACTCTATTTCAAGGATTTCTGTAGTGTATAACATCCTTTCTAGACTAGAAACTTAGATTTTTATGTCTTTTACACTAGTTCTCACAAAATTCTATGATATTCATTACTATTTCCTCTGAATTACTACTGATTTCTAGCTGTTTCTTATAATGGGCCTTCTGCTCTACTTGGGGAACTTCACCACGTGTAGAAACAACTTTATACACTCTTCTGTGGACTTGCGAAGCTATATAAATTTGTCTTTCAACTGTTTTACAGTTAAATACTTCTTTTCAGTGCATTCTGGTGGTTTGAAACACTGGTTTCATGTGAACTAACTCTATTTCAAGGATTTCTGCAGTGTACAACATCCTTTCTTGACTAGAGACTTACATTTTGATGTCTTTTACACCTGTTCTCTCTCTATTCTGTGATATTCATTAGTATTTGCTCTGAATGACTACTGATTTCTAGCTGTTTCCTATAATGGGCCTTCTTTTCTACTTGTGGGACTTCACCACATGTAGAAACAACTTTATACACTCTTCTCTGAACTTGAGAAGCTACATACACTTGTCTTTCAACTGTTTTACAGTTGAATACTACTTTTCAGTGAATTCTAGTGGGTTGAAACACTGTTTTCCTGTGAAGTAACTCTATTTCACGGATTTCTGTAGTGTATAACATCCTTTCTAGACTAGAAACTTAGATTTTTATGTCTTTTACACTTGTTCTCACAAAATTCTATGATATTCATTACTATTTCCTCTGAATTACTACTGATTTCTAGCTGTTTCTTATAATGGGCCTTCTGCTCTACTTGGGGAACTTCACCACATGTAGAAACAACTTTATACACTCTTCTGTGGACTTGCGAAGCTATATAAATTTGTCTTTCAACTGTTTTACAGTTAAATACTTCTTTTCAGTGCATTCTGGTGGTTTGAAACACTGGTTTCATGTGAACTAACTCTATTTCAAGGATTTCTGCAGTGTACAACATCCTTTCTTGACTAGAGACTTACATTTTGATGTCTTTTACACTTGTTCTCTCTCTATTCTGTGATATTCATTAGTATTTGCTCTGAATGACTACTGATTTCTAGCTGTTTCCTATAATGGGCCTTCTTTTCTACTTGTGGGACTTCACCACATGTAGAAACAACTTTATACACTCTTCTCTGAACTTGAGAAGCTACATACACTTGTCTTTCAACTGTTTTACAGTTGAATACTACTTTTCAGTGAATTCTAGTGGGTTGAAACACTGGTTCTTGTGAAGTAACTCTATTTCAAGGATTTCTGTAGTGTATAACATCCTTTCTAGACTAGAAACTTAGATTTTTATGTCTTTTACACTTGTTCTCACACAATTCTATGATATTCATTACTATTTCCTCTGAATTACTACTGATTTCTAGCTGTTTCTTATAATGGGCCTTCTGCTCTACTTGGGGAACTTCACCACATGTAGAAACAACTTTATACAGTCTTCTGTGGACTTGCGAAGCTATATAAACTTGTCTTTCAACTGTTTCACAGTTAAATACTACTTTTCAGTGCATTCTGGTGGTTTGAAACACTGGTTTCATGTGAACTAACTCTATTTCAAGGATTTCTGCAGTGTACAACATCCTTTCTAGACTAGAGACTTACATTTTGATGTCTTTTACACTTGTTCTCTCTCTATTCTGTGATATTCATTAGTATTTGCTCTGAATGACTACTGATTTCTAGCTGTTTCCTATAAAGGGCCTTCTTTTCTACTTGTGGGACTTCACCACATGTAGAAACAACTTTATATACTCTTCTCTGAACTTGAGAAGCTACATACACTTGTCTTTCAACTGTTTTACAGTTGAATACTACTTTTCAGTGAATTCTAGTGGGTTGAAACACTGGTTCTTGTGAAGTAACTCTATTTCAAGGATTTCTGTAGTGTATAACATCCTTTCTAGACTAGAAACATAGATTTTTATGTCTTTTACACTTGTTCTCACACAATTCTATGATATTCATTACTATTTCCTCTGAATTACTACTGATTTCTAGCTGTTTCTTATAATGGGCCTTCTGCTCTACTTGGGGAACTTCACCACATGTAGAAACAACTTTATACACTCTTCTGTGGACTTGCGAAGCTATATAAATTTGTCTTTCAACTGTTTTACAGTTAAATACTTCTTTTCAGTGCATTCTGGTGGTTTGAAACACTGGTTTCATGTGAACTAACTCTATTTCAAGGATTTCTGCAGTGTACAACATCCTTTCTTGACTAGAGACTTACATTTTGATGTCTTTTACACTTGTTCTCTCTCTATTCTGTGATATTCATTAGTATTTGCTCTGAATGACTACTGATTTCTAGCTGTTTCCTATAATGGGCCTTCTTTTCTACTTGTGGGACTTCACCACATGTAGAAACAACTTTATACACTCTTCTCTGAACTTGAGAAGCTACATACACTTGTCTTTCAACTGTTTTACAGTTGAATACTACTTTTCAGTGAATTCTAGTGGGTTGAAACACTGGTTCTTGTGAAGTAACTCTATTTCAAGGATTTCTGTAGTGTATAACATCCTTTCTAGACTAGAAACTTAGATTTTTATGTCTTTTACACTTGTTCTCACACAATTCTATGATATTCATTACTATTTCCTCTGAATTACTACTGATTTCTAGCTGTTTCTTATAATGGGCCTTCTGCTCTACTTGGGGAACTTCACCACATGTAGAAACAACTTTATACAGTCTTCTGTGGACTTGCGAAGCTATATAAACTTGTCTTTCAACTGTTTTACAGTTAAATACTACTTTTCAGTGCATTCTGGTGGTTTGAAACACTGGTTTCATGTGAACTAACTCTATTTCAAGGATTTCTGCAGTGTACAACATCCTTTCTAGACTAGAGACTTACATTTTGATGTCTTTTACACTTGTTCTCTCTCTATTCTGTGATATTCATTAGTATTTGCTCTGAATGACTACTGATTTCTAGCTGTTTCCTATAAAGGGCCTTCTTTTCTACTTGTGGGACTTCACCACATGTAGAAACAACTTTATACACTCTTCTCTGAACTTGAGAAGCTACATACACTTGTCTTTCAACTGTTTTACAGTTGAATACTACTTTTCAGTGAATTCTAGTGGGTTGAAACACTGGTTCTTGTGAAGTAACTCTATTTCAAGGATTTCTGTAGTGTATAACATCCTTTCTAGACTAGAAACTTAGATTTTTATGTCTTTTACACTTGTTCTCACACAATTCTATGATATTCATTACTATTTCCTCTGAATTACTACTGATTTCTAGCTGTTTCTTATAATGGGCCTTCTGCTCTACTTATGGAACTTCACCACATGTAGAAACAACTTTATACAGTCTTCTGTGGACTTGCAAAGCTATATAACCTTGTCTTTCAACTGTTTTACAGTTAAATACTACTTTTCAGTGCATTCTGGTGGTTTGAAACACTGGTTTCATGTGAAGTAACTCTATTTCAAGGATTTCTGCAGTGTACAACATCCTTTCTAGACTAGAGACTTACATTTTGATGTCTTTTACACTTGTTCTCTCTCTATTCTGTGATATTCATTAGTATTTGCTCTGAATGACTACTGATTTCTAGCTGTTTCCTATAATGGGCCTTCTTTTCTACTTGTGGGACTTCACCACATGTAGAAACAACTTTATACACTCTTCTCTGAACTTGAGAAGCTACATACACTTGTCTTTCAACTGTTTTACAGTTGAATACTACTTTTCAGTGAATTCTAGTGGGTTGAAACACTGTTTTCTTGTGAAGTAACTCTATTTCAAGGATTTCTGTAGTGTATAACATCCTTTCTAGACTAGAAACTTAGATTTTTATGTCTTTTACACTTGTTCTCACAAAATTCTATGATATTCATTACTATTTCCTCTGAATTACTACTGATTTCTAGCTGTTTCTTATAATGGGCCTTCTGCTCTACTTGGGGAACTTCACCACATGTAGAAACAACTTTATACACTCTTCTGTGGACTTGCGAAGCTATATAAATTTGTCTTTCAACTGTTTTACAGTTAAATACTTCTTTTCAGTGCATTCTGGTGGTTTGAAACACTGGTTTCATGTGAACTAACTCTATTTCAAGGATTTCTGCAGTGTACAACATCCTTTCTTGACTAGAGACTTACATTTTGATGTCTTTTACACTTGTTCTCTCTCTATTCTGTGATATTCATTAGTATTTGCTCTGAATGACTACTGATTTCTAGCTGTTTCCTATAATGGGCCTTCTTTTCTACTTGTGGGACTTCACCACATGTAGAAACAACTTTATACACTCTTCTCTGAACTTGAGAAACTACATACACTTGTCTTTCAACTGTTTTACAGTTGAATACTACTTTTCAGTGAATTCTAGTGGGTTGAAACACTGTTTTCTTGTGAAGTAACTCTATTTCAAGGATTTCTGTAGTGTATAACATCCTTTCTAGACTAGAAACTTAGATTTTTATGTCTTTTACACTTGTTCTCACACAATTCTATGATATTCATTACTATTTCCTCTGAATTACTACTGATTTCTAGTTGTTTCTTATAATGGGCCTTCTTTTCTACTTGTGGGACTTCACCACATGTAGAAACAACTTTATACAGTCTTCTGTGGACTTGCGAAGCTATATAAACTTGTCTTTCAACTGTTTTACAGTTAAATACTACTTTTCAGTGCATTCTGGTGGTTTGAAACACTGGTTTCATGTGAACTAACTCTATTTCAAGGATTTCTGCAGTGTACAACATACTTTCTAGACTAGAGACTTACATTTTGATGTCTTTTACACTTGTTCTCTCTCTATTCTGTGATATTCATTAGTATTTGCTCTGAATGACTACTGATTTCTAGCTGTTTCCTATAATGGGCCTTCTTTTCTACTTGTGGGACTTCACCACATGTAGAAACAACTTTATACACTCTTCTCTGAACTTGAGAAGCTACATACACTTGTCTTTCAACTGTTTTACAGTTGAATACTACTTTTCAGTGAATTCTAGTGGGTTGAAACACTGTTTTCTTGTGAAGTAACTCTATTTCAAGGATTTCTGTAGTGTATAACATCCTTTCTAGACTAGAAACTTAGATTTTTATGTCTTTTACACTTGTTCTCACACAATTCTATGATATTCATTACTATTTCCTCTGAATTACTACTGATTTCCAGCTGTTTCTTATAATGGGCCTTCTGCTCTACTTGGGGAACTTCACCACATGTAGAAACAACTTTATACAGTCTTCTGTGGACTTGCGAAGCTATATAAACTTGTCTTTCAACTGTTTTACAGTTAAATACTACTTTTCAGTGCATTCTGGTGGTTTGAAACACTGGTTTCATGTGAACTAACTCTATTTCAAGGATTTCTGCAGTGTACAACATCCTTTCTAGACTAGACACTTTCATTTTGATGTGTTTTACACTTGTTCTCTCACTATTCTGTGATATTCATTAGTATTTGCTCTGAATTACTAATGCTTTCTTGCAGTGTCCTATAATGGGCCTTCTGGTATACTTGCGGGACTTCACCACATGTAGAAACAACTTTATACACTCTTCTCTGAACTTGAGAAGCTACATACACTTGTCTTTCAACTGTTTTACAGTTGAATACTACTTTTCAGTGAATTCTAGTGGGTTGAAACACTGTTTTCTTGTGAAGTAACTCTATTTCACGGATTTCTGTAGTGTATAACATCCTTTCTAGACTAGAAACTTAGATTTTTATGTCTTTTACACTTGTTCTCACAAAATTCTATGATATTCATTACTATTTCCTCTGAATTACTACTGATTTCTAGCTGTTTCTTATAATGGGCCTTCTGCTCTACTTGGGGAACTTCACCACATGTAGAAACAACTTTATACACTCTTCTGTGGACTTGCGAAGCTATATAAATTTGTCTTTCAACTGTTTTACAGTTAAATACTTCTTTTCAGTGCATTCTGGTGGTTTGAAACACTGGTTTCATGTGAACTAACTCTATTTCAAGGATTTCTGCAGTGTACAACATCCTTTCTTGACTAGAGACTTACATTTTGATGTCTTTTACACCTGTTCTCTCTCTATTCTGTGATATTCATTAGTATTTGCTCTGAATGACTACTGATTTCTAGCTGTTTCCTATAATGGGCCTTCTTTTCTACTTGTGGGACTTCACCACATGTAGAAACAACTTTATACACTCTTCTCTGAACTTGAGAAGCTACATACACTTGTCTTTCAACTGTTTTACAGTTGAATACTACTTTTCAGTGAATTCTAGTGGGTTGAAACACTGTTTTCTTGTGAAGTAACTCTATTTCAAGGATTTCTGTAGTGTATAACATCCTTTCTAGACTAGAAACTTAGATTTTTATGTCTTTTACACTTGTTCTCACACAATTCTATGATATTCATTACTATTTCCTCTGAATTACTACTGATTTCTAGTTGTTTCTTATAATGGGCCTTCTTTTCTACTTGTGGGACTTCACTACATGTAGAAACAACTTTATACACTCTTCTGTGGACTTGCGAAGCTATATAAATTTGTCTTTCAACTGTTTTACAGTTAAATACTTCTTTTCAGTGCATTCTGGTGGTTTGAAACACTGGTTTCATGTGAACTAACTCTATTTCAAGGATTTCTGCAGTGTACAACATCCTTTCTTGACTAGAGACTTACATTTTGATGTCTTTTACACTTGTTCTCTCTCTATTCTGTGATATTCATTAGTATTTGCTCTGAATGACTACTGATTTCTAGCTGTTTCCTATAATGGGCCTTCTTTTCTACTTGTGGGACTTCACCACATGTAGAAACAACTTTATACACTCTTCTCTGAACTTGAGAAGCTACATACACTTGTCTTTCAACTGTTTTATAGTTGAATACTACTTTTCAGTGACTTCTAGTGGGTTGAAACACTGGTTCTTGTGAAGTAACTCTATTTCAAGGATTTCTGTAGTGTATAACATCCTTTCTAGACTAGAAACTTAGATTTTTATGTCTTTTACACTTGTTCTCACAAAATTCTATGATATTCATTACTATTTCCTCTGAATTACTACTGATTTCTAGCTGTTTCTTATAATGGGCCTTCTGCTCTACTTGGGGAACTTCACCACATGTAGAAACAACTTTATACACTCTTCTGTGGACTTGCGAAGCTATATAAATTTGTCTTTCAACTGTTTTACAGTTAAATACTTCTTTTCAGTGCATTCTGGTGGTTTGAAACACTGGTTTCATGTGAACTAACTCTATTTCAAGGATTTCTGCAGTGTACAACATCCTTTCTTGACTAGAGACTTACATTTTGATGTCTTTTACACTTGTTCTCTCTCTATTCTGTGATATTCATTAGTATTTGCTCTGAATGACTACTGATTTCTAGCTGTTTCCTATAATGGGCCTTCTTTTCTACTTGTGGGACTTCACCACATGTAGAAACAACTTTATACACTCTTCTCTGAACTTGAGAAGCTACATACACTTGTCTTTCAACTGTTTTACAGTTGAATACTACTTTTCAGTGAATTCTAGTGGGTTGAAACACTGTTTTTTTGTGAAGTAACTCTATTTCAAGGATTTCTGTAGTGTATAACATCCATTCTAGACTAGAAACTTAGATTTTTATGTCTTTTACACTTGTTCTCACACAATTCTATGATATTCATTACTATTTCCTCTGAATTACTACTGATTTCTAGTTGTTTCTTATAATGGGCCTTCTTTTCTACTTGTGGGACTTCACCACATGTAGAAACAACTTTATACAGTCTTCTGTGGACTTGCGAAGCTATATAAACTTGTCTTTCAACTGTTTTACAGTTAAATACTACTTTTCAGTGCATTCTGGTGGTTTGAAACACTGGTTTCATGTGAACTAACTCTATTTCAAGGATTTCTGCAGTGTACAACATCCTTTCTAGACTAGAGACTTACATTTTGATGTCTTTTACACTTGTTCTCTCTCTATTCTGTGATATTCATTAGTATTTGCTCTGAATGACTACTGATTTCTAGCTGTTTCCTATAATGGGCCTTTTTTTCTACTTGAGGGACTTCACCACATGTAGAAACAACTTTATACACTCTTCTCTGAACTTGAGAAGCTACATACACTTGTCTTTCAACTGTTTTGCAGTTGAATACTACTTTTCAGTGAATTCTAGTGGGTTGAAACACTGTTTTCTTGTGAAGTAACTCTATTTCAAGGATTTCTGTAGTGTATAACATCCTTTCTAGACTAGAAACTTAGATTTTTATGTCTTTTACACTTGTTCTCACACAATTCTATGATATTCATTACTATTTCCTCTGAATTACTACTGATTTCCAGCTGTTTCTTATAATGGGCCTTCTGCTCTACTTGGGGAACTTCACCACATGTAGAAACAACTTTATACAGTCTTCTGTGGACTTGCGAAGCTATATAAACTTGTCTTTCAACTGTTTTACAGTTAAATACTACTTTTCAGTGCATTCTGGTGGTTTGAAACACTGGTTTCATGTGAACTAACTCTATTTCAAGGATTTCTGCAGTGTACAACATCCTTTCTAGACTAGAGACTTACATTTTGATCTCTTTTACACTTGTTCTCTCTCTATTCTGTGATATTCATTAGTATTTGCTCTGAATGACTACTGATTTCTAGCTGTTTCCTATAATGGGCCTTCTTTTCTACTTCTGGGACTTCACCACATGTAGAAACAACTTTATACACTCTTCTCTGAACTTGAGAAGCTACATAAACTTGTCTTTCAACTGTTTTACAGTTGAATACTACTTTTCAGTGAATTCTAGTGGGTTGAAACACTGTTTTCTTGTGAAGTAACTATTTCAAGGATTTCTGTAGTGTATAACATCCTTTCTAGACTAGAAACTTAGATTTTTATGTCTTTTACACTTGTTCTCACAAAATTCTATGATATTCATTACTATTTCCTCTGAATTACTACTGATTTCTAGCTGTTTCTTATAATGGGCCTTCTGCTCTACTTGGGGAACTTCACCACATGTAGAAACAACTTTATACACTCTTCTGTGGACTTGCGAAGCTATATAAATTTGTCTTTCAACTGTTTTACAGTTAAAAACTTCTTTTCAGTGCATTCTGGTGGTTTGAAACACTGGTTTCATGTGAACTAACTCTATTTCAAGGATTTCTGCAGTGTACAACATCCTTTCTAGACTAGAGACTTACATTTTGATGTCTTTTACACTTGTTCTCTCTCTATTCTGTGATATTCATTAGTATTTGCTCTGAATGACTACTGATTTCTAGCTGTTTCCTATAAAGGGCCTTCTTTTCTACTTGTGGGACTTCACCACATGTAGAAACAACTTTATACACTCTTCTCTGAACTTGAGAAGCTACATACACTTGTCTTTCAACTGTTTTACAGTTGAATACTACTTTTCAGTGAATTCTAGTGGGTTGAAACATTGGTTCTTGTGAAGTAACTCTATTTCAAGGATTTCTGTAGTGTATAACATCCTTTCTAGACTAGAAACTTAGATTTTTATGTCTTTTACACTTGTTCTCACACAATTCTATGATATTCATTACTATTTCCTCTGAATTACTACTGATTTCTAGCTGTTTCTTATAATGGGCCTTCTGCTCTACTTGGGGAACTTCACCACATGTAGAAACAACTTTATACAGTCTTCTGTGGACTTGCGAAGCTATATAACCTTGTCTTTCAACTGTTTTACAGTTAAATACTACTTTTCAGTGCATTCTGGTGGTTTGAAACACTGGTTTCATGTGAAGTAACTCTATTTCAAGGATTTCTGCAGTGTACAACATCCTTTCTAGACTAGAGACTTACATTTTGATGTCTTTTACACTTGTTCTCTCTCTATTCTGTGATATTCATTAGTATTTGCTCTGAATGACTACTGATTTCTAGCTGTTTCCTATAATGGGCCTTCTTTTCTACTTGTGGGACTTCACCACATGTAGAAACAACTTTATACACTCTTCTCTGAACTTGAGAAGCTACATACACTTGTCTTTCAACTGTTTTACAGTTGAATACTACTTTTCAGTGAATTCTAGTGGGTTGAAACACTGTTTTCTTGTGAAGTAACTCTATTTCAAGGATTTCTGTAGTGTATAACATCCTTTCTAGACTAGAAACTTAGATTTTTATGTCTTTTACACTTGTTCTCACACAATTCTATGATATTCATTACTATTTCCTCTGAATTACTACTGATTTCCAGCTGTTTCTTATAATGGGCCTTCTGCTCTACTTGGGGAACTTCACCACATGTAGAAACAACTTTATACAGTCTTCTGTGGACTTGCGAAGCTATATAAACTTGTCTTTCAACTGTTTTACAGTTAAATACTACTTTTCAGTGCATTCTGGTGGTTTGAAACACTGGTTTCATGTGAACTAACTCTATTTCAAGGATTTCTGCAGTGTACAACATCCTTTCTAGACTAGACACTTTCATTTTGATGTGTTTTACACTTGTTCTCTCACTATTCTGTGATATTCATTAGTATTTGCTCTGAATTACTAATGCTTTCTTGCAGTGTCCTATAATGGGCCTTCTGGTATACTTGCGGGACTTCACCACATGTAGAAACAACTTTATACACTCTTCTCTGAACTTGAGAAGCTACATACACTTGTCTTTCAACTGTTTTACAGTTGAATACTACTTTTCAGTGAATTCTAGTGGGTTGAAACACTGTTTTCTTGTGAAGTAACTCTATTTCACGGATTTCTGTAGTGTATAACATCCTTTCTAGACTAGAAACTTAGATTTTTATGTCTTTTACACTTGTTCTCACAAAATTCTATGATATTCATTACTATTTCCTCTGAATTACTACTGATTTCTAGCTGTTTCTTATAATGGGCCTTCTGCTCTACTTGGGGAACTTCACCACATGTAGAAACAACTTTATACACTCTTCTGTGGACTTGCGAAGCTATATAAATTTGTCTTTCAACTGTTTTACAGTTAAATACTTCTTTTCAGTGCATTCTGGTGGTTTGAAACACTGGTTTCATGTGAACTAACTCTATTTCAAGGATTTCTGCAGTGTACAACATCCTTTCTTGACTAGAGACTTACATTTTGATGTCTTTTACACCTGTTCTCTCTCTATTCTGTGATATTCATTAGTATTTGCTCTGAATGACTACTGATTTCTAGCTGTTTCCTATAATGGGCCTTCTTTTCTACTTGTGGGACTTCACCACATGTAGAAACAACTTTATACACTCTTCTCTGAACTTGAGAAGCTACATACACTTGTCTTTCAACTGTTTTACAGTTGAATACTACTTTTCAGTGAATTCTAGTGGGTTGAAACACTGTTTTCTTGTGAAGTAACTCTATTTCAAGGATTTCTGTAGTGTATAACATCCTTTCTAGACTAGAAACTTAGATTTTTATGTCTTTTACACTTGTTCTCACACAATTCTATGATATTCATTACTATTTCCTCTGAATTACTACTGATTTCTAGTTGTTTCTTATAATGGGCCTTCTTTTCTACTTGTGGGACTTCACTACATGTAGAAACAACTTTATACACTCTTCTGTGGACTTGCGAAGCTATATAAATTTGTCTTTCAACTGTTTTACAGTTAAATACTTCTTTTCAGTGCATTCTGGTGGTTTGAAACACTGGTTTCATGTGAACTAACTCTATTTCAAGGATTTCTGCAGTGTACAACATCCTTTCTTGACTAGAGACTTACATTTTGATGTCTTTTACACTTGTTCTCTCTCTATTCTGTGATATTCATTAGTATTTGCTCTGAATGACTACTGATTTCTAGCTGTTTCCTATAATGGGCCTTCTTTTCTACTTGTGGGACTTCACCACATGTAGAAACAACTTTATACACTCTTCTCTGAACTTGAGAAGCTACATACACTTGTCTTTCAACTGTTTTATAGTTGAATACTACTTTTCAGTGACTTCTAGTGGGTTGAAACACTGGTTCTTGTGAAGTAACTCTATTTCAAGGATTTCTGTAGTGTATAACATCCTTTCTAGACTAGAAACTTAGATTTTTATGTCTTTTACACTTGTTCTCACAAAATTCTATGATATTCATTACTATTTCCTCTGAATTACTACTGATTTCTAGCTGTTTCTTATAATGGGCCTTCTGCTCTACTTGGGGAACTTCACCACATGTAGAAACAACTTTATACACTCTTCTGTGGACTTGCGAAGCTATATAAATTTGTCTTTCAACTGTTTTACAGTTAAATACTTCTTTTCAGTGCATTCTGGTGGTTTGAAACACTGGTTTCATGTGAACTAACTCTATTTCAAGGATTTCTGCAGTGTACAACATCCTTTCTTGACTAGAGACTTACATTTTGATGTCTTTTACACTTGTTCTCTCTCTATTCTGTGATATTCATTAGTATTTGCTCTGAATGACTACTGATTTCTAGCTGTTTCCTATAATGGGCCTTCTTTTCTACTTGTGGGACTTCACCACATGTAGAAACAACTTTATACACTCTTCTCTGAACTTGAGAAGCTACATACACTTGTCTTTCAACTGTTTTACAGTTGAATACTACTTTTCAGTGAATTCTAGTGGGTTGAAACACTGTTTTTTTGTGAAGTAACTCTATTTCAAGGATTTCTGTAGTGTATAACATCCATTCTAGACTAGAAACTTAGATTTTTATGTCTTTTACACTTGTTCTCACACAATTCTATGATATTCATTACTATTTCCTCTGAATTACTACTGATTTCTAGTTGTTTCTTATAATGGGCCTTCTTTTCTACTTGTGGGACTTCACCACATGTAGAAACAACTTTATACAGTCTTCTGTGGACTTGCGAAGCTATATAAACTTGTCTTTCAACTGTTTTACAGTTAAATACTACTTTTCAGTGCATTCTGGTGGTTTGAAACACTGGTTTCATGTGAACTAACTCTATTTCAAGGATTTCTGCAGTGTACAACATCCTTTCTAGACTAGAGACTTACATTTTGATGTCTTTTACACTTGTTCTCTCTCTATTCTGTGATATTCATTAGTATTTGCTCTGAATGACTACTGATTTCTAGCTGTTTCCTATAATGGGCCTTTTTTTCTACTTGAGGGACTTCACCACATGTAGAAACAACTTTATACACTCTTCTCTGAACTTGAGAAGCTACATACACTTGTCTTTCAACTGTTTTGCAGTTGAATACTACTTTTCAGTGAATTCTAGTGGGTTGAAACACTGTTTTCTTGTGAAGTAACTCTATTTCAAGGATTTCTGTAGTGTATAACATCCTTTCTAGACTAGAAACTTAGATTTTTATGTCTTTTACACTTGTTCTCACACAATTCTATGATATTCATTACTATTTCCTCTGAATTACTACTGATTTCCAGCTGTTTCTTATAATGGGCCTTCTGCTCTACTTGGGGAACTTCACCACATGTAGAAACAACTTTATACAGTCTTCTGTGGACTTGCGAAGCTATATAAACTTGTCTTTCAACTGTTTTACAGTTAAATACTACTTTTCAGTGCATTCTGGTGGTTTGAAACACTGGTTTCATGTGAACTAACTCTATTTCAAGGATTTCTGCAGTGTACAACATCCTTTCTAGACTAGAGACTTACATTTTGATCTCTTTTACACTTGTTCTCTCTCTATTCTGTGATATTCATTAGTATTTGCTCTGAATGACTACTGATTTCTAGCTGTTTCCTATAATGGGCCTTCTTTTCTACTTCTGGGACTTCACCACATGTAGAAACAACTTTATACACTCTTCTCTGAACTTGAGAAGCTACATAAACTTGTCTTTCAACTGTTTTACAGTTGAATACTACTTTTCAGTGAATTCTAGTGGGTTGAAACACTGTTTTCTTGTGAAGTAACTATTTCAAGGATTTCTGTAGTGTATAACATCCTTTCTAGACTAGAAACTTAGATTTTTATGTCTTTTACACTTGTTCTCACAAAATTCTATGATATTCATTACTATTTCCTCTGAATTACTACTGATTTCTAGCTGTTTCTTATAATGGGCCTTCTGCTCTACTTGGGGAACTTCACCACATGTAGAAACAACTTTATACACTCTTCTGTGGACTTGCGAAGCTATATAAATTTGTCTTTCAACTGTTTTACAGTTAAAAACTTCTTTTCAGTGCATTCTGGTGGTTTGAAACACTGGTTTCATGTGAACTAACTCTATTTCAAGGATTTCTGCAGTGTACAACATCCTTTCTAGACTAGAGACTTACATTTTGATGTCTTTTACACTTGTTCTCTCTCTATTCTGTGATATTCATTAGTATTTGCTCTGAATGACTACTGATTTCTAGCTGTTTCCTATAAAGGGCCTTCTTTTCTACTTGTGGGACTTCACCACATGTAGAAACAACTTTATACACTCTTCTCTGAACTTGAGAAGCTACATACACTTGTCTTTCAACTGTTTTACAGTTGAATACTACTTTTCAGTGAATTCTAGTGGGTTGAAACATTGGTTCTTGTGAAGTAACTCTATTTCAAGGATTTCTGTAGTGTATAACATCCTTTCTAGACTAGAAACTTAGATTTTTATGTCTTTTACACTTGTTCTCACACAATTCTATGATATTCATTACTATTTCCTCTGAATTACTACTGATTTCTAGCTGTTTCTTATAATGGGCCTTCTGCTCTACTTGGGGAACTTCACCACATGTAGAAACAACTTTATACAGTCTTCTGTGGACTTGCGAAGCTATATAACCTTGTCTTTCAACTGTTTTACAGTTAAATACTACTTTTCAGTGCATTCTGGTGGTTTGAAACACTGGTTTCATGTGAAGTAACTCTATTTCAAGGATTTCTGCAGTGTACAACATCCTTTCTAGACTAGAGACTTACATTTTGATGTCTTTTACACTTGTTCTCTCTCTATTCTGTGATATTCATTAGTATTTGCTCTGAATGACTACTGATTTCTAGCTGTTTCCTATAATGGGCCTTCTTTTCTACTTGTGGGACTTCACCACATGTAGAAACAACTTTATACACTCTTCTCTGAACTTGAGAAGCTACATACACTTGTCTTTCAACTGTTTTACAGTTGAATACTACTTTTCAGTGAATTCTAGTGGGTTGAAACACTGTTTTCTTGTGAAGTAACTCTATTTCAAGGATTTCTGTAGTGTATAACATCCTTTCTAGACTAGAAACTTAGATTTTTATGTCTTTTACACTTGTTCTCACACAATTCTATGATATTCATTACTATTTCCTCTGAATTACTACTGATTTCTAGTTGTTTCTTATAATGGGCCTTCTTTCTACTTGTGGGACTTCACCACATGTAGAAACAACTTTATACAGTCTTCTGTGGACTTGCGAAGCTATATAAACTTGTCTTTCAACTGTTTTACAGTTAAATACTACTTTTCAGTGCATTCTGGTGGTTTGAAACACTGGTTTCATGTGAACTAACTCTATTTCAAGGATTTCTGCAGTGTACAACATCCTTTCTAGACTAGAGACTTACATTTTGATGTCTTTTACACTTGTTCTCTCTCTATTCTGTGATATTCATTAGTATTTGCTCTGAATGACTACTGATTTCTAGCTGTTTCCTATAATGGGCCTTCTTTTCTACTTGTGGGACTTCACCACATGTAGAAACAACTTTATACACTCTTCTCTGAACTTGAGAAGCTACATACACTTGTCTTTCAACTGTTTTACAGTTGAATACTACTTTTCAGTGAATTCTAGTGGGTTGAAACACTGTTTTCTTGTGAAGTAACTCTATTTCAAGGATTTCTGTAGTGTATAACATCCTTTCTAGACTAGAAACTTAGATTTTTATGTCTTTTACACTTGTTCTCACACAATTCTATGATATTCATTACTATTTCCTCTGAATTACTACTGATTTCCAGCTGTTTCTTATAATGGGCCTTCTGCTCTACTTGGGGAACTTCACCACATGTAGAAACAACTTTATACAGTCTTCTGTGGACTTGCGAAGCTATATAAACTTGTCTTTCAACTGTTTTACAGTTAAATACTACTTTTCAGTGCATTCTGGTGGTTTGAAACACTGGTTTCATGTGAACTAACTCTATTTCAAGGATTTCTGCAGTGTACAACATCCTTTCTAGACTAGACACTTTCATTTTGATGTGTTTTACACTTGGTCTCTCACTATTCTATGATATTCATTAGTATTTGCTCTGAATTACTAATGCTTTCTTGCAGTGTCCTATAATGGGCCTTCTGGTATACTTGCGAGACTTCACCACATGTAGAAACAACTTTATACACTCTTCTCTGAACTTGAGAAGCTACATACACTTGTCTTTCAACTGTTTTATAGTTGAATACTACTTTTCAGTGACTTCTAGTGGGTTGAAACACTGGTTCTTGTGAAGTAACTCTATTTCAAGGATTTCTGTAGTGTATAACATCCTTTCTAGACTAGAAACTTAGATTTTTATGTCTTTTACACTTGTTCTCACAAAATTCTATGATATTCATTACTATTTCCTCTGAATTACTACTGATTTCTAGCTGTTTCTTATAATGGGCCTTCTGCTCTACTTGGGGAACTTCACCACATGTAGAAACAACTTTATACACTCTTCTGTGGACTTGCGAAGCTATATAAATTTGTCTTTCAACTGTTTTACAGTTAAATACTTCTTTTCAGTGCATTCTGGTGGTTTGAAACACTGGTTTCATGTGAACTAACTCTATTTCAAGGATTTCTGCAGTGTACAACATCCTTTCTTGACTAGAGACTTACATTTTGATGTCTTTTACACTTGTTCTCTCTCTATTCTGTGATATTCATTAGTATTTGCTCTGAATGACTACTGATTTCTAGCTGTTTCCTATAATGGGCCTTCTTTTCTACTTGTGGGACTTCACCACATGTAGAAACAACTTTATACACTCTTCTCTGAACTTGAGAAGCTACATACACTTGTCTTTCAACTGTTTTACAGTTGAATACTACTTTTCAGTGAATTCTAGTGGGTTGAAACACTGTTTTTTTGTGAAGTAACTCTATTTCAAGGATTTCTGTAGTGTATAACATCCATTCTAGACTAGAAACTTAGATTTTTATGTCTTTTACACTTGTTCTCACACAATTCTATGATATTCATTACTATTTCCTCTGAATTACTACTGATTTCTAGTTGTTTCTTATAATGGGCCTTCTTTTCTACTTGTGGGACTTCACCACATGTAGAAACAACTTTATACAGTCTTCTGTGGACTTGCGAAGCTATATAAACTTGTCTTTCAACTGTTTTACAGTTAAATACTACTTTTCAGTGCATTCTGGTGGTTTGAAACACTGGTTTCATGTGAACTAACTCTATTTCAAGGATTTCTGCAGTGTACAACATCCTTTCTAGACTAGAGACTTACATTTTGATGTCTTTTACACTTGTTCTCTCTCTATTCTGTGATATTCATTAGTATTTGCTCTGAATGACTACTGATTTCTAGCTGTTTCCTATAATGGGCCTTCTTTTCTACTTGAGGGACTTCACCACATGTAGAAACAACTTTATACACTCTTCTCTGAACTTGAGAAGCTACATACACTTGTCTTTCAACTGTTTTGCAGTTGAATACTACTTTTCAGTGAATTCTAGTGGGTTGAAACACTGTTTTCTTGTGAAGTAACTCTATTTCAAGGATTTCTGTAGTGTATAACATCCTTTCTAGACTAGAAACTTAGATTTTTATGTCTTTTACACTTGTTCTCACACAATTCTATGATATTCATTACTATTTCCTCTGAATTACTACTGATTTCCAGCTGTTTCTTATAATGGGCCTTCTGCTCTACTTGGGGAACTTCACCACATGTAGAAACAACTTTATACAGTCTTCTGTGGACTTGCGAAGCTATATAAACTTGTCTTTCAACTGTTTTACAGTTAAATACTACTTTTCAGTGCATTCTGGTGGTTTGAAACACTGGTTTCATGTGAACTAACTCTATTTCAAGGATTTCTGCAGTGTACAACATCCTTTCTAGACTAGAGACTTACATTTTGATCTCTTTTACACTTGTTCTCTCTCTATTCTGTGATATTCATTAGTATTTGCTCTGAATGACTACTGATTTCTAGCTGTTTCCTATAATGGGCCTTCTTTTCTACTTCTGGGACTTCACCACATGTAGAAACAACTTTATACACTCTTCTCTGAACTTGAGAAGCTACATAAACTTGTCTTTCAACTGTTTTACAGTTGAATACTACTTTTCAGTGAATTCTAGTGGGTTGAAACACTGTTTTCTTGTGAAGTAACTATTTCAAGGATTTCTGTAGTGTATAACATCCTTTCTAGACTAGAAACTTAGATTTTTATGTCTTTTACACTTGTTCTCACAAAATTCTATGATATTCATTACTATTTCCTCTGAATTACTACTGATTTCTAGCTGTTTCTTATAATGGGCCTTCTGCTCTACTTGGGGAACTTCACCACATGTAGAAACAACTTTATACACTCTTCTGTGGACTTGCGAAGCTATATAAATTTGTCTTTCAACTGTTTTACAGTTAAAAACTTCTTTTCAGTGCATTCTGGTGGTTTGAAACACTGGTTTCATGTGAACTAACTCTATTTCAAGGATTTCTGCAGTGTACAACATCCTTTCTAGACTAGAGACTTACATTTTGATGTCTTTTACACTTGTTCTCTCTCTATTCTGTGATATTCATTAGTATTTGCTCTGAATGACTACTGATTTCTAGCTGTTTCCTATAAAGGGCCTTCTTTTCTACTTGTGGGACTTCACCACATGTAGAAACAACTTTATACACTCTTCTCTGAACTTGAGAAGCTACATACACTTGTCTTTCAACTGTTTTACAGTTGAATACTACTTTTCAGTGAATTCTAGTGGGTTGAAACATTGGTTCTTGTGAAGTAACTCTATTTCAAGGATTTCTGTAGTGTATAACATCCTTTCTAGACTAGAAACTTAGATTTTTATGTCTTTTACACTTGTTCTCACACAATTCTATGATATTCATTACTATTTCCTCTGAATTACTACTGATTTCTAGCTGTTTCTTATAATGGGCCTTCTGCTCTACTTGGGGAACTTCACCACATGTAGAAACAACTTTATACAGTCTTCTGTGGACTTGCGAAGCTATATAACCTTGTCTTTCAACTGTTTTACAGTTAAATACTACTTTTCAGTGCATTCTGGTGGTTTGAAACACTGGTTTCATGTGAAGTAACTCTATTTCAAGGATTTCTGCAGTGTACAACATCCTTTCTAGACTAGAGACTTACATTTTGATGTCTTTTACACTTGTTCTCTCTCTATTCTGTGATATTCATTAGTATTTGCTCTGAATGACTACTGATTTCTAGCTGTTTCCTATAATGGGCCTTCTTTTCTACTTGTGGGACTTCACCACATGTAGAAACAACTTTATACACTCTTCTCTGAACTTGAGAAGCTACATACACTTGTCTTTCAACTGTTTTACAGTTGAATACTACTTTTCAGTGAATTCTAGTGGGTTGAAACACTGTTTTCTTGTGAAGTAACTCTATTTCAAGGATTTCTGTAGTGTATAACATCCTTTCTAGACTAGAAACTTAGATTTTTATGTCTTTTACACTTGTTCTCACACAATTCTATGATATTCATTACTATTTCCTCTGAATTACTACTGATTTCTAGTTGTTTCTTATAATGGGCCTTCTTTCTACTTGTGGGACTTCACCACATGTAGAAACAACTTTATACAGTCTTCTGTGGACTTGCGAAGCTATATAAACTTGTCTTTCAACTGTTTTACAGTTAAATACTACTTTTCAGTGCATTCTGGTGGTTTGAAACACTGGTTTCATGTGAACTAACTCTATTTCAAGGATTTCTGCAGTGTACAACATCCTTTCTAGACTAGAGACTTACATTTTGATGTCTTTTACACTTGTTCTCTCTCTATTCTGTGATATTCATTAGTATTTGCTCTGAATGACTACTGATTTCTAGCTGTTTCCTATAATGGGCCTTCTTTTCTACTTGTGGGACTTCACCACATGTAGAAACAACTTTATACACTCTTCTCTGAACTTGAGAAGCTACATACACTTGTCTTTCAACTGTTTTACAGTTGAATACTACTTTTCAGTGAATTCTAGTGGGTTGAAACACTGTTTTCTTGTGAAGTAACTCTATTTCAAGGATTTCTGTAGTGTATAACATCCTTTCTAGACTAGAAACTTAGATTTTTATGTCTTTTACACTTGTTCTCACACAATTCTATGATATTCATTACTATTTCCTCTGAATTACTACTGATTTCCAGCTGTTTCTTATAATGGGCCTTCTGCTCTACTTGGGGAACTTCACCACATGTAGAAACAACTTTATACAGTCTTCTGTGGACTTGCGAAGCTATATAAACTTGTCTTTCAACTGTTTTACAGTTAAATACTACTTTTCAGTGCATTCTGGTGGTTTGAAACACTGGTTTCATGTGAACTAACTCTATTTCAAGGATTTCTGCAGTGTACAACATCCTTTCTAGACTAGACACTTTCATTTTGATGTGTTTTACACTTGGTCTCTCACTATTCTATGATATTCATTAGTATTTGCTCTGAATTACTAATGCTTTCTTGCAGTGTCCTATAATGGGCCTTCTGGTATACTTGCGAGACTTCACCACATGTAGAAACAACTTTATACACTCTTCTCTGAACTTGAGAAGCTACATACACTTGTCTTTCAACTGTTTTACAGTTGAATACTACTTTTCAGTGAATTCTAGTGGGTTGAAACACTGTTTTCTTGTGAAGTAACTCTATTTCACGGATTTCTGTAGTGTATAACATCCTTTCTAGACTAGAAACTTAGATTTTTATGTCTTTTACACTTGTTCTCACAAAATTCTATGATATTCATTACTATTTCCTCTGAATTACTACTGATTTCTAGCTGTTTCTTATAATGGGCCTTCTGCTCTACTTGGGGAACTTCACCACATGTAGAAACAACTTTATACAGTCTTCTGTGGACTTGCGAAGCTATATAAACTTGTCTTTCAACTGTTTTACAGTTAAATACTACTTTTCAGTGCATTCTGGTGGTTTGAAACACTGGTTTCATGTGAACTAACTCTATTTCAAGGATTTCTGCAGTGTACAACATCCTTTCTAGACTAGAGACTTACATTTTGATGTCTTTTACACTTGTTCTCTCTCTATTCTGTGATATTCATTAGTATTTGCTCTGAATGACTACTGATTTCTAGCTGTTTCCTATAATGGGCCTTCTTTTCTACTTCTGGGACTTCACCACATGTAGAAACAACTTTATACACTCTTCTCTGAACTTGAGAAGGTACATAAACTTGTCTTTCAACTGTTTTACAGTTGAATACTACTTTTCAGTGAATTCTAGTGGGTTGAAACACTGTTTTCTTGTGAAGTAACTATTTCAAGGATTTCTGTAGTGTATAACATCCTTTCTAGACTAGAAACTTAGATTTTTATGTCTTTTACACTTGTTCTCACAAAATTCTATGATATTCATTACTATTTCCTCTGAATTACTACTGATTTCTAGCTGTTTCTTATAATGGGCCTTCTGCTCTACTTGGGGAACTTCACCACATGTAGAAACAACTTTATACACTCTTCTGTGGACTTGCGAAGCTATATAAATTTGTCTTTCAACTGTTTTACAGTTAAAAACTTCTTTTCAGTGCATTCTGGTGGTTTGAAACACTGGTTTCATGTGAACTAACTCTATTTCAAGGATTTCTGCAGTGTACAACATCCTTTCTAGACTAGAGACTTACATTTTGATGTCTTTTACACTTGTTCTCTCTCTATTCTGTGATATTCATTAGTATTTGCTCTGAATGACTACTGATTTCTAGCTGTTTCCTATAAAGGGCCTTCTTTTCTACTTGTGGGACTTCACCACATGTAGAAACAACTTTATACACTCTTCTCTGAACTTGAGAAGCTACATACACTTGTCTTTCAACTGTTTTACAGTTGAATACTACTTTTCAGTGAATTCTAGTGGGTTGAAACATTGGTTCTTGTGAAGTAACTCTATTTCAAGGATTTCTGTAGTGTATAACATCCTTTCTAGACTAGAAACTTAGATTTTTATGTCTTTTACACTTGTTCTCACACAATTCTATGATATTCATTACTATTTCCTCTGAATTACTACTGATTTCTAGCTGTTTCTTATAATGGGCCTTCTGCTCTACTTGGGGAACTTCACCACATGTAGAAACAACTTTATACAGTCTTCTGTGGACTTGCGAAGCTATATAACCTTGTCTTTCAACTGTTTTACAGTTAAATACTACTTTTCAGTGCATTCTGGTGGTTTGAAACACTGGTTTCATGTGAAGTAACTCTATTTCAAGGATTTCTGCAGTGTACAACATCCTTTCTAGACTAGAGACTTACATTTTGATGTCTTTTACACTTGTTCTCTCTCTATTCTGTGATATTCATTAGTATTTGCTCTGAATGACTACTGATTTCTAGCTGTTTCCTATAATGGGCCTTCTTTTCTACTTGTGGGACTTCACCACATGTAGAAACAACTTTATACACTCTTCTCTGAACTTGAGAAGCTACATACACTTGTCTTTCAACTGTTTTACAGTTGAATACTACTTTTCAGTGAATTCTAGTGGGTTGAAACACTGTTTTCTTGTGAAGTAACTCTATTTCAAGGATTTCTGTAGTGTATAACATCCTTTCTAGACTAGAAACTTAGATTTTTATGTCTTTTACACTTGTTCTCACACAATTCTATGATATTCATTACTATTTCCTCTGAATTACTACTGATTTCTAGTTGTTTCTTATAATGGGCCTTCTTTCTACTTGTGGGACTTCACCACATGTAGAAACAACTTTATACAGTCTTCTGTGGACTTGCGAAGCTATATAAACTTGTCTTTCAACTGTTTTACAGTTAAATACTACTTTTCAGTGCATTCTGGTGGTTTGAAACACTGGTTTCATGTGAACTAACTCTATTTCAAGGATTTCTGCAGTGTACAACATCCTTTCTAGACTAGAGACTTACATTTTGATGTCTTTTACACTTGTTCTCTCTCTATTCTGTGATATTCATTAGTATTTGCTCTGAATGACTACTGATTTCTAGCTGTTTCCTATAATGGGCCTTCTTTTCTACTTGTGGGACTTCACCACATGTAGAAACAACTTTATACACTCTTCTCTGAACTTGAGAAGCTACATACACTTGTCTTTCAACTGTTTTACAGTTGAATACTACTTTTCAGTGAATTCTAGTGGGTTGAAACACTGTTTTCTTGTGAAGTAACTCTATTTCAAGGATTTCTGTAGTGTATAACATCCTTTCTAGACTAGAAACTTAGATTTTTATGTCTTTTACACTTGTTCTCACACAATTCTATGATATTCATTACTATTTCCTCTGAATTACTACTGATTTCCAGCTGTTTCTTATAATGGGCCTTCTGCTCTACTTGGGGAACTTCACCACATGTAGAAACAACTTTATACAGTCTTCTGTGGACTTGCGAAGCTATATAAACTTGTCTTTCAACTGTTTTACAGTTAAATACTACTTTTCAGTGCATTCTGGTGGTTTGAAACACTGGTTTCATGTGAACTAACTCTATTTCAAGGATTTCTGCAGTGTACAACATCCTTTCTAGACTAGACACTTTCATTTTGATGTGTTTTACACTTGTTCTCTCACTATTCTGTGATATTCATTAGTATTTGCTCTGAATTACTAATGCTTTCTTGCAGTGTCCTATAATGGGCCTTCTGGTATACTTGCGAGACTTCACCACATGTAGAAACAACTTTATACACTCTTCTCTGAACTTGAGAAGCTACATACACTTGTCTTTCAACTGTTTTACAGTTGAATACTACTTTTCAGTGAATTCTAGTGGGTTGAAACACTGTTTTCTTGTGAAGTAACTCTATTTCACGGATTTCTGTAGTGTATAACATCCTTTCTAGACTAGAAACTTAGATTTTTATGTCTTTTACACTTGTTCTCACAAAATTCTATGATATTCATTACTATTTCCTCTGAATTACTACTGATTTCTAGCTGTTTCTTATAATGGGCCTTCTGCTCTACTTGGGGAACTTCACCACATGTAGAAACAACTTTATACAGTCTTCTGTGGACTTGCGAAGCTATATAAACTTGTCTTTCAACTGTTTTACAGTTAAATACTACTTTTCAGTGCATTCTGGTGGTTTGAAACACTGGTTTCATGTGAACTAACTCTATTTCAAGGATTTCTGCAGTGTACAACATCCTTTCTAGACTAGAGACTTACATTTTGATGTCTTTTACACTTGTTCTCTCTCTATTCTGTGATATTCATTAGTATTTGCTCTGAATGACTACTGATTTCTAGCTGTTTCCTATAAAGGGCCTTCTTTTCTACTTGTGGGACTTCACCACATGTAGAAACAACTTTATACACTCTTCTCTGAACTTGAGAAGCTACATACACTTGTCTTTCAACTGTTTTACAGTTGAATACTACTTTTCATTGAATTCTAGTGGGTTGAAACACTGGTTCTTGTGAAGTAACTCTATTTCAAGGATTTCTGTAGTGTATAACATCCTTTCTAGACTAGAAACTTAGATTTTTATGTCTTTTACACTTGTTCTCACACAATTCTATGATATTCATTACTATTTCCTCTGAATTACTACTGATTTCTAGCTGTTTCTTATAATGGGCCTTCTGCTCTACTTGGGGAACTTCACCACATGTAGAAACAACTTTATACACTCTTCTGTGGACTTGCGAAGCTATATAAACTTGTCTTTCAACTGTTTTCCAGTTAAATACTTCTTTTCAGTGCATTCTGGTGGTTTGAAACACTGGTTTCATGTGAACTAACTCTATTTCAAGGATTTCTGCAGTGTACAACATCCTTTCTTGACTAGAGACTTACATTTTGATGTCTTTTACACTTGTTCTCTCTCTATTCTGTGATATTCATTAGTATTTGCTCTGAATGACTACTGATTTCTAGCTGTTTCCTATAATGGGCCTTCTTTTCTTCTTGTGGGACTTCACCACATGTAGAAACAACTTTATACACTCTTCTCTGAACTTGAGAAGCTACATACACTTGTCTTTCAACTGTTTTACAGTTGAATACTACTTTTCAGTGAATTCTAGTGGGTTGAAACACTGTTTTCTTGTGAAGTAACTGTATTTCAAGGATTTCTGTACTGTATAACATCCTTTCTAGACTAGAAACTTAGATTTTTATGTCTTTTACACTTGTTCTCACACAATTCTATGATATTCATTACTATTTCCTCTGAATTACTACTGATTTCTAGCTGTTTCTTATAATGGGCCTTCTGCTCTACTTGGGGAACTTCACCACATGTAGAAACAACTTTATACAGTCTTCTGTGGACTTGCGAAGCTATATAAACTTGTCTTTCAACTGTTTTACAGTTAAATACTACTTTTCAGTGCATTCTGGTGGTTTGAAACACTGGTTTCATGTGAACTAACTCTATTTCAAGGATTTCTGCAGTGTACAACATCCTTTCTAGACTAGAGACTTACATTTTGATGTCTTTTACACTTGTTCTCTCTCTATTCTGTGATATTCATTAGTATTTGCTCTGAATGACTACTGATTTCTAGCTGTTTCCTATAAAGGGCCTTCTTTTCTACTTGTGGGACTTCACCACATGTAGAAACAACTTTATACACTCTTCTCTGAACTTGAGAAGCTACATACACTTGTCTTTCAACTGTTTTACAGTTGAATACTACTTTTCAGTGAATTCTAGTGGGTTGAAACACTGGTTCTTGTGAAGTAACTCTATTTCAAGGATTTCTGTAGTGTATAACATCCTTTCTAGACTAGAAACTTAGATTTTTATGTCTTTTACACTTGTTCTCACACAATTCTATGATATTCATTACTATTTCCTCTGAATTACTACTGATTTCTAGCTGTTTCTTATAATGGGCCTTCTGCTCTACTTGGGGAACTTCACCACATGTAGAAACAACTTTATACACTCTTCTGTGGACTTGCGAAGCTATATAAACTTGTCTTTCAACTGTTTTACAGTTAAATACTTCTTTTCAGTGCATTCTGGTGGTTTGAAACACTGGTTTCATGTGAACTAACTCTATTTCAAGGATTTCTGCAGTGTACAACATCCTTTCTTGACTAGAGACTTACATTTTGATGTCTTTTACACTTGTTCTCTCTCTATTCTGTGATATTCATTAGTATTTGCTCTGAATGACTACTGATTTCTAGCTGTTTCCTATAATGGGCCTTCTTTTCTACTTGTGGGACTTCACCACATGTAGAAACAACTTTATACACTCTTCTCTGAACTTGAGAAGCTACATACACTTGTCTTTCAACTGTTTTACAGTTGAATACTACTTTTCAGTGAATTCTAGTGGGTTGAAACACTGGTTCTTGTGAAGTAACTCTATTTCAAGGATTTCTGTAGTGTATAACATCCTTTCTAGACTAGAAACTTAGATTTTTATGTCTTTTACACTTGTTCTCACACAATTCTATGATATTCATTACTATTTCCTCTGAATTACTACTGATTTCTAGCTGTTTCTTATAATGGGCCTTCTGCTCTACTTGGGGAACTTCACCACATGTAGAAACAACTTTATACAGTCTTCTGTGGACTTGCGAAGCTATATTAAACTTGTCTTTCAACTGTTTTACAGTTAAATACTACTTTTCAGTGCATTCTGGTGGTTTGAAACACTGGTTTCATGTGAACTAACTCTATTTCAAGGATTTCTGCAGTGTACAACATCCTTTCTAGACTAGACACTTTCATTTTGATGTGTTTTACACTTGTTCTCTCACTATTCTGTGATATTCATTAGTATTTGCTCTGAATTACTAATGCTTTCTTGCAGTGTCCTATAATGGGCCTTCTGGTATACTTGCGAGACTTCACCACATGTAGAAACAACTTTATACACTCTTCTCTGAACTTGAGAAGCTACATACACTTGTCTTTCAACTGTTTTACAGTTGAATACTACTTTTCAGTGAATTCTAGTGGGTTGAAACACTGTTTTCTTGTGAAGTAACTCTATTTCACGGATTTCTGTAGTGTATAACATCCTTTCTAGACTAGAAACTTAGATTTTTATGTCTTTTACACTTGTTCTCACAAAATTCTATGATATTCATTACTATTTCCTCTGAATTACTACTGATTTCTAGCTGTTTCTTATAATGGGCCTTCTGCTCTACTTGGGGAACTTCACCACATGTAGAAACAACTTTATACAGTCTTCTGTGGACTTGCGAAGCTATATAAACTTGTCTTTCAACTGTTTTACAGTTAAATACTACTTTTCAGTGCATTCTGGTGGTTTGAAACACTGGTTTCATGTGAACTAACTCTATTTCAAGGATTTCTGCAGTGTACAACATCCTTTCTAGACTAGAGACTTACATTTTGATGTCTTTTACACTTGTTCTCTCTCTATTCTGTGATATTCATTAGTATTTGCTCTGAATGACTACTGATTTCTAGCTGTTTCCTATAAAGGGCCTTCTTTTCTACTTGTGGGACTTCACCACATGTAGAAACAACTTTATATACTCTTCTCTGAACTTGAGAAGCTACATACACTTGTCTTTCAACTGTTTTACAGTTGAATACTACTTTTCAGTGAATTCTAGTGGGTTGAAACACTGGTTCTTGTGAAGTAACTCTATTTCAAGGATTTCTGTAGTGTATAACATCCTTTCTAGACTAGAAACGTAGATTTTTATGTCTTTTACACTTGTTCTCACACAATTCTATGATATTCATTACTATTTCCTCTGAATTACTACTGATTTCTAGCTGTTTCTTATAATGGGCCTTCTGCTCTACTTGGGGAACTTCACCACATGTAGAAACAACTTTATAGTCTTCTGTGGACTTGCGAAGCTATATAAACTTGTCTTTCAACTGTTTTACAGTTAAATACTACTTTTCAGTGCATTCTGGTGGTTTGAAACACTGGTTTCATGTGAACTAACTCTATTTCAAGGATTTCTGCAGTGTACAACATCCTTTCTAGACTAGAGACTTACATTTTGATGTCTTTTACACTTGTTCTCTCTCTATTCTGTGATATTCATTAGTATTTGCTCTGAATGACTACTGATTTCTAGCTGTTTCCTATAAAGGGCCTTCTTTTCTACTTGTGGGACTTCACCACATGTAGAAACAACTTTATACACTCTTCTCTGAACTTGAGAAGCTACATACACTTGTCTTTCAACTGTTTTACAGTTGAATACTACTTTTCAGTGAATTCTAGTGGGTTGAAACACTGGTTCTTGTGAAGTAACTCTATTTCAAGGATTTCTGTAGTGTATAACATCCTTTCTAGACTAGAAACTTAGATTTTTATGTCTTTTACACTTGTTCTCACACAATTCTATGATATTCATTACTATTTCCTCTGAATTACTACTGATTTCTAGCTGTTTCTTATAATGGGCCTTCTGCTCTACTTGGGGAACTTCACCACATGTAGAAACAACTTTATACACTCTTCTGTGGACTTGCGAAGCTATATAAACTTGTCTTTCAACTGTTTTCCAGTTAAATACTTCTTTTCAGTGCATTCTGGTGGTTTGAAACACTGGTTTCATGTGAACTAACTCTATTTCAAGGATTTCTGCAGTGTACAACATCCTTTCTTGACTAGAGACTTACATTTTGATGTCTTTTACACTTGTTCTCTCTCTATTCTGTGATATTCATTAGTATTTGCTCTGAATGACTACTGATTTCTAGCTGTTTCCTATAATGGGCCTTCTTTTCTTCTTGTGGGACTTCACCACATGTAGAAACAACTTTATACACTCTTCTCTGAACTTGAGAAGCTACATACACTTGTCTTTCAACTGTTTTACAGTTGAATACTACTTTTCAGTGAATTCTAGTGGGTTGAAACACTGTTTTCTTGTGAAGTAACTGTATTTCAAGGATTTCTGTACTGTATAACATCCTTTCTAGACTAGAAACTTAGATTTTTATGTCTTTTACACTTGTTCTCACACAATTCTATGATATTCATTACTATTTCCTCTGAATTACTACTGATTTCTAGCTGTTTCTTATAATGGGCCTTCTGCTCTACTTGGGGAACTTCACCACATGTAGAAACAACTTTATACAGTCTTCTGTGGACTTGCGAAGCTATATAAACTTGTCTTTCAACTGTTTTACAGTTAAATACTACTTTTCAGTGCATTCTGGTGGTTTGAAACACTGGTTTCATGTGAACTAACTCTATTTCAAGGATTTCTGCAGTGTACAACATCCTTTCTAGACTAGAGACTTACATTTTGATGTCTTTTACACTTGTTCTCTCTCTATTCTGTGATATTCATTAGTATTTGCTCTGAATGACTACTGATTTCTAGCTGTTTCCTATAAAGGGCCTTCTTTTCTACTTGTGGGACTTCACCACATGTAGAAACAACTTTATACACTCTTCTCTGAACTTGAGAAGCTACATACACTTGTCTTTCAACTGTTTTACAGTTGAATACTACTTTTCAGTGAATTCTAGTGGGTTGAAACACTGGTTCTTGTGAAGTAACTCTATTTCAAGGATTTCTGTAGTGTATAACATCCTTTCTAGACTAGAAACTTAGATTTTTATGTCTTTTACACTTGTTCTCACACAATTCTATGATATTCATTACTATTTCCTCTGAATTACTACTGATTTCTAGCTGTTTCTTATAATGGGCCTTCTGCTCTACTTGGGGAACTTCACCACATGTAGAAACAACTTTATACACTCTTCTGTGGACTTGCGAAGCTATATAAACTTGTCTTTCAACTGTTTTACAGTTAAATACTTCTTTTCAGTGCATTCTGGTGGTTTGAAACACTGGTTTCATGTGAACTAACTCTATTTCAAGGATTTCTGCAGTGTACAACATCCTTTCTTGACTAGAGACTTACATTTTGATGTCTTTTACACTTGTTCTCTCTCTATTCTGTGATATTCATTAGTATTTGCTCTGAATGACTACTGATTTCTAGCTGTTTCCTATAATGGGCCTTCTTTTCTACTTGTGGGACTTCACCACATGTAGAAACAAATTTATACACTCTTCTCTGAACTTGAGAAGCTACATACACTTGTCTTTCAACTGTTTTACAGTTGAATACTACTTTTCAGTGAATTCTAGTGGGTTGAAACACTGGTTCTTGTGAAGTAACTCTATTTCAAGGATTTCTGTAGTGTATAACATCCTTTCTAGACTAGAAACTTAGATTTTTATGTCTTTTACACTTGTTCTCACACAATTCTATGATATTCATTACTATTTCCTCTGAATTACTACTGATTTCTAGCTGTTTCTTATAATGGGCCTTCTGCTCTACTTGGGGAACTTCACCACATGTAGAAACAACTTTATACAGTCTTCTGTGGACTTGCGAAGCTATATTAAACTTGTCTTTCAACTGTTTTACAGTTAAATACTACTTTTCAGTGCATTCTGGTGGTTTGAAACACTGGTTTCATGTGAACTAACTCTATTTCAAGGATTTCTGCAGTGTACAACATCCTTTCTAGACTAGAGACTTACATTTTGATGTCTTTTACACTTGTTCTCTCTCTATTCTGTGATATTCATTAGTATTTGCTCTGAATGACTACTGATTTCTAGCTGTTTCCTATAATGGGCCTTCTTTTCTACTTGTGGGACTTCACCACATGTAGAAACAACTTTATACACTCTTCTCTGAACTTGAGAAGCTACATACACTTGTCTTTCAACTGTTTTACAGTTGAATACTACTTTTCAGTGAATTCTAGTGGGTTGAAACACTGGTTCTTGTGAAGTAACTCTATTTCAAGGATTTCTGTAGTGTATAACATCCTTTCTAGACTAGAAACTTAGATTTTTATGTCTTTTACACTTGTTCTCACACAATTCTATGATATTCATTACTATTTCCTCTGAATTACTACTGATTTCTAGCTGTTTCTTATAATGGGCCTTCTGCTCTACTTGGGGAACTTCACCACATGTAGAAACAACTTTATACAGTCTTCTGTGGACTTGCGAAGCTATATAAACTTGTCTTTCAACTGTTTTACAGTTAAATACTTCTTTTCAGTGCATTCTGGTGGTTTGAAACACTGGTTTCATGTGAACTAACTCTATTTCAAGGATTTCTGCAGTGTACAACATCCTTTCTTGACTAGAGACTTACATTTTGATGTCTTTTACACTTGTTCTCTCTCTATTCTGTGATATTCATTAGTATTTGCTCTGAATGACTACTGATTTCTAGCTGTTTCCTATAATGGGCCTTCTTTTCTACTTGTGGGACTTCACCACATGTAGAAACAACTTTATACACTCTTCTCTGAACTTGAGAAGCTACATACACTTGTCTTTCAACTGTTTTACAGTTGAATACTACTTTTCAGTGAATTCTAGTGGGTTGAAACACTGTTTTCTTGTGAAGTAACTCTATTTCAAGGATTTCTGTAGTGTATAACATCCTTTCTAGACTAGAAACTTAGATTTTTATGTCTTTTACACTTGTTCTCTCTCTATTCTGTGATATTCATTAGTATTTGCTCTGAATGACTACTGATTTCTAGCTGTTTCCTATAATGGGCCTTCTTTTCTTCTTGTGGGACTTCACCACATGTAGAAACAACTTTATACACTCTTCTCTGAACTTGAGAAGCTACATACACTTGTCTTTCAACTGTTTTACAGTTGAATACTACTTTTCAGTGAATTCTAGTGGGTTGAAACACTGTTTTCTTGTGAAGTAACTCTATTTCAAGGATTTCTGTAGTGTATAACATCCTTTCTAGACTAGAAACTTAGATTTTTATGTCTTTTACACTTGTTCTCACACAATTCTATGATATTCATTACTATTTCCTCTGAATTACTACTGATTTCTAGCTGTTTCTTATAATGGGCCTTCTGCTCTACTTGGGGAACTTCACCACATGTAGAAACAACTTTATACAGTCTTCTGTGGACTTGCGAAGCTATATAAACTTGTCTTTCAACTGTTTTACAGTTAAATACTACTTTTCAGTGCATTCTGGTGGTTTGAAACACTGGTTTCATGTGAACTAACTCTATTTCAAGGATTTCTGCAGCGTACAACATCCTTTCTAGACTAGAGACTTACATTTTGATGTCTTTTACACTTGTTCTCTCTCTATTCTGTGATATTCATTAGTATTTGCTCTGAATGACTACTGATTTCTAGCTGTTTCCTATAATGGGCCTTCTTTTCTACTTGTGGGACTTCACCACATGTAGAAACAACTTTATACACTCTTCTCTGAACTTGAGAAGCTACATACACTTGTCTTTCAACTGTTTTACAGTTGAATACACTTTTCAGTGAATTCTAGTGGGTTGAAACACTGGTTCTTGTGAAGTAACTCTATTTCAAGGGATTTCTGTAGTGTATAACATCCTTTCTAGACTAGAAACTTAGATTTTTATGTCTTTTACACTTGTTCTCACACAATTCTATGATATTCATTACTATTTCCTCTGAATTACTACTGATTTCTAGCTGTTTCTTATAATGGGCCTTCTGCTCTACTTGGGGAACTTCACCACATGTAGAAACAACTTTATACAGTCTTCTGTGGACTTGCGAAGCTATATAAACTTGTCTTTCAACTGTTTTACAGTTAAATACTACTTTTCAGTGCATTCTGGTGGTTTGAAACACTGGTTTCATGTGAACTAACTCTATTTCAAGGATATCTGCAGTGTACAACATCCTTTCTAGACTAGAGACTTACATTTTGATGTCTTTTACACTTGTTCTCTCTCTATTCTGTGATATTCATTAGTATTTGCTCTGAATGACTACTGATTTCTAGCTGTTTCCTATAATGGGCCTTCTTTTCTACTTGTGGGACTTCACCACATGTAGAAACAACTTTATACACTCTTCTCTGAACTTGAGAAGCTACATACACTTGTCTTTCAACTGTTTTACAGTTGAATACTACTTTTCAGTGAATTCTAGTGGGTTGAAACACTGGTTCTTGTGAAGTAACTCTATTTCAAGGATTTCTGTAGTGTATAACATCCTTTCTAGACTAGAAACTTAGATTTTTATGTCTTTTACACTTGTTCTCACACAATTCTATGATATTCATTACTATTTCCTCTGAATTACTACTGATTTCTAGCTGTTTCTTATAATGGGCCTTCTGCTCTACTTGGGTAACTTCACCACATGTAGAAACAACTTTATACAGTCTTCTGTGGACTTGCGAAGCTATATAAACTTGTCTTTCAACTGTTTTACAGTTAAATACTACTTTTCAGTGCATTCTGGTGGTTTGAAACACTGGTTACATGTGAACTAACTCTATTTCAAGGATTTCTGCAGTGTACAACATCCTTTCTAGACTAGAGACTTACATTTTGATGTCTTTTACACTTGTTCTCTCTCTATTCTGTGATATTCATTAGTATTTGCTCTGAATGACTACTGATTTCTAGCTGTTTCCTATAAAGGGCCTTCTTTTCTACTTGTGGGACTTCACCACATGTAGAAACAACTTTATACACTCTTCTCTGAACTTGAGAAGCTACATACACTTGTCTTTCAACTGTTTTACAGTTGAATACTACTTTTCAGTGAATTCTAGTGGGTTGAAACACTGGTTCTTGTGAAGTAACTCTATTTCAAGGATTTCTGTAGTGTATAACATCCTTTCTAGACTAGAAACTTAGATTTTTATGTCTTTTACACTTGTTCTCACACAATTCTATGATATTCATTACTATTTCCTCTGAATTACTACTGATTTCTAGCTGTTTCTTATAATGGGCCTTCTGCTCTACTTGGGGAACTTCACCACATGTAGAAACAACTTTATACAGTCTTCTGTGGACTTGCGAAGCTATATAAACTTGTCTTTCAACTGTTTTACAGTTAAATACTACTTTTCAGTGCATTCTGGTGGTTTGAAACACTGGTTTCATGTGAACTAACTCTATTTCAAGGATTTCTGCAGTGTACAACATCCTTTCTAGACTAGAGACTTACATTTTGATGTCTTTTACACTTGTTCTCTCTCTATTCTGTGATATTCATTAGTATTTGCTCTGAATGACTACTGATTTCTAGCTGTTTCCTATAATGGGCCTTCTTTTCTACTTGTGGGACTTCACCACATGTAGAAACAACTTTATACACTCTTCTCTGAACTTGAGAAGCTACATACACTTGTCTTTCAACTGTTTTACAGTTGAATACTACTTTTCAGTGAATTCTAGTGGGTTGAAACACTGGTTCTTGTGAAGTAACTCTATTTCAAGGATTTCTGTAGTGTATAACATCCTTTCTAGACTAGAAACTTAGATTTTTATGTCTTTTACACTTGTTCTCACACAATTCTATGATATTCATTACTATTTCCTCTGAATTACTACTGATTTCTAGCTGTTTCTTATAATGGGCCTTCTGCTCTACTTGGGTAACTTCACCACATGTAGAAACAACTTTATACAGTCTTCTGTGGACTTGCGAAGCTATATAAACTTGTCTTTCAACTGTTTTACAGTTAAATACTACTTTTCAGTGCATTCTGGTGGTTTGAAACACTGGTTTCATGTGAACTAACTCTATTTCAAGGATTTCTGCAGTGTACAACATCCTTTCTAGACTAGAGACTTACATTTTGATGTCTTTTACACTTGTTCTCTCTCTATTCTGTGATATTCATTAGTATTTGCTCTGAATGACTACTGATTTCTAGCTGTTTCCTATAAAGGGCCTTCTTTTCTACTTGTGGGACTTCACCACATGTAGAAACAACTTTATACACTCTTCTCTGAACTTGAGAAGCTACATACACTTGTCTTTCAACTGTTTTACAGTTGAATACTACTTTTCAGTGAATTCTAGTGGGTTGAAACACTGGTTCTTGTGAAGTAACTCTATTTCAAGGATTTCTGTAGTGTATAACATCCTTTCTAGACTAGAAACTTAGATTTTTATGTCTTTTACACTTGTTCTCACACAATTCTATGATATTCATTACTATTTCCTCTGAATTACTACTGATTTCTAGCTGTTTCTTATAATGGGCCTTCTGCTCTACTTGGGGAACTTCACCACATGTAGAAACAACTTTATACAGTCTTCTGTGGACTTGCGAAGCTATATAAACTTGTCTTTCAACTGTTTTACAGTTAAATACTACTTTTCAGTGCATTCTGGTGGTTTGAAACACTGGTTTCATGTGAACTAACTCTATTTCAAGGATTTCTGCAGTGTACAACATCCTTTCTAGACTAGAGACTTACATTTTGATGTCTTTTACACTTGTTCTCTCTCTATTCTGTGATATTCATTAGTATTTGCTCTGAATGACTACTGATTTCTAGCTGTTTCCTATAATGGGCCTTCTTTTCTACTTGTGGGACTTCACCACATGTAGAAACAACTTTATACACTCTTCTCTGAACTTGAGAAGCTACATACACTTGTCTTTCAACTGTTTTACAGTTGAATACTACTTTTCAGTGAATTCTAGTGGGTTGAAACACTGTTTTCTTGTGAAGTAACTCTATTTCAAGGATTTCTGTAGTGTATAACATCCTTTCTAGACTAGAAACTTAGATTTTTATGTCTTTTACACTTGTTCTCTCTCTATTCTGTGATATTCATTAGTATTTGCTCTGAATGACTACTGATTTCTAGCTGTTTCCTATAATGGGCCTTCTTTTCTTCTTGTGGGACTTCACCACATGTAGAAACAACTTTATACACTCTTCTCTGAACTTGAGAAGCTACATACACTTGTCTTTCAACTGTTTTACAGTTGAATACTACTTTTCAGTGAATTCTAGTGGGTTGAAACACTGTTTTCTTGTGAAGTAACTCTATTTCAAGGATTTCTGTAGTGTATAACATCCTTTCTAGACTAGAAACTTAGATTTTTATGTCTTTTACACTTGTTCTCACACAATTCTATGATATTCATTACTATTTCCTCTGAATTACTACTGATTTCTAGCTGTTTCTTATAATGGGCCTTCTGCTCTACTTGGGGAACTTCACCACATGTAGAAACAACTTTATACAGTCTTCTGTGGACTTGCGAAGCTATATAAACTTGTCTTTCAACTGTTTTACAGTTAAATACTACTTTTCAGTGCATTCTGGTGGTTTGAAACACTGGTTTCATGTGAACTAACTCTATTTCAAGGATTTCTGCAGCGTACAACATCCTTTCTAGACTAGAGACTTACATTTTGATGTCTTTTACACTTGTTCTCTCTCTATTCTGTGATATTCATTAGTATTTGCTCTGAATGACTACTGATTTCTAGCTGTTTCCTATAAAGGGCCTTCTTTTCTACTTGTGGGACTTCACCACATGTAGAAACAACTTTATACACTCTTCTCTGAACTTGAGAAGCTACATACACTTGTCTTTCAACTGTTTTACAGTTGAATACTACTTTTCAGTGAATTCTAGTGGGTTGAAACACTGGTTCTTGTGAAGTAACTCTATTTCAAGGATTTCTGTAGTGTATAACATCCTTTCTAGACTAGAAACTTAGATTTTTATGTCTTTTACACTTGTTCTCACACAATTCTATGATATTCATTACTATTTCCTCTGAATTACTACTGATTTCTAGCTGTTTCTTATAATGGGCCTTCTGCTCTACTTGGGGAACTTCACCACATGTAGAAACAACTTTATACACTCTTCTGTGGACTTGCGAAGCTATATAAACTTGTCTTTCAACTGTTTTACAGTTAAATACTTCTTTTCAGTGCATTCTGGTGGTTTGAAACACTGGTTTCATGTGAACTAACTCTATTTCAAGGATTTCTGCAGTGTACAACATCCTTTCTTGACTAGAGACTTACATTTTGATGTCTTTTACACTTGTTCTCTCTCTATTCTGTGATATTCATTAGTATTTGCTCTGAATGACTACTGATTTCTAGCTGTTTCCTATAATGGGCCTTCTTTTCTACTTGTGGGACTTCACCACATGTAGAAACAACTTTATACACTCTTCTCTGAACTTGAGAAGCTACATACACTTGTCTTTCAACTGTTTTACAGTTGAATACTACTTTTCAGTGAATTCTAGTGGGTTGAAACACTGGTTCTTGTGAAGTAACTCTATTTCAAGGATTTCTGTAGTGTATAACATCCTTTCTAGACTAGAAACTTAGATTTTTATGTCTTTTACACTTGTTCTCACACAATTCTATGATATTCATTACTATTTCCTCTGAATTACTACTGATTTCTAGCTGTTTCTTATAATGGGCCTTCTGCTCTACTTGGGGAACTTCACCACATGTAGAAACAACTTTATACAGTCTTCTGTGGACTTGCGAAGCTATATAAACTTGTCTTTCAACTGTTTTACAGTTAAATACTACTTTTCAGTGCATTCTGGTGGTTTGAAACACTGGTTTCATGTGAACTAACTCTATTTCAAGGATTTCTGCAGTGTACAACATCCTTTCTAGACTAGAGACTTACATTTTGATGTCTTTTACACTTGTTCTCTCTCTATTCTGTTATATTCATTAGTATTTGCTCTGAATGACTACTGATTTCTAGCTGTTTCCTATAAAGGGCCTTCTTTTCTACTTGTGGGACTTCACCACATGTAGAAACAACTTTATACACTCTTCTCTGAACTTGAGAAGCTACATACACTTGTCTTTCAACTGTTTTACAGTTGAATACTACTTTTCAGTGAATTCTAGTGGGTTGAAACACTGGTTCTTGTGAAGTAACTCTATTTCAAGGATTTCTGTAGTGTATAACATCCTTTCTAGACTAGAAACTTAGATTTTTATGTCTTTTACACTTGTTCTCACAAAATTCTATGATATTCATTACTATTTCCTCTGAATTACTACTGATTTCTAGCTGTTTCTTATAATGGGCCTTCTGCTCTACTTGGGGAACTTCACCACATGTAGAAACAACTTTATACAGTCTTCTGTGGACTTGCGAAGCTATATAAACTTGTCTTTCAACTGTTTTACAGTTAAATACTACTTTTCAGTGCATTCTGGTGGTTTGAAACACTGGTTTCATGTGAACTAACTCTATTTCAAGGATTTCTGCAGTGTACAACATCCTTTCTAGACTAGAGACTTACATTTTGATGTCTTTTACACTTGTTCTCTCTCTATTCTGTGATATTCATTAGTATTTGCTCTGAATGACTACTGATTTCTAGCTGTTTCCTATAATGGGCCTTCTTTTCTACTTGTGGGACTTCACCACATGTAGAAACAACTTTATACACTCTTCTCTGAACTTGAGAAGCTACATACACTTCTCTTTCAACTGTTTTACAGTTGAATACTACTTTTCAGTGAATTCTAGTGGGTTGAAACACTGTTTTCTTGTGAAGTAACTCTATTTCAAGGATTTCTGTAGTGTATAACATCCTTTCTAGACTAGAAACTTAGATTTTTATGTCTTTTACACTTGTTCTCTCTCTATTCTGTGATATTCATTAGTATTTGCTCTGAATGACTACTGATTTCTAGCTGTTTCCTATAATGGGCCTTCTTTTCTTCTTGTGGGACTTCACCATATGTAGAAACAACTTTATACACTCTTCTCTGAACTTGAGAAGCTACATACACTTGTCTTTCAACTGTTTTACAGTTGAATACTACTTTTCAGTGAATTCTAGTGGGTTGAAACACTGTTTTCTTGTGAAGTAACTCTATTTCAAGGATTTCTGTAGTGTATAACATCCTTTCTAGACTAGAAACTTAGATTTTTATGTCTTTTACACTTGTTCTCACACAATTCTATGATATTCATTACTATTTCCTCTGAATTACTACTGATTTCTAGCTGTTTCTTATAATGGGCCTTCTGCTCTACTTGGGGAACTTCACCACATGTAGAAACAACTTTATACAGTCTTCTGTGGACTTGCGAAGCTATATAAACTTGTCTTTCAACTGTTTTACAGTTAAATACTACTTTTCAGTGCATTCTGGTGGTTTGAAACACTGGTTTCATGTGAACTAACTCTATTTCAAGGATTTCTGCAGTGTACAACATCCTTTCTAGACTAGAGACTTACATTTTGATGTCTTTTACACTTGTTCTCTCTCTATTCTGTGATATTCATTAGTATTTGCTCTGAATGACTACTGATTTCTAGCTGTTTCCTATAAAGGGCCTTCTTTTCTACTTGTGGGACTTCACCACATGTAGAAACAACTTTATACACTCTTCTCTGAACTTGAGAAGCTACATACACTTGTCTTTCAACTGTTTTACAGTTGAATACTACTTTTCAGTGAATTCTAGTGGGTTGAAACACTGGTTCTTGTGAAGTAACTCTATTTCAAGGATTTCTGTAGTGTATAACATCCTTTCTAGACTAGAAACTTAGATTTTTATGTCTTTTACACTTGTTCTCACACAATTCTATGATATTCATTACTATTTCCTCTGAATTACTACTGATTTCTAGCTGTTTCTTATAATGGGCCTTCTGCTCTACTTGGGGAACTTCACCACATGTAGAAACAACTTTATACAGTCTTCTGTGGACTTGCGAAGCTATATAAACTTGTCTTTCAACTGTTTTACAGTTAAATACTACTTTTCAGTGCATTCTGGTGGTTTGAAACACTGGTTTCATGTGAACTAACTCTATTTCAAGGATTTCTGCAGTGTACAACATCCTTTCTTGACTAGAGACTTACATTTTGATGTCTTTTACACTTGTTCTCTCTCTATTCTGTGATATTCATTAGTATTTGCTCTGAATGACTACTGATTTCTAGCTGTTTCCTATAATGGGCCTTCTTTTCTACTTGTGGGACTTCACCACATGTAGAAACAACTTTATACACTCTTCTCTGAACTTGAGAAGCTACATACACTTGTCTTTCAACTGTTTTACAGTTGAATACTACTTTTCAGTGAATTCTAGTGGGTTGAAACACTGGTTCTTGTGAAGTAACTCTATTTCAAGGATTTCTGTAGTGTATAACATCCTTTCTAGACTAGAAACTTAGATTTTTATGTCTTTTACACTTGTTCTCACACAATTCTATGATATTCATTACTATTTCCTCTGAATTACTACTGATTTCTAGCTGTTTCTTATAATGGGCCTTCTGCTCTACTTGGGGAACTTCACCACATGTAGAAACAACTTTATACAGTCTTCTGTGGACTTGCGAAGCTATATAAACTTGTCTTTCAACTGTTTTACAGTTAAATACTACTTTTCAGTGCATTCTGGTGGTTTGAAACACTGGTTTCATGTGAACTAACTCTATTTCAAGGATTTCTGCAGTGTACAACATCCTTTCTAGACTAGAGACTTACATTTTGATGTCTTTTACACTTGTTCTCTCTCTATTCTGTTATATTCATTAGTATTTGCTCTGAATGACTACTGATTTCTAGCTGTTTCCTATAAAGGGCCTTCTTTTCTACTTGTGGGACTTCACCACATGTAGAAACAACTTTATACACTCTTCTCTGAACTTGAGAAGCTACATACACTTGTCTTTCAACTGTTTTACAGTTGAATACTACTTTTCAGTGAATTCTAGTGGGTTGAAACACTGGTTCTTGTGAAGTAACTCTATTTCAAGGATTTCTGTAGTGTATAACATCCTTTCTAGACTAGAAACTTAGATTTTTATGTCTTTTACACTTGTTCTCACAAAATTCTATGATATTCATTACTATTTCCTCTGAATTACTACTGATTTCTAGCTGTTTCTTATAATGGGCCTTCTGCTCTACTTGGGGAACTTCACCACATGTAGAAACAACTTTATACAGTCTTCTGTGGACTTGCGAAGCTATATAAACTTGTCTTTCAACTGTTTTACAGTTAAATACTACTTTTCAGTGCATTCTGGTGGTTTGAAACACTGGTTTCATGTGAACTAACTCTATTTCAAGGATTTCTGCAGTGTACAACATCCTTTCTAGACTAGAGACTTACATTTTGATGTCTTTTACACTTGTTCTCTCTCTATTCTGTGATATTCATTAGTATTTGCTCTGAATGACTACTGATTTCTAGCTGTTTCCTATAATGGGCCTTCTTTTCTACTTGTGGGACTTCACCACATGTAGAAACAACTTTATACACTCTTCTCTGAACTTGAGAAGCTACATACACTTCTCTTTCAACTGTTTTACAGTTGAATACTACTTTTCAGTGAATTCTAGTGGGTTGAAACACTGTTTTCTTGTGAAGTAACTCTATTTCAAGGATTTCTGTAGTGTATAACATCCTTTCTAGACTAGAAACTTAGATTTTTATGTCTTTTACACTTGTTCTCTCTCTATTCTGTGATATTCATTAGTATTTGCTCTGAATGACTACTGATTTCTAGCTGTTTCCTATAATGGGCCTTCTTTTCTTCTTGTGGGACTTCACCATATGTAGAAACAACTTTATACACTCTTCTCTGAACTTGAGAAGCTACATACACTTGTCTTTCAACTGTTTTACAGTTGAATACTACTTTTCAGTGAATTCTAGTGGGTTGAAACACTGTTTTCTTGTGAAGTAACTCTATTTCAAGGATTTCTGTAGTGTATAACATCCTTTCTAGACTAGAAACTTAGATTTTTATGTCTTTTACACTTGTTCTCACACAATTCTATGATATTCATTACTATTTCCTCTGAATTACTACTGATTTCTAGCTGTTTCTTATAATGGGCCTTCTGCTCTACTTGGGGAACTTCACCACATGTAGAAACAACTTTATACAGTCTTCTGTGGACTTGCGAAGCTATATAAACTTGTCTTTCAACTGTTTTACAGTTAAATACTACTTTTCAGTGCATTCTGGTGGTTTGAAACACTGGTTTCATGTGAACTAACTCTATTTCAAGGATTTCTGCAGTGTACAACATCCTTTCTAGACTAGAGACTTACATTTTGATGTCTTTTACACTTGTTCTCTCTCTATTCTGTGATATTCATTAGTATTTGCTCTGAATGACTACTGATTTCTAGCTGTTTCCTATAAAGGGCCTTCTTTTCTACTTGTGGGACTTCACCACATGTAGAAACAACTTTATACACTCTTCTCTGAACTTGAGAAGCTACATACACTTGTCTTTCAACTGTTTTACAGTTGAATACTACTTTTCAGTGAATTCTAGTGGGTTGAAACACTGGTTCTTGTGAAGTAACTCTATTTCAAGGATTTCTGTAGTGTATAACATCCTTTCTAGACTAGAAACTTAGATTTTTATGTCTTTTACACTTGTTCTCACACAATTCTATGATATTCATTACTATTTCCTCTGAATTACTACTGATTTCTAGCTGTTTCTTATAATGGGCCTTCTGCTCTACTTGGGGAACTTCACCACATGTAGAAACAACTTTATACAGTCTTCTGTGGACTTGCGAAGCTATATAAACTTGTCTTTCAACTGTTTTACAGTTAAATACTACTTTTCAGTGCATTCTGGTGGTTTGAAACACTGGTTTCATGTGAACTAACTCTATTTCAAGGATTTCTGCAGTGTACAACATCCTTTCTAGACTAGAGACTTACATTTTGATGTCTTTTACACTTGTTCTCTCTCTATTCTGTGATATTCATTAGTATTTGCTCTGAATGACTACTGATTTCTAGCTGTTTCCTATAATGGGCCTTCTTTTCTACTTGTGGGACTTCACCACATGTAGAAACAACTTTATACACTCTTCTCTGAACTTGAGAAGCTACATACACTTGTCTTTCAACTGTTTTACAGTTGAATACTACTTTTCAGTGAATTCTAGTGGGTTGAAACACTGGTTCTTGTGAAGTAACTCTATTTCAAGGATTTCTGTAGTGTATAACATCCTTTCTAGACTAGAAACTTAGATTTTTATGTCTTTTACACTTGTTCTCACACAATTCTATGATATTCATTACTATTTCCTCTGAATTACTACTGATTTCTAGCTGTTTCTTATAATGGGCCTTCTGCTCTACTTGGCGAACTTCACCACATGTAGAAACAACTTTATACAGTCTTCTGTGGACTTGCGAAGCTATATAAACTTGTCTTTCAACTGTTTTACAGTTAAATACTTCTTTTCAGTGCATTCTGGTGGTTTGAAACACTGGTTTCATGTGAACTAACTCTATTTCAAGGATTTCTGCAGTGTACAACATCCTTTCTTGACTAGAGACTTACATTTTGATGTCTTTTACACTTGTTCTCTCTCTATTCTGTGATATTCATTAGTATTTGCTCTGAATGACTACTGATTTCTAGCTGTTTCCTATAATGGGCCTTCTTTTCTACTTGTGGGACTTCACCACATGTAGAAACAACTTTATACACTCTTCTCTGAACTTGAGAAGCTACATACACTTGTCTTTCAACTGTTTTACAGTTGAATACTACTTTTCAGTGAATTCTAGTGGGTTGAAACACTGGTTCTTGTGAAGTAACTCTATTTCAAGGATTTCTGTAGTGTATAACATCCTTTCTAGACTAGAAACTAAGATTTTTATGTCTTTTACACTTGTTCTCACACAATTCTATGATATTCATTACTATTTCCTCTGAATTACTACTGATTTCTAGCTGTTTCTTATAATGGGCCTTCTGCTCTACTTGGGGAACTTCACCACATGTAGAAACAACTTTATACAGTCTTCTGTGGACTTGCGAAGCTATATAAACTTGTCTTTCAACTGTTTTACAGTTAAATACTACTTTTCAGTGCATTCTGGTGGTTTGAAACACTGGTTTCATGTGAACTAACTCTATTTCAAGGATTTCTGCAGTGTACAACATCCTTTCTAGACTAGAGACTTACATTTTGATGTCTTTTACACTTGTTCTCTCTCTATTCTGTGATATTCATTAGTATTTGCTCTGAATGACTACTGATTTCTAGCTGTTTCCTATAATGGGCCTTCTTTTCTACTTGTGGGACTTCACCACATGTAGAAACAACTTTATACACTCTTCTCTGAACTTGAGAAGCTACATACACTTGTCTTTCAACTGTTTTACAGTTGAATACTACTTTTCAGTGAATTCTAGTGGGTTGAAACACTGGTTCTCGTGAAGTAACTCTATTTCAAGGATTTCTGTAGTGTATAACATCCTTTCTAGACTAGAAACTTAGATTTTTATGTCTTTTACACTTGTTCTCTCTCTATTCTGTGATATTCATTAGTATTTGCTCTGAATGACTACTGATTTCTAGCTGTTTCCTATAATGGGCCTTCTTTTCTTCTTGTGGGACTTCACCACATGTAGAAACAACTTTATACACTCTTCTCTGAACTTGAGAAGCTACATACACTTGTCTTTCAACTGTTTTACAGTTGAATACTACTTTTCAGTGAATTCTAGTGGGTTGAAACACTGTTTTCTTGTGAAGTAACTCTATTTCAAGGATTTCTGTAGTGTATAACATCCTTTCTAGACTAGAAACTTAGATTTTTATGTCTTTTACACTTGTTCTCACACAATTCTATGATATTCATTACTATTTCCTCTGAATTACTACTGATTTCTAGCTGTTTCTTATAATGGGCCTTCTGCTCTACTTGGGGAACTTCACCACATGTAGAAACAACTTTATACAGTCTTCTGTGGACTTGCGAAGCTATATAAACTTGTCTTTCAACTGTTTTACAGTTAAATACTACTTTTCAGTGCATTCTGGTGGTTTGAAACACTGGTTTCATGTGAACTAACTCTATTTCAAGGATTTCTGCAGCGTACAACATCCTTTCTAGACTAGAGACTTACATTTTGATGTCTTTTACACTTGTTCTCTCTCTATTCTGTGATATTCATTAGTATTTGCTCTGAATGACTACTGATTTCTAGCTGTTTCCTATAAAGGGCCTTCTTTTCTACTTGTGGGACTTCACCACATGTAGAAACAACTTTATACACTCTTCTCTGAACTTGAGAAGCTACATACACTTGTCTTTCAACTGTTTTACAGTTGAATACTACTTTTCAGTGAATTCTAGTGGGTTGAAACACTGGTTCTTGTGAAGTAACTCTATTTCAAGGATTTCTGTAGTGTATAACATCCTTTCTAGACTAGAAACTTAGATTTTTATGTCTTTTACACTTGTTCTCACACAATTCTATGATATTCATTACTATTTCCTCTGAATTACTACTGATTTCTAGCTGTTTCTTATAATGGGCCTTCTGCTCTACTTGGGGAACTTCACCACATGTAGAAACAACTTTATACACTCTTCTGTGGACTTGCGAAGCTATATAAACTTGTCTTTCAACTGTTTTACAGTTAAATACTTCTTTTCAGTGCATTCTGGTGGTTTGAAACACTGGTTTCATGTGAACTAACTCTATTTCAAGGATTTCTGCAGTGTACAACATCCTTTCTTGACTAGAGACTTACATTTTGATGTCTTTTACACTTGTTCTCTCTCTATTCTGTGATATTCATTAGTATTTGCTCTGAATGACTACTGATTTCTAGCTGTTTCCTATAATGGGCCTTCTTTTCTACTTGTGGGACTTCACCACATGTAGAAACAACTTTATACACTCTTCTCTGAACTTGAGAAGCTACATACACTTGTCTTTCAACTGTTTTACAGTTGAATACTACTTTTCAGTGAATTCTAGTGGGTTGAAACACTGGTTCTTGTGAAGTAACTCTATTTCAAGGATTTCTGTAGTGTATAACATCCTTTCTAGACTAGAAACTTAGATTTTTATGTCTTTTACACTTGTTCTCTCTCTATTCTGTGATATTCATTAGTATTTGCTCTGAATGACTACTGATTTCTAGCTGTTTCCTATAATGGGCCTTCTTTTCTTCTTGTGGGACTTCACCACATGTAGAAACAACTTTATACACTCTTCTCTGAACTTGAGAAGCTACATACACTTGTCTTTCAACTGTTTTACAGTTGAATACTACTTTTCAGTGAATTCTAGTGGGTTGAAACACTGTTTTCTTGTGAAGTAACTCTATTTCAAGGATTTCTGTAGTGTATAACATCCTTTCTAGACTAGAAACTTAGATTTTTATGTCTTTTACACTTGTTCTCACACAATTCTATGATATTCATTACTATTTCCTCTGAATTACTACTGATTTCTAGCTGTTTCTTATAATGGGCCTTCTGCTCTACTTGGGGAACTTCACCACATGTAGAAACAACTTTATACAGTCTTCTGTGGACTTGCGAAGCTATATAAACTTGTCTTTCAACTGTTTTACAGTTAAATACTACTTTTCAGTGCATTCTGGTGGTTTGAAACACTGGTTTCATGTGAACTAACTCTATTTCAAGGATTTCTGCAGTGTACAACATCCTTTCTAGACTAGAGACTTACATTTTGATGTCTTTTACACTTGTTCTCTCTCTATTCTGTGATATTCATTAGTATTTGCTCTGAATGACTACTGATTTCTAGCTGTTTCCTATAAAGGGCCTTCTTTTCTACTTGTGGGACTTCACCACATGTAGAAACAACTTTATACACTCTTCTCTGAACTTGAGAAGCTACATACACTTGTCTTTCAACTGTTTTACAGTTGAATACTACTTTTCAGTGAATTCTAGTGGGTTGAAACACTGGTTCTTGTGAAGTAACTCTATTTCAAGGATTTCTGTAGTGTATAACATCCTTTCTAGACTAGAAACTTAGATTTTTATGTCTTTTACACTTGTTCTCACACAATTCTATGATATTCATTACTATTTCCTCTGAATTACTACTGATTTCTAGCTGTTTCTTATAATGGGCCTTCTGCACTACTTGGGGAACTTCACCACATGTAGAAACAACTTTATACAGTCTTCTGTGGACTTGCGAAGCTATATAAACTTGTCTTCCAACTGTTTTACAGTTAAATACTACTTTTCAGTGCATTCTGGTGGTTTGAAACACTGGTTTCATGTGAACTAACTCTATTTCAAGGATTTCTGCAGTGTACAACATCCTTTCTAGACTAGAGACTTACATTTTGATGTCTTTTACACTTGTTCTCTCTCTATTCTGTGATATTCATTAGTATTTGCTCTGAATGACTACTGATTTCTAGCTGTTTCCTATAATGGGCCTTCTTTTCTACTTGTGGGACTTCACCACATGTAGAAACAACTTTATACACTCTTCTCTGAACTTGAGAAGCTACATACACTTGTCTTTCAACTGTTTTACAGTTGAATACTACTTTTCAGTGAATTCTAGTGGGTTGAAACACTGGTTCTTGTGAAGTAACTCTATTTCAAGGATTTCTGTAGTGTATAACATCCTTTCTAGACTAGAAACTTAGATTTTTATGTCTTTTACACTTGTTCTCACACAATTCTATGATATTCATTACTATTTCCTCTGAATTACTACTGATTTCTAGCTGTTTCTTATAATGGGCCTTCTGCTCTACTTGGGGAACTTCACCACATGTAGAAACAACTTTATACAGTCTTCTGTGGACTTGCGAAGCTATATAAACTTGTCTTTCAACTGTTTTACAGTTAAATACTTCTTTTCAGTGCATTCTGGTGGTTTGAAACACTGGTTTCATGTGAACTAACTCTATTTCAAGGATTTCTGCAGTGTACAACATCCTTTCTTGACTAGAGACTTACATTTTGATGTCTTTTACACTTGTTCTCTCTCTATTCTGTGATATTCATTAGTATTTGCTCTGAATGACTACTGATTTCTAGCTGTTTCCTATAATGGGCCTTCTTTTCTACTTGTGGGACTTCACCACATGTAGAAACAACTTTATACACTCTTCTCTGAACTTGAGAAGCTACATACACTTGTCTTTCAACTGTTTTACAGTTGAATACTACTTTTCAGTGAATTCTAGTGGGTTGAAACACTGGTTCTTGTGAAGTAACTCTATTTCAAGGATTTCTGTAGTGTATAACATCCTTTCTAGACTAGAAACTTAGATTTTTATGTCTTTTACACTTGTTCTCACACAATTCTATGATATTCATTACTATTTCCTCTGAATTACTACTGATTTCTAGCTGTTTCTTATAATGGGCCTTCTGCTCTACTTGGGGAACTTCACCACATGTAGAAACAACTTTATACAGTCTTCTGTGGACTTGCGAAGCTATATAAACTTGTCTTTCAACTGTTTTACAGTTAAATACTACTTTTCAGTGCATTCTGGTGGTTTGAAACACTGGTTTCATGTGAACTAACTCTATTTCAAGGATTTCTGCAGTGTACAACATCCTTTCTAGACTAGAGACTTACATTTTGATGTCTTTTACACTTGTTCTCTCTCTATTCTGTGATATTCATTAGTATTTGCTCTGAATGACTACTGATTTCTAGCTGTTTCCTATAATGGGCCTTCTTTTCTACTTGTGGGACTTCACCACATGTAGAAACAACTTTATACACTCTTCTCTGAACTTGAGAAGCTACATACACTTGTCTTTCAACTGTTTTACAGTTGAATACTACTTTTCAGTGAATTCTAGTGGGTTGAAACACTGGTTCTTGTGAAGTAACTCTATTTCAAGGATTTCTGTAGTGTATAACATCCTTTCTAGACTAGAAACTTAGATTTTTATGTCTTTTACACTTGTTCTCTCTCTATTCTGTGATATTCATTAGTATTTGCTCTGAATGACTACTGATTTCTAGCTGTTTCCTATAATGGGCCTTCTTTTCTTCTTGTGGGACTTCACCACATGTAGAAACAACTTTATACACTCTTCTCTGAACTTGAGAAGCTACATACACTTGTCTTTCAACTGTTTTACAGTTGAATACTACTTTTCAGTGAATTCTAGTGGGTTGAAACACTGTTTTCTTGTGAAGTAACTCTATTTCAAGGATTTCTGTAGTGTATAACATCCTTTCTAGACTAGAAACTTAGATTTTTATGTCTTTTACACTTGTTCTCACACAATTCTATGATATTCATTACTATTTCCTCTGAATTACTACTGATTTCTAGCTGTTTCTTATAATGGGCCTTCTGCTCTACTTGGGGAACTTCACCACATGTAGAAACAACTTTATACAGTCTTCTGTGGACTTGCGAAGCTATATAAACTTGTCTTTCAACTGTTTTACAGTTAAATACTACTTTTCAGTGCATTCTGGTGGTTTGAAACACTGGTTTCATGTGAACTAACTCTATTTCAAGGATTTCTGCAGCGTACAACATCCTTTCTAGACTAGAGACTTACATTTTGATGTCTTTTACACTTGTTCTCTCTCTATTCTGTGATATTCATTAGTATTTGCTCTGAATGACTACTGATTTCTAGCTGTTTCCTATAAAGGGCCTTCTTTTCTACTTGTGGGACTTCACCACATGTAGAAACAACTTTATACACTCTTCTCTGAACTTGAGAAGCTACATACACTTGTCTTTCAACTGTTTTACAGTTGAATACTACTTTTCAGTGAATTCTAGTGGGTTGAAACACTGGTTCTTGTGAAGTAACTCTATTTCAAGGATTTCTGTAGTGTATAACATCCTTTCTAGACTAGAAACTTAGATTTTTATGTCTTTTACACTTGTTCTCACACAATTCTATGATATTCATTACTATTTCCTCTGAATTACTACTGATTTCTAGCTGTTTCTTATAATGGGCCTTCTGCTCTACTTGGGGAACTTCACCACATGTAGAAACAACTTTATACACTCTTCTGTGGACTTGCGAAGCTATATAAACTTGTCTTTCAACTGTTTTACAGTTAAATACTTCTTTTCAGTGCATTCTGGTGGTTTGAAACACTGGTTTCATGTGAACTAACTCTATTTCAAGGATTTCTGCAGTGTACAACATCCTTTCTTGACTAGAGACTTACATTTTGATGTCTTTTACACTTGTTCTCTCTCTATTCTGTGATATTCATTAGTATTTGCTCTGAATGACTACTGATTTCTAGCTGTTTCCTATAATGGGCCTTCTTTTCTACTTGTGGGACTTCACCACATGTAGAAACAACTTTATACACTCTTCTCTGAACTTGAGAAGCTACATACACTTGTCTTTCAACTGTTTTACAGTTGAATACTACTTTTCAGTGAATTCTAGTGGGTTGAAACACTGGTTCTTGTGAAGTAACTCTATTTCAAGGATTTCTGTAGTGTATAACATCCTTTCTAGACTAGAAACTTAGATTTTTATGTCTTTTACACTTGTTCTCACACAATTCTATGATATTCATTACTATTTCCTCTGAATTACTACTGATTTCTAGCTGTTTCTTATAATGGGCCTTCTGCTCTACTTGGGGAACTTCACCACATGTAGAAACAACTTTATACAGTCTTCTGTGGACTTGCGAAGCTATATAAACTTGTCTTTCAACTGTTTTACAGTTAAATACTACTTTTCAGTGCATTCTGGTGGTTTGAAACACTGGTTTCATGTGAACTAACTCTATTTCAAGGATTTCTGCAGTGTACAACATCCTTTCTAGACTAGAGACTTACATTTTGATGTCTTTTACACTTGTTCTCTCTCTATTCTGTGATATTCATTAGTATTTGCTCTGAATGACTACTGATTTCTAGCTGTTTCCTATAAAGGGCCTTCTTTTCTACTTGTGGGACTTCACCACATGTAGAAACAACTTTATACACTCTTCTCTGAACTTGAGAAGCTACATACACTTGTCTTTCAACTGTTTTACAGTTGAATACTACTTTTCAGTGAATTCTAGTGGGTTGAAACACTGGTTCTTGTGAAGTAACTCTATTTCAAGGATTTCTGTAGTGTATAACATCCTTTCTAGACTAGAAACTTAGATTTTTATGTCTTTTACACTTGTTCTCACACAATTCTATGATATTCATTACTATTTCCTCTGAATTACTACTGATTTCTAGCTGTTTCTTATAATGGGCCTTCTGCTCTACTTGGGGAACTTCACCACATGTAGAAACAACTTTATACAGTCTTCTGTGGACTTGCGAAGCTATATAAACTTGTCTTTCAACTGTTTTACAGTTAAATACTACTTTTCAGTGCATTCTGGTGGTTTGAAACACTGGTTTCATGTGAACTAACTCTATTTCAAGGATTTCTGCAGTGTACAACATCCTTTCTAGACTAGAGACTTACATTTTGATGTCTTTTACACTTGTTCTCTCTCTATTCTGTGATATTCATTAGTATTTGCTCTGAATGACTACTGATTTCTAGCTGTTTCCTATAATGGGCCTTCTTTTCTACTTGTGGGACTTCACCACATGTAGAAACAACTTTATACACTCTTCTCTGAACTTGAGAAGCTACATACACTTGTCTTTCAACTGTTTTACAGTTGAATACTACTTTTCAGTGAATTCTAGTGGGTTGAAACACTGGTTCTTGTGAAGTAACTCTATTTCAAGGATTTCTGTAGTGTATAACATCCTTTCTAGACTAGAAACTTAGATTTTTATGTCTTTTACACTTGTTCTCACACAATTCTATGATATTCATTACTATTTCCTCTGAATTACTACTGATTTCTAGCTGTTTCTTATAATGGGCCTTCTGCTCTACTTGGGGAACTTCACCACATGTAGAAACAACTTTATACAGTCTTCTGTGGACTTGCGAAGCTATATAAACTTGTCTTTCAACTGTTTTACAGTTAAATACTACTTTTCAGTGCATTCTGGTGGTTTAAAACACTGGTTTCATGTGAACTAACTCTATTTCAAGGATTTCTGCAGTGTACAACATCCTTTCTAGACTAGAGACTTACATTTTGATGTCTTTTACACTTGTTCTCTCTCTATTCTGTGATATTCATTAGTATTTGCTCTGAATGACTACTGATTTCTAGCTGTTTCCTATAAAGGGCCTTCTTTTCTACTTGTGGGACTTCACCACATGTAGAAACAACTTTATACACTCTTCTCTGAACTTGAGAAGCTACATACACTTGTCTTTCAACTGTTTTACAGTTGAATACTACTTTTCAGTGAATTCTAGTGGGTTGAAACACTGGTTCTTGTGAAGTAACTCTATTTCAAGGATTTCTGTAGTGTATAACATCCTTTCTAGACTAGAAACTTAGATTTTTATGTCTTTTACACTTGTTCTCACACAATTCTATGATATTCATTACTATTTCCTCTGAATTACTACTGATTTCTAGCTGTTTCTTATAATGGGCCTTCTGCTCTACTTGGGGAACTTCACCACATGTAGAAACAACTTTATACAGTCTTCTGTGGACTTGCGAAGCTATATAAACTTGTCTTTCAACTGTTTTACAGTTAAATACTACTTTTCAGTGCATTCTGGTGGTTTGAAACACTGGTTTCATGTGAACTAACTCTATTTCAAGGATTTCTGCAGTGTACAACATCCTTTCTAGACTAGAGACTTACATTTTGATGTCTTTTACACTTGTTCTCTCTCTATTCTGTGATATTCATTAGTATTTGCTCTGAATGACTACTGATTTCTAGCTGTTTCCTATAATGGGCCTTCTTTTCTACTTGTGGGACTTCACCACATGTAGAAACAACTTTATACACTCTTCTCTGAACTTGAGAAGCTACATACACTTGTCTTTCAACTGTTTTACAGTTGAATACTACTTTTCAGTGAATTCTAGTGGGTTGAAACACTGGTTCTTGTGAAGTAACTCTATTTCAAGGATTTCTGTAGTGTATAACATCCTTTCTAGACTAGAAACTTAGATTTTTATGTCTTTTACACTTGTTCTCACACAATTCTATGATATTCATTACTATTTCCTCTGAATTACTACTGATTTCTAGCTGTTTCTTATAATGGGCCTTCTGCTCTACTTGGGGAACTTCACCACATGTAGAAACAACTTTATACAGTCTTCTGTGGACTTGCGAAGCTATATAAACTTGTCTTTCAACTGTTTTACAGTTAAATACTTCTTTTCAGTGCATTCTGGTGGTTTGAAACACTGGTTTCATGTGAACTAACTCTATTTCAAGGATTTCTGCAGTGTACAACATCCTTTCTTGACTAGAGACTTACATTTTGATGTCTTTTACACTTGTTCTCTCTCTATTCTGTGATATTCATTAGTATTTGCTCTGAATGACTACTGATTTCTAGCTGTTTCCTATAATGGGCCTTCTTTTCTACTTGTGGGACTTCACCACATGTAGAAACAACTTTATACACTCTTCTCTGAACTTGAGAAGCTACATACACTTGTCTTTCAACTGTTTTATAGTTGAATACTACTTTTCAGTGAATTCTAGTGGGTTGAAACACTGTTTTCTTGTGAAGTAACTCTATTTCAAGGATTTCTGTAGTGTATAACATCCTTTCTAGACTAGAAACTTAGATTTTTATGTCTTTTACACTTGTTCTCTCTCTATTCTGTGATATTCATTAGTATTTGCTCTGAATTACTACTGATTTCTAGCTGTTTCTTATAATGGGCCTTCTGCTCTACTTGGGGAACTTCACCACATGTAGAAACAACTTTATACAGTCTTCTGTGGACTTGCGAAGGTATATAAACTTGTCTTTCAACTGTTTTACAGTTAAATACTACTTTTCAGTGCATTCTGGTGGTTTGAAACACTGGTTTCATGTGAACTAACTCTATTTCAAGGATTTCTGCAGCGTACAACATCCTTTCTAGACTAGAGACTTACATTTTGATGTCTTTTACACTTGTTCTCTCTCTATTCTGTGATATTCATTAGTATTTGCTCTGAATGACTACTGATTTCTAGCTGTTTCCTATAAAGGGCCTTCTTTTCTACTTGTGGGACTTCACCACATGTAGAAACAACTTTATACACTCTTCTCTGAACTTGAGAAGCTACATACACTTGTCTTTCAACTGTTTTACAGTTGAATACTACTTTTCAGTGAATTCTAGTGGGTTGAAACACTGGTTCTTGTGAAGTAACTCTATTTCAAGGATTTCTGTAGTGTATAACATCCTTTCTAGACTAGAAACTTAGATTTTTATGTCTTTTACACTTGTTCTCACACAATTCTATGATATTCATTACTATTTCCTCTGAATTACTACTGATTTCTAGCTGTTTCTTATAATGGGCCTTCTGCTCTACTTGGGGAACTTCACCACATGTAGAAACAACTTTATACACTCTTCTGTGGACTTGCGAAGCTATATAAACTTGTCTTTCAACTGTTTTACAGTTAAATACTTCTTTTCAGTGCATTCTGGTGGTTTGAAACACTGGTTTCATGTGAACTAACTCTATTTCAAGGATTTCTGCAGTGTACAACATCCTTTCTTGACTAGAGACTTACATTTTGATGTCTTTTACACTTGTTCTCTCTCTATTCTGTGATATTCATTAGTATTTGCTCTGAATGACTACTGATTTCTGGCTGTTTCCTATAATGGGCCTTCTTTTCTACTTGTGGGACTTCACCACATGTAGAAACAACTTTATACACTCTTCTCTGAACTTGAGAAGCTACATACACTTGTCTTTCAACTGTTTTACAGTTGAATACTACTTTTCAGTGAATTCTAGTGGGTTGAAACACTGGTTCTTGTGAAGTAACTCTATTTCAAGGATTTCTGTAGTGTATAACATCCTTTCTAGACTAGAAACTTAGATTTTTATGTCTTTTACACTTGTTCTCACACAATTCTATGATATTCATTACTATTTCCTCTGAATTACTACTGATTTCTAGCTGTTTCTTATAATGGGCCTTCTGCTCTACTTGGGGAACTTCACCACATGTAGAAACAACTTTATACAGTCTTCTGTGGACTTGCGAAGCTATATAAACTTGTCTTTCAACTGTTTTACAGTTAAATACTACTTTTCAGTGCATTCTGGTGGTTTGAAACACTGGTTTCATGTGAACTAACTCTATTTCAAGGATTTCTGCAGTGTACAACATCCTTTCTAGACTAGAGACTTACATTTTGATGTCTTTTACACTTGTTCTCTCTCTATTCTGTGATATTCATTAGTATTTGCTCTGAATGACTACTGATTTCTAGCTGTTTCCTATAATGGGCCTTCTTTTCTACTTGTGGGACTTCACCACATGTAGAAACAACTTTATACACTCTTCTCTGAACTTGAGAAGCTACATACACTTGTCTTTCAACTGTTTTACAGTTGAATACTACTTTTCAGTGAATTCTAGTGGGTTGAAACACTGGTTCTTGTGAAGTAACTCTATTTCAAGGATTTCTGTAGTGTATAACATCCTTTCTAGACTAGAAACTTAGATTTTTATGTCTTTTACACTTGTTCTCACACAATTCTATGATATTCATTACTATTTCCTCTGAATTACTACTGATTTCTAGCTGTTTCTTATAATGGGCCTTCTGCTCTACTTGGGGAACTTCACCACATGTAGAAACAACTTTATACAGTCTTCTGTGGACTTGCGAAGCTATATAAACTTGTCTTTCAACTGTTTTACAGTTACATACTACTTTTCAGTGCATTCTGGTGGTTTGAAACACTGGTTTCATGTGAACTAACTCTATTTCAAGGATTTCTGCAGTGTACAACATCCTTTCTAGACTAGAGACTTACATTTTGATGTCTTTTACACTTGTTCTCTCTCTATTCTGTGATATTCATTAGTATTTGCTCTGAATGACTACTGATTTCTAGCTGTTTCCTATAAAGGGCCTTCTTTTCTACTTGTGGGACTTCACCACATGTAGAAACAACTTTATACACTCTTCTCTGAACTTGAGAAGCTACATACACTTGTCTTTCAACTGTTTTACAGTTGAATACTACTTTTCATTGAATTCTAGTGGGTTGAAACACTGGTTCTTGTGAAGTAACTCTATTTCAAGGATTTCTGTAGTGTATAACATCCTTTCTAGACTAGAAACTTAGATTTTTATGTCTTTTACACTTGTTCTCACACAATTCTATGATATTCATTACTATTTCCTCTGAATTACTACTGATTTCTAGCTGTTTCTTATAATGGGCCTTCTGCTCTACTTGGGGAACTTCACCACATGTAGAAACAACTTTATACACTCTTCTGTGGACTTGCGAAGCTATATAAACTTGTCTTTCAACTGTTTTACAGTTAAATACTTCTTTTCAGTGCATTCTGGTGGTTTGAAACACTGGTTTCATGTGAACTAACTCTATTTCAAGGATTTCTGCAGTGTACAACATCCTTTCTTGACTAGAGACTTACATTTTGATGTCTTTTACACTTGTTCTCTCTCTATTCTGTGATATTCATTAGTATTTGCTCTGAATGACTACTGATTTCTAGCTGTTTCCTATAATGGGCCTTCTTTTCTACTTGTGGGACTTCACCACATGTAGAAACAACTTTATACACTCTTCTCTGAACTTGAGAAGCTACATACACTTGTCTTTCAACTGTTTTACAGTTGAATACTACTTTTCAGTGAATTCTAGTGGGTTGAAACACTGGTTCTTGTGAAGTAACTCTATTTCAAGGATTTCTGTAGTGTATAACATCCTTTCTAGACTAGAAACTTAGATTTTTATGTCTTTTACACTTGTTCTCACACAATTCTATGATATTCATTACTATTTCCTCTGAATTACTACTGATTTCTAGCTGTTTCTTATAATGGGCCTTCTGCTCTACTTGGGGAACTTCACCACATGTAGAAACAACTTTATACAGTCTTCTGTGGACTTGCGAAGCTATATAAACTTGTCTTTCAACTGTTTTACAGTTAAATCCTTCTTTTCAGTGCATTCTGGTGGTTTGAAACACTGGTTTCATGTGAACTAACTCTATTTCAAGGATTTCTGCAGTGTACAACATCCTTTCTAGACTAGAGACTTACATTTTGATGTCTTTTACACTTGTTCTCTCTCTATTCTGTGATATTCATTAGTATTTGCTCTGAATGACTACTGATTTCTAGCTGTTTCCTATAATGGGCCTTCTTTTCTACTTGTGGGACTTCACCACATGTAGAAACAACTTTATACACTCTTCTCTGAACTTGAGAAGCTACATACACTTGTCTTTCAACTGTTTTACAGTTGAATACTACTTTTCAGTGAATTCTAGTGGGTTGAAACACTGTTTTCTTGTGAAGTAACTCTATTTCAAGGATTTCTGTAGTGTATAACATCCTTTCTAGACTAGAAACTTAGATTTTTATGTCTTTTACACTTGTTCTCACACAATTCTATGATATCCATTACTATTTCCTCTGAATTACTACTGATTTCTAGCTGTTTCTTATAATGGGCCTTGTGCTCTACTTGGGGAACTTCACCACATGTAGAAACAACTTTATACAGTCTTCTGTGGACTTGCGAAGCTATATAAACTTGTCTTTCAACTGTTTTACAGTTAAATACTACTTTTCAGTGCATTCTGGTGGTTTGAAACACTGGTTTCATGTGAACTAACTCTATTTCAAGGATTTCTGCAGTGTACAACATCCTTTCTAGACTAGAGACTTACATTTTGATGTCTTTTACACTTGTTCTCTCTCTATTCTGTGATATTCATTAGTATTTGCTCTGAATGACTACTGATTTCTAGCTGTTTCCTATAATGGGCCTTCTTTTCTACTTGTGGGACTTCACCACATGTAGAAACAACTTTATACACTCTTCTCTGAACTTGAGAAGCTACATACACTTGTCTTTCAACTGTTTTACAGTTGAATACTACTTTTCAGTGACTTCTAGTGGGTTGAAACACTGGTTCTTGTGAAGTAACTCTATTTCAAGGATTTCTGTAGTGTATAACATCCTTTCTAGACTAGAAACTTAGATTTTTATGTCTTTTACACTTGTTCTCACACAATTCTATGATATTCATTACTATTTCCTCTGAATTACTACTGATTTCTAGCTGTTTCTTATAATGGGCCTTCTGCTCTACTTGGGGAACTTCACCACATGTAGAAACAACTTTATACAGTCTTCTGTGGACTTGCGAAGCTATATAAACTTGTCTTTCAACTGTTTTACAGTTAAATCCTTCTTTTCAGTGCATTCTGGTGGTTTGAAACACTGGTTTCATGTGAACTAACTCTATTTCAAGGATTTCTGCAGTGTACAACATCCTTTCTAGACTAGAGACTTACATTTTGATGTCTTTTACACTTGTTCTCTCTCTATTCTGTGATATTCATTAGTATTTGCTCTGAATGACTACTGATTTCTAGCTGTTTCCTATAATGGGCCTTCTTTTCTACTTGTGGGACTTCACCACATGTAGAAACAACTTTATACACTCTTCTCTGAACTTGAGAAGCTACATACACTTGTCTTTCAACTGTTTTACAGTTGAATACTACTTTTCAGTGACTTCTAGTGGGTTGAAACACTGGTTCTTGTGAAGTAACTCTATTTCAAGGATTTCTGTAGTGTATAACATCCTTTCTAGACTAGAAACTTAGATTTTTATGTCTTTTACACTTGTTCTCACACAATTCTATGATATTCATTACTATTTCCTCTGAATTACTACTGATTTCTAGCTGTTTCTTATAATGGGCCTTTGCTCTACTTGGGGAACTTCACCACATGTAGAAACAACTTTATACACTCTTCTGTGGACTTGCGAAGCTATATAAATTTGTCTTTCAACTGTTTTACAGTTAAATACTTCTTTTCAGTGCATTCTGGTGGTTTGAAACACTGGTTTCATGTGAACTAACTCTATTTCAAGGATTTCTGCAGTGTACAACATCCTTTCTTGACTAGAGACTTACATTTTGATGTCTTTTACACTTGTTCTCTCTCTATTCTGTGATATTCATTAGTATTTGCTCTGAATGACTACTGTTTCTAGCTGTTTCCTATAATGGGCCTTCTTTTCTACTTGTGGGACTTCACCACATGTAGAAACAACTTTATACACTCTTCTCTGAACTTGAGAAGCTACATACACTTGTCTTTCAACTGTTTTACAGTTGAATACTACTTTTCAGTGAATTCTAGTGGGTTGAAACACTGTCTTCTTGTGAAGTAACTCTATTTCAAGGATTTCTGTAGTGTATAACATCCTTTCTAGACTAGAAACTTAGATTTTTATGTCTTTTACACTTGTTCTCACACAATTCTATGATATTCATTACTATTTCCTCTGAATTACTACTGATTTCTAGCTGTTTCTTATAATGGGCCTTGTGCTCTACTTGGGGAACTTCACCACATGTAGAAACAACTTTATACAGTCTTCTGTGGACTTGCGAAGCTATATAAACTTGTCTTTCAACTGTTTTACAGTTAAATACTACTTTTCAGTGCATTCTGGTGGTTTGAAACACTGGTTTCATGTGAACTAACTCTATTTCAAGGATTTCTGCAGTGTACAACATCCTTTCTAGACTAGAGACTTACATTTTGATGTCTTTTACACTTGTTCTCTCTCTATTCTGTGATATTCATTAGTATTTGCTCTGAATGACTACTGATTTCTAGCTGTTTCCTATAATGGGCCTTCTTTTCTACTTGTCGGACTTCACCACATGTAGAAACAACTTTATACACTCTTCTCTGAACTTGAGAAGCTACATACACTTGTCTTTCAACTGTTTTACAGTTGAATACTACTTTTCAGTGAATTCTAGTGGGTTGAAACACTGTTTTCTTGTGAAGTAACTCTATTTCAAGGATTTCTGTAGTGTATAACATCCTTTCTAGACTAGAAACTTAGATTTTTATGTCTTTTACACTTGTTCTCACACAATTCTATGATATTCATTACTATTTCCTCTGAATTACTACTGATTTCTAGCTGTTTCTTATAATGGGCCTTCTGCTCTACTTGGGGAACTTCACCACATGTAGAAACAACTTTATACAGTCTTCTGTTGACTTGCGAAGCTATATAAACTTTTGTTTCAACTGTTTTACAGTTAAATACTACTTTTCAGTGCATTCTGGTGGTTTGAAACACTGGTTTCATGTGAACTAACTTTATTTCAAGGATTTCTGCAGTGTACAACATCCTTTCTAGACTAGACACTTTCATTTTGATGTGTTTTACACTTGTTCTCTCACTATTCTGTGATATTCATTAGTATTTGCTCTGAATTACTAATGCTTTCTTGCAGTGTCCTATAATGGGCCTTCTGGTTTACTTGCGGGACTTCACCACATGTAGAAACAACTTTATACACTCTTCTGTGGACTTGCGAAGCTATATAAATTTGTCTTTCAACTGTTTTACAGTTAAATACTTCTTTTCAGTGCATTCTGGTGGTTTGAAACACTGGTTTCATGTGAACTAACTCTATTTCAAGGATTTCTGCAGTGTACAAAATCCTTTCTTGACTAGAGACTTACATTTTGATGTCTTTTACACTTGTTCTCTCTCTATTCTGTGATATTCATTAGTATTTGCTCTGAATGACTACTGTTTCTAGCTGTTTCCTATAATGGGCCTTCTTTTCTACTTGTGGGACTTCACCACATGTAGAAACAACTTTATACACTCTTCTCTGAACTTGAGAAGCTACATACACTTGTCTTTCAACTGTTTTACAGTTGAATACTACTTTTCAGTGAATTCTAGTGGGTTGAAACACTGTCTTCTTGTGAAGTAACTCTATTTCAAGGATTTCTGTAGTGTATAACATCCTTTCTAGACTAGAAACTTAGATTTTTATGTCTTTTACACTTGTTCTCACACAATTCTATGATATTCATTACTATTTCCTCTGAATTACTACTGATTTCTAGCTGTTTCTTATAATGGGCCTTGTGCTCTACTTGGGGAACTTCACCACATGTAGAAACAACTTTATACAGTCTTCTGTGGACTTGCGAAGCTATATAAACTTGTCTTTCAACTGTTTTACAGTTAAATACTACTTTTCAGTGCATTCTGGTGGTTTGAAACACTGGTTTCATGTGAACTAACTCTATTTCAAGGATTTCTGCAGTGTACAACATCCTTTCTAGACTAGAGACTTACATTTTGATGTCTTTTACACTTGTTCTCTCTCTATTCTGTGATATTCATTAGTATTTGCTCTGAATGACTACTGATTTCTAGCTGTTTCCTATAATGGGCCTTCTTTTCTACTTGTGGGACTTCACCACATGTAGAAACAACTTTATACACTCTTCTCTGAACTTGAGAAGCTACATACACTTGTCTTTCAACTGTTTTACAGTTGAATACTACTTTTCAGAGAATTCTAGTGGGTTGAAACACTGTTTTCTTGTGAAGTAACTCTATTTCAAGGATTTCTGTAGTGTATAACATCCTTTCTAGACTAGAAACTTAGATTTTTATGTCTTTTACACTTGTTCTCACACAATTCTATGATATTCATTACTATTTCCTCTGAATTACTACTGATTTCTAGCTGTTTCTTATAATGGGCCTTCTGCTCTACTTGGGGAACTTCACCACATGTAGAAACAACTTTATACAGTCTTCTGTTGACTTGCGAAGCTATATAAACTTTTGTTTCAACTGTTTTACAGTTAAATACTACTTTTCAGTGCATTCTGGTGGTTTGAAACACTGGTTTCATGTGAACTAACTTTATTTCAAGGATTTCTGCAGTGTACAACATCCTTTCTAGACTAGACACTTTCATTTTGATGTGTTTTACACTTGTTCTCTCACTATTCTGTGATATTCATTAGTATTTGCTCTGAATTACTAATGCTTTCTTGCAGTGTCCTATAATGGGCCTTCTGGTTTACTTGCGGGACTTCACCACATGTAGAAACAACTTTATACACTCTTCTCTGAACTTGAGAAGCTACATACACTTGTCTTTCAAATGTTTTACAGTTGAATACTACTTTTCAGTGACTTCTAGTGGGTTGAAACACTGTTTTCTTGTGAAGTAACTCCATTTCAAGGATTTCTGTAGTGTACAACATCCTTTCTAGACTAGAAACTTAGATTTTTATCTTTTACACTTGTTCTCACACAATTCTATGATATTCATTAGTATTTCCTCTGAATTACTACTGATTTCTAGCTGTTTCTTATAATGGGCCTTCTGCTCTACTTGGGGAACTTCACCACATGTAGAAACAACTTTATACAGTCTTCTGTGGACTTGCGAAGCTATATAAACTTGTGTTTCAACTGTTTTACAGTTAAATACTACTTTTCAGTGCATTCTGGTGGTTTGAAACACTGGTTTCATGTGAACTAACTTTATTTCAAGGATTTCTGCAGTGTACAACATCCTTTCTAGACTAGAGACTTACATTTTGATGTCTTTTACACTTGTTCTCTCTCTATTCTGTGATATTCATTAGTATTTGCTCTGAATGACTACTGATTTCTAGCTGTTTCCTATAATGGGCCTTCTTTTCTACTTGTGGGACTTCACCACATGTAGAAACAACTTTATACACTCTTCTCTGAACTTGAGAAGCTACATACACTTGTCTTTCAACTGTTTTACAGTTGAATACTACTTTTCAGTGAATTCTAGTGGGTTGAAACACTGTTTTCTTGTGAAGTAACTCTATTTCAAGGATTTCTGTAGTGTATAACATCCTTTCTAGACTAGAAACTTAGATTTTTATGTCTTTTACACTTGTTCTCACACAATTCTATGATATTCATTACTATTTCCTCTGAATTACTACTGATTTCTAGCTGTTTCTTATAATGGGCCTTGTGCTCTACTTGGGGAACTTCACCACATGTAGAAACAACTTTATACAGTCTTCTGTGGACTTGCGAAGCTATATAAACTTGTCTTTCAACTGTTTTACAGTTAAATACTACTTTTCAGTGCATTCTGGTGGTTTGAAACACTGGTTTCATGTAAACTAACTCTATTTCAAGGATTTCTGCAGTGTACAACATCCTTTCTAGACTAGAGACTTACATTTTGATGTCTTTTACACTTGTTCTCTCTCTATTCTGTGATATTCATTAGTATTTGCTCTGAATGACTACTGATTTCTAGCTGTTTCCTATAATGGGCCTTCTTTTCTACTTGTGGGACTTCACCACATGTAGAAACAACTTTATACACTCTTCTCTGAACTTGAGAAGCTACATACACTTGTCTTTCAACTGTTTTATAGTTGAATACTACTTTTCAGTGAAATCTAGTGGGTTGAAACACTGTTTTCTTGTGAAGTAACTCTATTTCAAGGATTTCTGTAGTGTACAACATCCTTTCTAGACTAGAAACTTAGATTTTTACCTTTTACACTTGTTCTCACACAATTCTATGATATTCATTACTATTTCCTCTGAATTACTACTGATTTCTAGCTGTTTCTTATAATGGGCCTTGTGCTCTACTTGGGGAACTTCACCACATGTAGAAACAACTTTATACAGTCTTCTGTGGACTTGCGAAGCTATATAAACTTGTCTTTCAACTGTTTTACAGTTAAATACTACTTTTCAGTGCATTCTGGTGGTTTGAAACACTGGTTTCATGTGAACTAACTCTATTTCAAGGATTTCTGCAGTGTACAACATCCTTTCTAGACTAGAGACTTACATTTTGATGTCTTTTACACTTGTTCTCTCTCTATTCTGTGATATTCATTAGTATTTGCTCTGAATGACTACTGATTTCTAGCTGTTTCCTATAATGGGCCTTCTTTTCTACTTGTCGGACTTCACCACATGTAGAAACAACTTTATACACTCTTCTCTGAACTTGAGAAGCTACATACACTTGTCTTTCAACTGTTTTACAGTTGAATACTACTTTTCAGTGAATTCTAGTGGGTTGAAACACTGTTTTCTTGTGAAGTAACTCTATTTCAAGGATTTCTGTAGTGTATAACATCCTTTCTAGACTAGAAACTTAGATTTTTATGTCTTTTACACTTGTTCTCACACAATTCTATGATATTCATTACTATTTCCTCTGAATTACTACTGATTTCTAGCTGTTTCTTATAATGGGCCTTCTGCTCTACTTGGGGAACTTCACCACATGTAGAAACAACTTTATACAGTCTTCTGTTGACTTGCGAAGCTATATAAACTTTTGTTTCAACTGTTTTACAGTTAAATACTACTTTTCAGTGCATTCTGGTGGTTTGAAACACTGGTTTCATGTGAACTAACTTTATTTCAAGGATTTCTGCAGTGTACAACATCCTTTCTAGACTAGACACTTTCATTTTGATGTGTTTTACACTTGTTCTCTCACTATTCTGTGATATTCATTAGTATTTGCTCTGAATTACTAATGCTTTCTTGCAGTGTCCTATAATGGGCCTTCTGGTTTACTTGCGGGACTTCACCACATGTAGAAACAACTTTATACACTCTTCTGTGGACTTGCGAAGCTATATAAATTTGTCTTTCAACTGTTTTACAGTTAAATACTTCTTTTCAGTGCATTCTGGTGGTTTGAAACACTGGTTTCATGTGAACTAACTCTATTTCAAGGATTTCTGCAGTGTACAAAATCCTTTCTTGACTAGAGACTTACATTTTGATGTCTTTTACACTTGTTCTCTCTCTATTCTGTGATATTCATTAGTATTTGCTCTGAATGACTACTGTTTCTAGCTGTTTCCTATAATGGGCCTTCTTTTCTACTTGTGGGACTTCACCACATGTAGAAACAACTTTATACACTCTTCTCTGAACTTGAGAAGCTACATACACTTGTCTTTCAACTGTTTTACAGTTGAATACTACTTTTCAGTGAATTCTAGTGGGTTGAAACACTGTCTTCTTGTGAAGTAACTCTATTTCAAGGATTTCTGTAGTGTATAACATCCTTTCTAGACTAGAAACTTAGATTTTTATGTCTTTTACACTTGTTCTCACACAATTCTATGATATTCATTACTATTTCCTCTGAATTACTACTGATTTCTAGCTGTTTCTTATAATGGGCCTTGTGCTCTACTTGGGGAACTTCACCACATGTAGAAACAACTTTATACAGTCTTCTGTGGACTTGCGAAGCTATATAAACTTGTCTTTCAACTGTTTTACAGTTAAATACTACTTTTCAGTGCATTCTGGTGGTTTGAAACACTGGTTTCATGTGAACTAACTCTATTTCAAGGATTTCTGCAGTGTACAACATCCTTTCTAGACTAGAGACTTACATTTTGATGTCTTTTACACTTGTTCTCTCTCTATTCTGTGATATTCATTAGTATTTGCTCTGAATGACTACTGATTTCTAGCTGTTTCCTATAATGGGCCTTCTTTTCTACTTGTGGGACTTCACCACATGTAGAAACAACTTTATACACTCTTCTCTGAACTTGAGAAGCTACATACACTTGTCTTTCAACTGTTTTACAGTTGAATACTACTTTTCAGAGAATTCTAGTGGGTTGAAACACTGTTTTCTTGTGAAGTAACTCTATTTCAAGGATTTCTGTAGTGTATAACATCCTTTCTAGACTAGAAACTTAGATTTTTATGTCTTTTACACTTGTTCTCACACAATTCTATGATATTCATTACTATTTCCTCTGAATTACTACTGATTTCTAGCTGTTTCTTATAATGGGCCTTCTGCTCTACTTGGGGAACTTCACCACATGTAGAAACAACTTTATACAGTCTTCTGTTGACTTGCGAAGCTATATAAACTTTTGTTTCAACTGTTTTACAGTTAAATACTACTTTTCAGTGCATTCTGGTGGTTTGAAACACTGGTTTCATGTGAACTAACTTTATTTCAAGGATTTCTGCAGTGTACAACATCCTTTCTAGACTAGACACTTTCATTTTGATGTGTTTTACACTTGTTCTCTCACTATTCTGTGATATTCATTAGTATTTGCTCTGAATTACTAATGCTTTCTTGCAGTGTCCTATAATGGGCCTTCTGGTTTACTTGCGGGACTTCACCACATGTAGAAACAACTTTATACACTCTTCTCTGAACTTGAGAAGCTACATACACTTGTCTTTCAAATGTTTTACAGTTGAATACTACTTTTCAGTGACTTCTAGTGGGTTGAAACACTGTTTTCTTGTGAAGTAACTCCATTTCAAGGATTTCTGTAGTGTACAACATCCTTTCTAGACTAGAAACTTAGATTTTTATCTTTTACACTTGTTCTCACACAATTCTATGATATTCATTAGTATTTCCTCTGAATTACTACTGATTTCTAGCTGTTTCTTATAATGGGCCTTCTGCTCTACTTGGGGAACTTCACCACATGTAGAAACAACTTTATACAGTCTTCTGTGGACTTGCGAAGCTATATAAACTTGTGTTTCAACTGTTTTACAGTTAAATACTACTTTTCAGTGCATTCTGGTGGTTTGAAACACTGGTTTCATGTGAACTAACTTTATTTCAAGGATTTCTGCAGTGTACAACATCCTTTCTAGACTAGAGACTTACATTTTGATGTCTTTTACACTTGTTCTCTCTCTATTCTGTGATATTCATTAGTATTTGCTCTGAATGACTACTGATTTCTAGCTGTTTCCTATAATGGGCCTTCTTTTCTACTTGTGGGACTTCACCACATGTAGAAACAACTTTATACACTCTTCTCTGAACTTGAGAAGCTACATACACTTGTCTTTCAACTGTTTTACAGTTGAATACTACTTTTCAGTGAATTCTAGTGGGTTGAAACACTGTTTTCTTGTGAAGTAACTCTATTTCAAGGATTTCTGTAGTGTATAACATCCTTTCTAGACTAGAAACTTAGATTTTTATGTCTTTTACACTTGTTCTCACACAATTCTATGATATTCATTACTATTTCCTCTGAATTACTACTGATTTCTAGCTGTTTCTTATAATGGGCCTTGTGCTCTACTTGGGGAACTTCACCACATGTAGAAACAACTTTATACAGTCTTCTGTGGACTTGCGAAGCTATATAAACTTGTCTTTCAACTGTTTTACAGTTAAATACTACTTTTCAGTGCATTCTGGTGGTTTGAAACACTGGTTTCATGTAAACTAACTCTATTTCAAGGATTTCTGCAGTGTACAACATCCTTTCTAGACTAGAGACTTACATTTTGATGTCTTTTACACTTGTTCTCTCTCTATTCTGTGATATTCATTAGTATTTGCTCTGAATGACTACTGATTTCTAGCTGTTTCCTATAATGGGCCTTCTTTTCTACTTGTGGGACTTCACCACATGTAGAAACAACTTTATACACTCTTCTCTGAACTTGAGAAGCTACATACACTTGTCTTTCAACTGTTTTATAGTTGAATACTACTTTTCAGTGAAATCTAGTGGGTTGAAACACTGTTTTCTTGTGAAGTAACTCTATTTCAAGGATTTCTGTAGTGTACAACATCCTTTCTAGACTAGAAACTTAGATTTTTACCTTTTACACTTGTTCTCACACAATTCTATGATATTCATTACTATTTCCTCTGAATTACTACTGATTTCTAGTTGTTTCTTATAATGGGCCTTCTGCTCTACTTGGGGAACTTCACCACATATAGAAACAACTTTATACACTCTTCTGTGGACTTGCGAAGCTATATAAATTTGTCTTTCAACTGTTTTACAGTTAAATACTTCTTTTCAGTGCATTCTGGTGGTTTGAAACATTGGTTTCATGTGAACTAACTCTATTTCAAGGATTTCTGCAGTGTACAACATCCTTTCTAGACTAGAGACTTACATTTTGATGTCTTTTACACTTGTTCTCTCTCTATTCTGTGATATTCATTAGTATTTGCTCTGAATGACTACTGATATCTAGCTGTTTCCTATAATGGGCCTTCTTTTCTACTTGTGGGACTTCACCACATGTAGAAACAACTTTATACACTCTTCCCTGAACTTGAGAAGCTACATACACTTGTCTTTCAACTGTTTTACAGTTGAATACTACTTTTCAGTGAATTCTAGTGGGTTGAAACACTGTTTTCTTGTGAAGTAACTCTATTTCAAGGATTTCTGTAGTGTATAACATCCTTTCTAGACTAGAAACTTAGATTTTTATGTCTTTTACACTTGTTCTCACAAAATTCTATGATATTCATTACTATTTCCTCTGAATTACTACTGATTTCTAGCTGTTTCTTATAATGGGCCTTCTGCTCTACTTGGGGAACTTCACCACATGTAGAAACAACTTTATACACTCTTCTGTGGACTTGCGAAGCTATATAAATTTGTCTTTCAACTGTTTTACAGTTAAATACTTCTTTTCAGTGCATTCTGGTGGTTTGAAACACTGGTTTCATGTGAACTAACTCTATTTCAAGGATTTCTGCAGTGTACAACATCCTTTCTTGACTAGAGACTTACATTTTGATGTCTTTTACACTTGTTCTCTCTCTATTCTGTGATATTCATTAGTATTTGCTCTGAATGACTACTGATTTCTAGCTGTTTCCTATAATGGGCCTTCTTTTCTACTTGTGGGACTTCACCACATGTAGAAACAACTTTATACACTCTTCTCTGAACTTGAGAAGCTACATACACTTGTCTTTCAACTGTTTTACAGTTGAATACTACTTTTCAGTGAATTCTAGTGGGTTGAAACACTGTTTTCTTGTGAAGTAACTCTATTTCAAGGATTTCTGTAGTGTATAACATCCTTTCTAGACTAGAAACTTAGATTTTTATGTCTTTTACACTTGTTCTCACACAATTCTATGATATTCATTACTATTTCCTCTGAATTACTACTGATTTCTAGCTGTTTCTTATAATGGGCCTTTGCTCTACTTGGGGAACTTCACCACATGTAGAAACAACTTTATACACTCTTCTGTGGACTTGCGAAGCTATATAAACTTGTCTTTCAACTGTTTTACAGTTAAATACTACTTTTCAGTGCATTCTGGTGGTTTGAAACACTGGTTTCATGTGAACTAACTCTACTTCAAGGATTTCTGCAGTGTACAACATCCTTTCTTGACTAGAGACTTACATTTTGATGTCTTTTACACTTGTTCTCTCTCTATTCTGTGATATTCATTAGTATTTGCTCTGAATGACTACTGATTTCTAGCTGTTTCCTATAATGGGCCTTCTTTTCTACTTGTGGGACTTCACCACATGTAGAAACAACTTTATACACTCTTCTCTGAACTTGAGAAGCTACATACACTTGTCTTTCAACTGTTTTACAGTTGAATACTACTTTTCAGTGACTTCTAGTGGGTTGAAACACTGTTTTCTTGTGAAGTAACTCTATTTCAAGGATTTCTGTAGTGTACAACATCCTTTCTAGACTAGAAACTTAGATTTTTATCTTTTACACTTGTTCTCACACAATTCTATGATATTCATTACTATTTCCTCTGAATTACTACTGATTTCTAGCTGTTTCTTATAATGGGCCTTTGCTCTACTTGGGGAACTTCACCACATGTAGAAACAACTTTATACACTCTTCTGTGGACTTGCGAAGCTATATATATTTGTCTTTCAACTGTTTTACAGTTAAATACTACTTTTCAGTGCATTCTGGTGGTTTGAAACACTGGTTTCATGTGAACTAACTCTACTTCAAGGATTTCTGCAGTGTACAACATCCTTTCTTGACTAGAGACTTACATTTTGATGTCTTTTACACTTGTTCTCTCTCTATTCTGTGATATTCATTAGTATTTGCTCTGAATGACTACTGATTTCTAGCTGTTTCCTATAATGGGCCTTCTTTTCTACTTGTGGGACTTCACCACATGTAGAAACAACTTTATACACTCTTCTCTGAACTTGAGAAGCTACATACACTTGTCTTTCAACTGTTTTACAGTTGAATACTACTTTTCAGTGAATTCTAGTGGGTTGAAACACTGTTTTCTTGTGAAGTAACTCTATTTCAAGGATTTCTGTAGTGTATAACATCCTTTCTAGACTAGAAACTTAGATTTTTGTCTTTTACTCTTGTTCTCACACAATTCTATGATATTCATTAGTATTTCCTCTGAATTACTACTGATTTCTAGCTGTTTCTTATAATGGGCCTTCTGCTCTACTTGGGGAACTACAACACATGTAGAAACAACTTTATACAGTCTTCTGTGGACTTGCGAAGCTATATAAACTTGTGTTTCAACTGTTTTACAGTTAAATACTACTTTTCAGTGCATTCTGGTGGTTTGAAACACTGGTTTCATGTGAACTAACTTTATTTCAAGGATTTCTGCAGTGTACAACATCCTTTCTAGACTAGACACTTTCATTTTGATGTGTTTTACACTTGTTCTCTCACTATTCTGTGATATTCATTAGTATTTGCTCTGAATTACTAATGCTTTCTTGCAGTGTCCTATAATGGGCCTTCTGGTTTACTTGCGGGACTTCACCACATGTAGAAACAACTTTATACACGCTTCTCTGAACTTGAGAAGCTACATACACTTGTCTTTCAACTGTTTTACAGTTGAATACTACTTTTCAGTGAATTCTAGTGGGTTGAAACACTGGTTCTTGTGAAGTAACTCTATTTCAAGGATTTCTGTAGTGTATAACATCCTTTCTAGACTAGAAACTTAGATTTTTATGTCTTTTACACTTGTTCTCACAAAATTCTATGATATTCATTACTATTTCCTCTGAATTACTACTGATTTCTAGCTGTTTCTTATAATGGGCCTTTGCTCTACTTGGGGAACTTCACCACATGTAGAAACAACTTTATACACTCTTCTGTGGACTTGCGAAGCTATATAAATTTGTCTTTCAACTGTTTTACAGTTAAATACTACTTTTCAGTGCATTCTGGTGGTTTGAAACACTGGTTTCATGTGAACTAACTCTATTTCAAGGATTTCTGCAGTGTACAACATCCTTTCTTGACTAGAGACTTACATTTTGATGTCTTTTACACTTGTTCTCTCTCTATTCTGTGATATTCATTAGTATTTGCTCTGAATGACTACTGATTTCTAGCTGTTTCCTATAATGGGCCTTCTTTTCTACTTGTGGGACTTCACCACATGTAGAAACAACTTTATACACTCTTCTCTGAACTTGAGAAGCTACATACACTTGTCTTTCAACTGTTTTACAGTTGAATACTACTTTTCAGTGAATTCTAGTGGGTTGAAACACTGGTTCTTGTGAAGTAACTCTATTTCAAGGATTTCTGTAGTGTATAACATCCTTTCTAGACTAGAAACTTAGATTTTTATGTCTTTTACACTTGTTCTCACACAATTCTATGATATTCATTACTATTTCCTCTGAATTACTACTGATTTCTAGCTGTTTCTTATAATGGGCCTTGTGCTCTACTTGGGGAACTTCACCACATGTAGAAACAACTTTATACAGTCTTCTGTGGACTTGCGAAGCTATATAAACTTGTCTTTCAACTGTTTTACAGTTAAATACTACTTTTCAGTGCATTCTGGTGGTTTGAAACACTGGTTTCATGTGAACTAACTCTATTTCAAGGATTTCTGCAGTGTACAACATCCTTTCTAGACTAGAGACTTACATTTTGATGTCTTTTACACTTGTTCTCTCTCTATTCTGTGATATTCATTAGTATTTGCTCTGAATGACTACTGATTTCTAGCTGTTTCCTATAATGGGCCTTCTTTTCTACTTGTGGGACTTCACCACATGTAGAAACAACTTTATACACTCTTCTCTGAACTTGAGAAGCTACATACACTTGTCTTTCAACTGTTTTACAGTTGAATACTACTTTTCAGTGACTTCTAGTGGGTTGAAACACTGTTTTCTTGTGAAGTAACTCTATTTCAAGGATTTCTGTAGTGTACAACATCCTTTCTAGACTAGAAACTTAGATTTTTATGTCTTTTACACTTGTTCTCACACAATTCTATGATATTCATTACTATTTCCTCTGAATTACTACTGATTTCTAGCTGTTTCTTATAATGGGCCTTGTGCTCCACTTGGGGAACTTCACCACATGTAGAAACAACTTTATACAGTCTTCTGTGGACTTGCGAAGCTATATAAACTTGTCTTTCAACTGTTTTACAGTTAAATACTACTTTTCAGTGCATTCTGGTGGTTTGAAACACTGGTTTCATGTGAACTAACTCTATTTCAAGGATTTCTGCAGTGTACAACATCCTTTCTAGACTAGTGACTTACATTTTGATGTCTTTTACACTTGTTCTCTCTCTATTCTGTGATATTCATTAGTATTTGCTCTGAATGACTACTGATTTCTAGCTGTTTCCTATAATGGGCCTTCTTTTCTACTTGTGGGACTTCACCACATGTAGAAACAACTTTATACACTCTTCTCTGAACTTGAGAAGCTACATACACTTGTCTTTCAACTGTTTTACAGTTGAATACTACTTTTCAGTGAATTCTAGTGGGTTGAAACACTGGTTCTTGTGAAGTAACTCTATTTCAAGGATTTCTGTAGTGTATAACATCCTTTCTAGACTAGAAACTTAGATTTTTATGTCTTTTACACTTGTTCTCACAAAATTCTATGATATTCATTACTATTTCCTCTGAATTACTACTGATTTCTAGCTGTTTCTTATAATGGGCCTTTGCTCTACTTGGGGAACTTCACCACATGTAGAAACAACTTTATACACTCTTCTGTGGACTTGCGAAGCTATATAAATTTGTCTTTCAACTGTTTTACAGTTAAATACTACTTTTCAGTGCATTCTGGTGGTTTGAAACACTGGTTTCATGTGAACTAACTCTATTTCAAGGATTTCTGCAGTGTACAACATCCTTTCTTGACTAGAGACTTACATTTTGATGTCTTTTACACTTGTTCTCTCTCTATTCTGTGATATTCATTAGTATTTGCTCTGAATGACTACTGATTTCTAGCTGTTTCCTATAATGGGCCTTCTTTTCTACTTGTGGGACTTCACCACATGTAGAAACAACTTTATACACTCTTCTCTGAACTTGAGAAGCTACATACACTTGTCTTTCAACTGTTTTACAGTTGAATACTACTTTTCAGTGACTTCTAGTGGGTTGAAACACTGTTTTCTTGTGAAGTAACTCTATTTCAAGGATTTCTGTAGTGTACAACATCCTTTCTAGACTAGAAACTTAGATTTTTATCTTTTACACTTGTTCTCACACAATTCTATGATATTCATTAGTATTTCCTCTGAATTACTACTGATTTCTAGCTGTTTCTTATAATGGGCCTTCTGCTCTACTTGGGGAACTTCACCACATGTAGAAACAACTTTATACAGTCTTCTGTGGACTTGCGAAGCTATATAAACTTGTGTTTCAACTGTTTTACAGTTAAATACTACTTTTCAGTGCATTCTGGTGGTTTGAAACACTGGTTTCATGTGAACTAACTTTATTTCAAGGATTTCTGCAGTGTACAACATCCTTTCTAGACTAGAGACTTACATTTTGATGTCTTTTACACTTGTTCTCTCTCTATTCTGTGATATTCATTAGTATTTGCTCTGAATGACTACTGATTTCTAGCTGTTTCCTATAATGGGCCTTCTTTTCTACTTGTGGGACTTCACCACATGTAGAAACAACTTGATACACTCTTCTCTGAACTTGAGAAGCTACATACACTTGTCTTTCAACTGTTTTACAGTTGAATACTACTTTTCAGTGACTTCTAGTGGGTTGAAACACTGTTTTCTTGTGAAGTAACTCTATTTCAAGGATTTCTGTAGTGTATAACATCCTTTCTAGACTAGAAACTTAGATTTTTATGTCTTTTACACTTGTTCTCACACAATTCTATGATATTCATTACTATTTCCTCTGAATTACTACTGATTTCTAGCTGTTTCTTATAATGGGCCTTGTGCTCCACTTGGGGAACTTCACCACATGTAGAAACAACTTTATACAGTCTTCTGTGGACTTGCGAAGTTATATAAACTTGTCTTTCAACTGTTTTACAGTTAAATACTACTTTTCAGTGCATTCTGGTGGTTTGAAACACTGGTTTCATGTGAACTAACTCTATTTCAAGGATTTCTGCAGTGTACAACATCCTTTCTAGACTAGTGACTTACATTTTGATGTCTTTTACACTTGTTCTCTCTCTATTCTGTGATATTCATTAGTATTTGCTCTGAATGACTACTGATTTCTAGCTGTTTCCTATAATGGGCCTTCTTTTCTACTTGTGGGACTTCACCACATGTAGAAACAACTTTATACACTCTTCTCTGAACTTGAGAAGCTACATACACTTGTCTTTCAACTGTTTTACAGTTGAATACTACTTTTCAGTGAATTCTAGTGGGTTGAAACACTGGTTCTTGTGAAGTAACTCTATTTCAAGGATTTCTGTAGTGTATAACATCCTTTCTAGACTAGAAACTTAGATTTTTATGTCTTTTACACTTGTTCTCACAAAATTCTATGATATTCATTACTATTTCCTCTGAATTACTACTGATTTCTAGCTGTTTCTTATAATGGGCCTTTGCTCTACTTGGGGAACTTCACCACATGTAGAAACAACTTTATACACTCTTCTGTGGACTTGCGAAGCTATATAAATTTGTCTTTCAACTGTTTTACAGTTAAATACTACTTTTCAGTGCATTCTGGTGGTTTGAAACACTGGTTTCATGTGAACTAACTCTATTTCAAGGATTTCTGCAGTGTACAACATCCTTTCTTGACTAGAGACTTACATTTTGATGTCTTTTACACTTGTTCTCTCTCTATTCTGTGATATTCATTAGTATTTGCTCTGAATGACTACTGATTTCTAGCTGTTTCCTATAATGGGCCTTCTTTTCTACTTGTGGGACTTCACCACATGTAGAAACAACTTTATACACTCTTCTCTGAACTTGAGAAGCTACATACACTTGTCTTTCAACTGTTTTACAGTTGAATACTACTTTTCAGTGAATTCTAGTGGGTTGAAACACTGGTTCTTGTGAAGTAACTCTATTTCAAGGATTTCTGTAGTGTATAACATCCTTTCTAGACTAGAAACTTAGATTTTTATGTCTTTTACACTTGTTCTCACACAATTCTATGATATTCATTACTATTTCCTCTGAATTACTACTGATTTCTAGCTGTTTCTTATAATGGGCCTTGTGCTCTACTTGGGGAACTTCACCACATGTAGAAACAACTTTATACAGTCTTCTGTGGACTTGCGAAGCTATATAAACTTGTCTTTCAACTGTTTTACAGTTAAATACTACTTTTCAGTGCATTCTGGTGGTTTGAAACACTGGTTTCATGTGAACTAACTCTATTTCAAGGATTTCTGCAGTGTACAACATCCTTTCTAGACTAGAGACTTACATTTTGATGTCTTTTACACTTGTTCTCTCTCTATTCTGTGATATTCATTAGTATTTGCTCTGAATGACTACTGATTTCTAGCTGTTTCCTATAATGGGCCTTCTTTTCTACTTGTGGGACTTCACCACATGTAGAAACAACTTTATACACTCTTCTCTGAACTTGAGAAGCTACATACACTTGTCTTTCAACTGTTTTACAGTTGAATACTACTTTTCAGTGACTTCTAGTGGGTTGAAACACTGTTTTCTTGTGAAGTAACTCTATTTCAAGGATTTCTGTAGTGTACAACATCCTTTCTAGACTAGAAACTTAGATTTTTATCTTTTACACTTGTTCTCACACAATTCTATGATATTCATTAGTATTTCCTCTGAATTACTACTGATTTCTAGCTGTTTCTTATAATGGGCCTTCTGCTCTACTTGGGGAACTTCACCACATGTAGAAACAACTTTATACAGTCTTCTGTGGACTTGCGAAGCTATATAAACTTGTGTTTCAACTGTTTTACAGTTAAATACTACTTTTCAGTGCATTCTGGTGGTTTGAAACACTGGTTTCATGTGAACTAACTTTATTTCAAGGATTTCTGCAGTGTACAACATCCTTTCTAGACTAGAGACTTACATTTTGATGTCTTTTACACTTGTTCTCTCTCTATTCTGTGATATTCATTAGTATTTGCTCTGAATGACTACTGATTTCTAGCTGTTTCCTATAATGGGCCTTCTTTTCTACTTGTGGGACTTCACCACATGTAGAAACAACTTGATACACTCTTCTCTGAACTTGAGAAGCTACATACACTTGTCTTTCAACTGTTTTACAGTTGAATACTACTTTTCAGTGAATTCTAGTGGGTTGAAACACTGTTTTCTTGTGAAGTAACTCTATTTCAAGGATTTCTGTAGTGTATAACATCCTTTCTAGACTAGAAACTTAGATTTTTATGTCTTTTACACTTGTTCTCACACAATTCTATGATATTCATTACTATTTCCTCTGAATTACTACTGATTTCTAGCTGTTTCTTATAATGGGCCTTGTGCTCCACTTGGGGAACTTCACCACATGTAGAAACAACTTTATACAGTCTTCTGTGGACTTGCGAAGCTATATAAACTTGTCTTTCAACTGTTTTACAGTTAAATACTACTTTTCAGTGCATTCTGGTGGTTTGAAACACTGGTTTCATGTGAACTAACTCTATTTCAAGGATTTCTGCAGTGTACAACATCCTTTCTAGACTAGTGACTTACATTTTGATGTCTTTTACACTTGTTCTCTCTCTATTCTGTGATATTCATTAGTATTTGCTCTGAATGACTACTGATTTCTAGCTGTTTCCTATAATGGGCCTTCTTTTCTACTTGTGGGACTTCACCACATGTAGAAACAACTTTATACACTCTTCTCTGAACTTGAGAAGCTACATACACTTGTCTTTCAACTGTTTTACAGTTGAATACTACTTTTCAGTGACTTCTAGTGGGTTGAAACACTGTTTTCTTGTGAAGTAACTCTATTTCAAGGATTTCTGTAGTGTACAACATCCTTTCTAGACTAGAAACTTAGATTTTTATCTGTTACACTTGTTCTCACACAATTCTATGATATTCATTACTATTTCCTCTGAATTACTACTGATTTCTAGCTGTTTCTTATAATGGGCCTTTGCTCTACTTGGGGAACTTCACCACATGTAGAAACAACTTTATACACTCTTCTGTGGACTTGCGAAGCTATATATATTTGTCTTTCAACTGTTTTACAGTTAAATACTACTTTTCAGTGCATTCTGGTGGTTTGAAACACTGGTTTCATGTGAACTAACTCTATTTCAAGGATTTCTGCAGTGTACAACATCCTTTCTTGACTAGAGACTTACATTTTGATGTCTTTTACACTTGTTCTCTCTCTATTCTGTGATATTCATTAGTATTTGCTCTGAATGACTACTGATTTCTAGCTGTTTCCTATAATGGGCCTTCTTTTCTACTTGTGGGACTTCACCACATGTAGAAACAACTTTATACACTCTTCTCTGAACTTGAGAAGCTACATACACTTGTCTTTCAACTGTTTTACAGTTGAATACTACTTTTCAGTGAATTCTAGTGGGTTGAAACACTGTTTTCTTGTGAAGTAACTCTATTTCAAGGATTTCTGTAGTGTATAACATCCTTTCTAGACTAGAAACTTAGATTTTTATGTCTTTTACACTTGTTCTCACACAATTCTATGATATTCATTACTATTTCCTCTGAATTACTACTGATTTCTAGCTGTTTCTTATAATGGGCCTTCTGCTCTACTTGGGGAACTTCACCACATGTAGAAACAACTTTATACAGTCTTCTGTGGACTTGCGAAGCTATATAAACTTGTCTTTCAACTGTTTTACAGTTACATACTACTTTTCAGTGCATTCTGGTGGTTTGAAACACTGGTTTCATGTGAACTAACTCTATTTCAAGGATTTCTGCAGTGTACAACATCCTTTCTAGACTAGAGACTTACATTTTGATGTCTTTTACACTTGTTCTCTCTCTATTCTGTGATATTCATTAGTATTTGCTCTGAATGACTACTGATTTCTAGCTGTTTCCTATAAAGGGCCTTCTTTTCTACTTGTGGGACTTTACCACATGTAGAAACAACTTTATACACTCTTCTCTGAACTTGAGAAGCTACATACACTTGTCTTTCAACTGTTTTACAGTTGAATACTACTTTTCATTGAATTCTAGTGGGTTGAAACACTGGTTCTTGTGAAGTAACTCTATTTCAAGGATTTCTGTAGTGTATAACATCCTTTCTAGACTAGAAACTTAGATTTTTATGTCTTTTACACTTGTTCTCACACAATTCTATGATATTCATTACTATTTCCTCTGAATTACTACTGATTTCTAGCTGTTTCTTATAATGGGCCTTCTGCTCTACTTGGGGAACTTCACCACATGTAGAAACAACTTTATACACTCTTCTGTGGACTTGCGAAGCTATATAAACTTGTCTTTCAACTGTTTTACAGTTAAATACTTCTTTTCAGTGCATTCTGGTGGTTTGAAACACTGGTTTCATGTGAACTAACTCTATTTCAAGGATTTCTGCAGTGTACAACATCCTTTCTTGACTAGAGACTTACATTTTGATGTCTTTTACACTTGTTCTCTCTCTATTCTGTGATATTCATTAGTATTTGCTCTGAATGACTACTGATTTCTAGCTGTTTCCTATAATGGGCCTTCTTTTCTACTTGTGGGACTTCACCACATGTAGAAACAACTTTATACACTCTTCTCTGAACTTGAGAAGCTACATACACTTGTCTTTCAACTGTTTTACAGTTGAATACTACTTTTCAGTGAATTCTAGTGGGTTGAAACACTGGTTCTTGTGAAGTAACTCTATTTCAAGGATTTCTGTAGTGTATAACATCCTTTCTAGACTAGAAACTTAGATTTTTATGTCTTTTACACTTGTTCTCACACAATTCTATGATATTCATTACTATTTCCTCTGAATTACTACTGATTTCTAGCTGTTTCTTATAATGGGCCTTCTGCTCTACTTGGGGAACTTCACCACATGTAGAAACAACTTTATACAGTCTTCTGTGGACTTGCGAAGCTATATAAACTTGTCTTTCAACTGTTTTACAGTTAAATACTACTTTTCAGTGCATTCTGGTGGTTTGAAACACTGGTTTCATGTGAACTAACTCTATTTCAAGGATTTCTGCAGTGTACAACATCCTTTCTAGACTAGAGACTTACATTTTGATGTCTTTTACACTTGTTCTCTCTCTATTCTGTGATATTCATTAGTATTTGCTCTGAATTACTAATGCTTTCTTGCAGTGTCCTATAATGGGCCTTCTGGTTTACTTGCGGGACTTCACCACATGTAGAAACAACTTTATACACTCTTCTCTGAACTTGAGAAGCTACATACACTTGTCTTTCAACTGTTTTACAGTTGAATACTACTTTTCAGTGAATTCTAGTGGGTTGAAACACTGTTTTCTTGTGAAGTAACTCTATTTCAAGGATTTCTGTAGTGTATAACATCCTTTCTAGACTAGAAACTTAGATTTTTATGTCTTTTACACTTGTTCTCACACAATTCTATGATATTCATTACTATTTCCTCTGAATTACTACTGATTTCTAGCTGTTTCTTATAATGGGCCTTCTGCTCTACTTGGGGAACTTCACCACATGTAGAAACAACTTTATACAGTCTTCTGTGGACTTGCGAAGCTATATAAACTTGTCTTTCAACTGTTTTACAGTTACATACTACTTTTCAGTGCATTCTGGTGGTTTGAAACACTGGTTTCATGTGAACTAACTCTATTTCAAGGATTTCTGCAGTGTACAACATCCTTTCTAGACTAGAGACTTACATTTTGATGTCTTTTACACTTGTTCTCTCTCTATTCTGTGATATTCATTAGTATTTGCTCTGAATGACTACTGATTTCTAGCTGTTTCCTATAAAGGGCCTTCTTTTCTACTTGTGGGACTTCACCACATGTAGAAACAACTTTATACACTCTTCTCTGAACTTGAGAAGCTACATACACTTGTCTTTCAACTGTTTTACAGTTGAATACTACTTTTCATTGAATTCTAGTGGGTTGAAACACTGGTTCTTGTGAAGTAACTCTATTTCAAGGATTTCTGTAGTGTATAACATCCTTTCTAGACTAGAAACTTAGATTTTTATGTCTTTTACACTTGTTCTCACACAATTCTATGATATTCATTACTATTTCCTCTGAATTACTACTGATTTCTAGCTGTTTCTTATAATGGGCCTTCTGCTCTACTTGGGGAACTTCACCACATGTAGAAACAACTTTATACACTCTTCTGTGGACTTGCGAAGCTATATAAACTTGTCTTTCAACTGTTTTACAGTTAAATACTTCTTTTCAGTGCATTCTGGTGGTTTGAAACACTGGTTTCATGTGAACTAACTCTATTTCAAGGATTTCTGCAGTGTACAACATCCTTTCTTGACTAGAGACTTACATTTTGATGTCTTTTACACTTGTTCTCTCTCTATTCTGTGATATTCATTAGTATTTGCTCTGAATGACTACTGATTTCTAGCTGTTTCCTATAATGGGCCTTCTTTTCTACTTGTGGGACTTCACCACATGTAGAAACAACTTTATACACTCTTCTCTGAACTTGAGAAGCTACATACACTTGTCTTTCAACTGTTTTACAGTTGAATACTACTTTTCAGTGAATTCTAGTGGGTTGAAACACTGGTTCTTGTGAAGTAACTCTATTTCAAGGATTTCTGTAGTGTATAACATCCTTTCTAGACTAGAAACTTAGATTTTTATGTCTTTTACACTTGTTCTCACACAATTCTATGATATTCATTACTATTTCCTCTGAATTACTACTGATTTCTAGCTGTTTCTTATAATGGGCCTTCTGCTCTACTTGGGGAACTTCACCACATGTAGAAACAACTTTATACAGTCTTCTGTGGACTTGCGAAGCTATATAAACTTGTCTTTCAACTGTTTTACAGTTAAATACTACTTTTCAGTGCATTCTGGTGGTTTGAAACACTGGTTTCATGTGAACTAACTCTATTTCAAGGATTTCTGCAGTGTACAACATCCTTTCTAGACTAGAGACTTACATTTTGATGTCTTTTACACTTGTTCTCTCTCTATTCTGTGATATTCATTAGTATTTGCTCTGAATTACTAATGCTTTCTTGCAGTGTCCTATAATGGGCCTTCTGGTTTACTTGCGGGACTTCACCACATGTAGAAACAACTTTATACACTCTTCTCTGAACTTGAGAAGCTACATACACTTGTCTTTCAACTGTTTTACAGTTGAATACTACTTTTCAGTGAATTCTAGTGGGTTGAAACACTGTTTTCTTGTGAAGTAACTCTATTTCAAGGATTTCTGTAGTGTATAACATCATTTCTAGACTAGAAACTTAGATTTTTATGTCTTTTACACTTGTTCTCACAAAATTCTATGATATTCATTACTATTTCCTCTGAATTACTACTGATTTCTAGCTGTTTCTTATAATGGGCATTTGCTCTACTTGGGGAACTTCACCACATGTAGAAACAACTTTATACACTCTTCTGTGGACTTGCGAAGCTATATAAATTTGTCTTTCAACTGTTTTACAGTTAAATACTTCTTTTCAGTGCATTCTGGTGGTTTGAAACACTGGTTTCATGTGAACTAACTCTATTTCAAGGATTTCTGCAGTGTACAACATCCTTTCTTGACTAGAGACTTACATTTTGATGTCTTTTACACTTGTTCTCTCTCTATTCTGTGATATTCATTAGTATTTGCTCTGAATGACTACTGATTTCTAGCTGTTTCCTATAATGGGCCTTCTTTTCTACTTGTGGGACTTCACCACATGTAGAAACAACTTTATACACTCTTCTCTGAACTTGAGAAGCTACATACACTTGTCTTTCAACTGTTTTACAGTTGAATACTACTTTTCAGTGACTTCTAGTGGGTTGAAACACTGTTTTCTTGTGAAGTAACTCTATTTCAAGGATTTCTGTAGTGTATAACATCCTTTCTAGACTAGAAACTTAGATTTTTATGTCTTTTACACTTGTTCTCACACAATTCTATGATATTCATTACTATTTCCTCTGAATTACTACTGATTTCTAGCTGTTTCTTATAATGGGCCTTGTGCTCTACTTGGGGAACTTCACCACATGTAGAAACAACTTTAAACAGTCTTCTGTGGACTTGCGAAGCTATATAAACTTGTCTTTCAACTGTTTTACAGTTAAATACTACTTTTCAGTGCATTCTGGTGGTTTGAAACACTGGTTTCATGTGAACTAACTCTATTTCAAGGATTTCTGCAGTGTACAACATCCTTTCTAGACTAGAGACTTACATTTTGATGTCTTTTACACTTGTTCTCTCTCTATTCTGTGATATTCATTAGTATTTGCTCTGAATGACTACTGATTTCTAGCTGTTTCCTATAATGGGCCTTCTTTTCTACTTGTGGGACTTCACCACATGTAGAAACAACTTTATACACTCTTCTCTGAACTTGAGAAGCTACATACACTTGTCTTTCAACTGTTTTACAGTTGAATACTACTTTTCAGTGACTTCTAGTGGGTTGAAACACTGGTTCTTGTGAAGTAACTCTATTTCAAGGATTTCTGTAGTGTATAACATCCTTTCTAGACTAGAAACTTAGATTTTTATGTCTTTTACACTTGTTCTCACACAATTCTATGATATTCATTACTATTTCCTCTGAATTACTACTGATTTCTAGCTGTTTCTTATCATGGGCCTTCTGCTCTACTTGGGGAACTTCACCACATGTAGAAACAACTTTATACAGTCTTCTGTGGACTTGCGAAGCTATATAAACTTGTCTTTCAACTGTTTTACAGTTAAATCCTTCTTTTCAGTGCATTCTGGTGGTTTGAAACACTGGTTTCATGTGAACTAACTCTATTTCAAGGATTTCTGCAGTGTACAACATCCTTTCTAGACTAGAGACTTACATTTTGATGTCCTTTACACTTGTTCTCTCTCTATTCTGTGATATTCATTAGTATTTGCTCTGAATGACTACTGATTTCTAGCTGTTTCCTATAATGGGCCTTCTTTTCTACTTGTGGGACTTCACCACATGTAGAAACAACTTTATACACTCTTCTCTGAACTTGAGAAGCTACATACACTTGTCTTTCAACTGTTTTACAGTTGAATACTACTTTTCAGTGAATTCTAGTGGGTTGAAACACTGTTTTCTTGTGAAGTAACTCTATTTCAAGGATTTCTGTAGTGTATAACATCCTTTCTAGACTAGAAACTTAGATTTTTATGTCTTTTACACTTGTTCTCACACAATTCTATGATATCCATTACTATTTCCTCTGAATTACTACTGATTTCTAGCTGTTTCTTATAATGGGCCTTGTGCTCTACTTGGGGAACTTCACCACATGTAGAAACAACTTTATACAGTCTTCTGTGGACTTGCGAAGCTATATAAACTTGTCTTTCAACTGTTTTACAGTTAAATACTACTTTTCAGTGCATTCTGGTGGTTTGAAACACTGGTTTCATGTGAACTAACTCTATTTCAAGGATTTCTGCAGTGTACAACATCCTTTCTAGACTAGAGACTTACATTTTGATGTCTTTTACACTTGTTCTCTCTCTATTCTGTGATATTCATTAGTATTTGCTCTGAATGACTACTGATTTCTAGCTGTTTCCTATAATGGGCCTTCTTTTCTACTTGTGGGACTTCACCACATGTAGAAACAACTTTATACACTCTTCTCTGAACTTGAGAAGCTACATACACTTGTCTTTCAACTGTTTTACAGTTGAATACTACTTTTCAGTGACTTCTAGTGGGTTGAAACACTGGTTCTTGTGAAGTAACTCTATTTCAAGGATTTCTGTAGTGTATAACATCCTTTCTAGACTAGAAACTTAGATTTTTATGTCTTTTACACTTGTTCTCACACAATTCTATGATATTCATTACTATTTCCTCTGAATTACTACTGATTTCTAGCTGTTTCTTATAATGGGCCTTCTGCTCTACTTGGGGAACTTCACCACATGTAGAAACAACTTTATACAGTCTTCTGTGGACTTGCGAAGCTATATAAACTTGTCTTTCAACTGTTTTACAGTTAAATCCTTCTTTTCAGTGCATTCTGGTGGTTTGAAACACTGGTTTCATGTGAACTAACTCTATTTGAAGGATTTCTGCAGTGTACAACATCCTTTCTAGACTAGAGACTTACATTTTGATGTCTTTTACACTTGTTCTCTCTCTATTCTGTGATATTCATTAGTATTTGCTCTGAATGACTACTGATTTCTAGCTGTTTCCTATAATGGGCCTTCTTTTCTACTTGTGGGACTTCACCACATGTAGAAACAACTTTATACACTCTTCTCTGAACTTGAGAAGCTACATACACTTGTCTTTCAACTGTTTTACAGTTGAATACTACTTTTCAGTGACTTCTAGTGGGTTGAAACACTGGTTCTTGTGAAGTAACTCTATTTCAAGGATTTCTGTAGTGTATAACATCCTTTCTAGACTAGAAACTTAGATTTTTATGTCTTTTACACTTGTTCTCACACAATTCTATGATATTCATTACTATTTCCTCTGAATTACTACTGATTTCTAGCTGTTTCTTATAATGGGCCTTTGCTCTACTTGGGGAACTTCACCACATGTAGAAACAACTTTATACACTCTTCTGTGGACTTGCGAAGCTATATAAATTTGTCTTTCAACTGTTTTACAGTTAAATACTTCTTTTCAGTGCATTCTGGTGGTTTGAAACACTGGTTTCATGTGAACTAACTCTATTTCAAGGATTTCTGCAGTGTACAACATCCTTTCTAGACTAGAGACTTACATTTTGATGTCTTTTACACTTGTTCTCTCTCTATTCTGTGATATTCATTAGTATTTGCTCTGAATGACTACTGTTTCTAGCTGTTTCCTATAATGGGCCTTCTTTTCTACTTGTGGGACTTCACCACATGTAGAAACAACTTTATACACTCTTCTCTGAACTTGAGAAGCTACATACACTTGTCTTTCAACTGTTTTACAGTTGAATACTACTTTTCAGTGAATTCTAGTGGGTTGAAACACTGTCTTCTTGTGAAGTAACTCTATTTCAAGGATTTCTGTAGTGTATAACATCCTTTCTAGACTAGAAACTTAGATTTTTATGTCTTTTACACTTGTTCTCACACAATTCTATGATATTCATTACTATTTCCTCTGAATTACTACTGATTTCTAGCTGTTTCTTATAATGGGCCTTGTGCTCTACTTGGGGAACTTCACCACATGTAGAAACAACTTTATACAGTCTTCTGTGGACTTGCGAAGCTATATAAACTTGTCTTTCAACTGTTTTACAGTTAAATACTACTTTTCAGTGCATTCTGGTGGTTTGAAACACTGGTTTCATGTGAACTAACTCTATTTCAAGGATTTCTGCAGTGTACAACATCCTTTCTAGACTAGAGACTTACATTTTGATGTCTTTTACACTTGTTCTCTCTCTATTCTGTGATATTCATTAGTATTTGCTCTGAATGACTACTGATTTCTAGCTGTTTCCTATAATGGGCCTTCTTTTCTACTTGTCGGACTTCACCACATGTAGAAACAACTTTATACACTCTTCTCTGAACTTGAGAAGCTACATACACTTGTCTTTCAACTGTTTTACAGTTGAATACTACTTTTCAGTGAATTCTAGTGGGTTGAAACACTGTTTTCTTGTGAAGTAACTCTATTTCAAGGATTTCTGTAGTGTATAACATCCTTTCTAGACTAGAAACTTAGATTTTTATGTCTTTTACACTTGTTCTCACACAATTCTATGATATTCATTACTATTTCCTCTGAATTACTACTGATTTCTAGCTGTTTCTTATAATGGGCCTTCTGCTCTACTTGGGGAACTTCACCACATGTAGAAACAACTTTATACAGTCTTCTGTTGACTTGCGAAGCTATATAAACTTTTGTTTCAACTGTTTTACAGTTAAATACTACTTTTCAGTGCATTCTGGTGGTTTGAAACACTGGTTTCATGTGAACTAACTTTATTTCAAGGATTTCTGCAGTGTACAACATCCTTTCTAGACTAGACACTTTCATTTTGATGTGTTTTACACTTGTTCTCTCACTATTCTGTGATATTCATTAGTATTTGCTCTGAATTACTAATGCTTTCTTGCAGTGTCCTATAATGGGCCTTCTGGTTTACTTGCGGGACTTCACCACATGTAGAAACAACTTTATACACTCTTCTCTGAACTTGAGAAGCTACATACACTTGTCTTTCAACTGTTTTACAGTTGAATACTACTTTTCAGTGAATTCTAGTGGGTTGAAACACTGTTTTCTTGTGAAGTAACTCTATTTCAAGGATTTCTGTAGTGTATAACATCCTTTCTAGACTAGAAACTTAGATTTTTATGTCTTTTACACTTGTTCTCACAAAATTCTATGATATTCATTACTATTTCCTCTGAATTACTACTGATTTCTAGCTGTTTCTTATAATGGGCCTTTGCTCTACTTGGGGAACTTCACCACATGTAGAAACAACTTTATACACTCTTCTGTGGACTTGCGAAGCTATATAAATTTGTCTTTCAACTGTTTTACAGTTAAATACTTCTTTTCAGTGCATTCTGGTGGTTTGAAACACTGGTTTCATGTGAACTAACTCTATTTCAAGGATTTCTGCAGTGTACAACATCCTTTCTAGACTAGAGACTTACATTTTGATGTCTTTTACACTTGTTCTCTCTCTATTCTGTGATATTCATTAGTATTTGCTCTGAATGACTACTGTTTCTAGCTGTTTCCTATAATGGGCCTTCTTTTCTACTTGTGGGACTTCACCACATGTAGAAACAACTTTATACACTCTTCTCTGAACTTGAGAAGCTACATACACTTGTCTTTCAACTGTTTTACAGTTGAATACTACTTTTCAGTGAATTCTAGTGGGTTGAAACACTGTCTTCTTGTGAAGTAACTCTATTTCAAGGATTTCTGTAGTGTATAACATCCTTTCTAGACTAGAAACTTAGATTTTTATGTCTTTTACACTTGTTCTCACACAATTCTATGATATTCATTACTATTTCCTCTGAATTACTACTGATTTCTAGCTGTTTCTTATAATGGGCCTTGTGCTCTACTTGGGGAACTTCACCACATGTAGAAACAACTTTATACAGTCTTCTGTGGACTTGCGAAGCTATATAAACTTGTCTTTCAACTGTTTTACAGTTAAATACTACTTTTCAGTGCATTCTGGTGGTTTGAAACACTGGTTTCATGTGAACTAACTCTATTTCAAGGATTTCTGCAGTGTACAACATCCTTTCTAGACTAGAGACGTACATTTTGATGTCTTTTACACTTGTTCTCTCTCTATTCTGTGATATTCATTAGTATTTGCTCTGAATGACTACTGATTTCTAGCTGTTTCCTATAATGGGCCTTCTTTTCTACTTGTCGGACTTCACCACATGTAGAAACAACTTTATACACTCTTCTCTGAACTTGAGAAGCTACATACACTTGTCTTTCAACTGTTTTACAGTTGAATACTACTTTTCAGTGAATTCTAGTGGGTTGAAACACTGTTTTCTTGTGAAGTAACTCTATTTCAAGGATTTCTGTAGTGTATAACATCCTTTCTAGACTAGAAACTTAGATTTTTATGTCTTTTACACTTGTTCTCACACAATTCTATGATATTCATTACTATTTCCTCTGAATTACTACTGATTTCTAGCTGTTTCTTATAATGGGCCTTCTGCTCTACTTGGGGAACTTCACCACATGTAGAAACAACTTTATACAGTCTTCTGTTGACTTGCGAAGCTATATAAACTTTTGTTTCAACTGTTTTACAGTTAAATACTACTTTTCAGTGCATTCTGGTGGTTTGAAACACTGGTTTCATGTGAACTAACTTTATTTCAAGGATTTCTGCAGTGTACAACATCCTTTCTAGACTAGACACTTTCATTTTGATGTGTTTTACACTTGTTCTCTCACTATTCTGTGATATTCATTAGTATTTGCTCTGAATTACTAATGCTTTCTTGCAGTGTCCTATAATGGGCCTTCTGGTTTACTTGCGGGACTTCACCACATGTAGAAACAACTTTATACACTCTTCTCTGAACTGGAGAAGCTACATACACTTGTCTTTCAACTGTTTTACAGTTGAATACTACTTTTCAGTGAATTCTAGTGGGTTGAAACACTGTTTTCTTGTGAAGTAACTCTATTTCAAGGATTTCTGTAGTGTATAACATCCTTTCTAGACTAGAAACTTAGATTTTTATGTCTTTTACACTTGTTCTCACAAAATTCTATGATATTCATTACTATTTCCTCTGAATTACTACTGATTTCTAGCTGTTTCTTATAATGGGCCTTTGCTCTACTTGGGGAACTTCACCACATGTAGAAACAACTTTATACACTCTTCTGTGGACTTGCGAAGCTATATAAACTTGTCTTTCAACTGTTTTACAGTTAAATACTTCTTTTCAGTGCATTCTGGTGGTTTGAAACACTGGTTTCATGTGAACTAACTCTATTTCAAGGATTTCTGCAGTGTACAACATCCTTTCTTGACTAGAGACTTACATTTTGATGTCTTTTACACTTGTTCTCTCTCTATTCTGTGATATTCATTAGTATTTGCTCTGAATGACTACTGATTTCTAGCTGTTTCCTATAATGGGCCTTCTTTTCTACTTGTGGGACTTCACCACATGTAGAAACAACTTTATACACTCTTCTCTGAACTTGAGAAGCTACATACACTTGTCTTTCAACTGTTTTACAGTTGAATACTACTTTTCAGTGACTTCTAGTGGGTTGAAACACTGTTTTCTTGTGAAGTAACTCTATTTCAAGGATTTCTGTAGTGTATAACATCCTTTCTAGACTAGAAACTTAGATTTTTATGTCTTTTACACTTGTTCTCACACAATTCTATGATATTCATTACTATTTCCTCTGAATTACTACTGATTTCTAGCTGTTTCTTATAATGGGCCTTGTGCTCTACTTGGGGAACTTCACCACATGTAGAAACAACTTTAAACAGTCTTCTGTGGACTTGCGAAGCTATATAAACTTGTCTTTCAACTGTTTTACAGTTAAATACTACTTTTCAGTGCATTCTGGTGGTTTGAAACACTGGTTTCATGTGAACTAACTCTATTTCAAGGATTTCTGCAGTGTACAACATCCTTTCTAGACTAGAGACTTACATTTTGATGTCTTTTACACTTGTTCTCTCTCTATTCTGTGATATTCATTAGTATTTGCTCTGAATGACTACTGATTTCTAGCTGTTTCCTATAATGGGCCTTCTTTTCTACTTGTGGGACTTCACCACATGTAGAAACAACTTTATACACTCTTCTCTGAACTTGAGAAGCTACATACACTTGTCTTTCAACTGTTTTACAGTTGAATACTACTTTTCAGTGACTTCTAGTGGGTTGAAACACTGGTTCTTGTGAAGTAACTCTATTTCAAGGATTTCTGTAGTGTATAACATCCTTTCTAGACTAGAAACTTAGATTTTTATGTCTTTTACACTTGTTCTCACACAATTCTATGATATTCATTACTATTTCCTCTGAATTACTACTGATTTCTAGCTGTTTCTTATAATGGGCCTTCTGCTCTACTTGGGGAACTTCACCACATGTAGAAACAACTTTATACAGTCTTCTGTGGACTTGCGAAGCTATATAAACTTGTCTTTCAACTGTTTTACAGTTAAATCCTTCTTTTCAGTGCATTCTGGTGGTTTGAAACACTGGTTTCATGTGAACTAACTCTATTTCAAGGATTTCTGCAGTGTACAACATCCTTTCTAGACTAGAGACTTACATTTTGATGTCTTTTACACTTGTTCTCTCTCTATTCTGTGATATTCATTAGTATTTGCTCTGAATGACTACTGATTTCTAGCTGTTTCCTATAATGGGCCTTCTTTTCTACTTGTGGGACTTCACCACATGTAGAAACAACTTTATACACTCTTCTCTGAACTTGAGAAGCTACATACACTTGTCTTTCAACTGTTTTACAGTTGAATACTACTTTTCAGTGACTTCTAGTGGGTTGAAACACTGTTTTCTTGTGAAGTAACTCTATTTCAAGGATTTCTGTAGTGTATAACATCCTTTCTAGACTAGAAACTTAGATTTTTATGTCTTTTACACTTGTTCTCACACAATTCTATGATATTCATTACTATTTCCTCTGAATTACTACTGATTTCTAGCTGTTTCTTATAATGGGCCTTGTGCTCTACTTGGGGAACTTCACCACATGTAGAAACAACTTTAAACAGTCTTCTGTGGACTTGCGAAGCTATATAAACTTGTCTTTCAACTGTTTTACAGTTAAATACTACTTTTCAGTGCATTCTGGTGGTTTGAAACACTGGTTTCATGTGAACTAACTCTATTTCAAGGATTTCTGCAGTGTACAACATCCTTTCTAGACTAGAGACTTACATTTTGATGTCTTTTACACTTGTTCTCTCTCTATTCTGTGATATTCATTAGTATTTGCTCTGAATGACTACTGATTTCTAGCTGTTTCCTATAATGGGCCTTCTTTTCTACTTGTGGGACTTCACCACATGTAGAAACAACTTTATACACTCTTCTCTGAACTTGAGAAGCTACATACACTTGTCTTTCAACTGTTTTACAGTTGAATACTACTTTTCAGTGACTTCTAGTGGGTTGCAACACTGGTTCTTGTGAAGTAACTCTATTTCAAGGATTTCTGTAGTGTATAACATCCTTTCTAGACTAGAAACTTAGATTTTTATGTCTTTTACACTTGTTCTCACACAATTCTATGATATTCATTACTATTTCCTCTGAATTACTACTGATTTCTAGCTGTTTCTTATCATGGGCCTTCTGCTCTACTTGGGGAACTTCACCACATGTAGAAACAACTTTATACAGTCTTCTGTGGACTTGCGAAGCTATATAAACTTGTCTTTCAACTGTTTTACAGTTAAATCCTTCTTTTCAGTGCATTCTGGTGGTTTGAAACACTGGTTTCATGTGAACTAACTCTATTTCAAGGATTTCTGCAGTGTACAACATCCTTTCTAGACTAGAGACTTACATTTTGATGTCCTTTACACTTGTTCTCTCTCTATTCTGTGATATTCATTAGTATTTGCTCTGAATGACTACTGATTTCTAGCTGTTTCCTATAATGGGCCTTCTTTTCTACTTGTGGGACTTCACCACATGTAGAAACAACTTTATACACTCTTCTCTGAACTTGAGAAGCTACATACACTTGTCTTTCAACTGTTTTACAGTTGAATACTACTTTTCAGTGAATTCTAGTGGGTTGAAACACTGTTTTCTTGTGAAGTAACTCTATTTCAAGGATTTCTGTAGTGTATAACATCCTTTCTAGACTAGAAACTTAGATTTTTATGTCTTTTACACTTGTTCTCACACAATTCTATGATATCCATTACTATTTCCTCTGAATTACTACTGATTTCTAGCTGTTTCTTATAATGGGCCTTGTGCTCTACTTGGGGAACTTCACCACATGTAGAAACAACTTTATACAGTCTTCTGTGGACTTGCGAAGCTATATAAACTTGTCTTTCAACTGTTTTACAGTTAAATACTACTTTTCAGTGCATTCTGGTGGTTTGAAACACTGGTTTCATGTGAACTAACTCTATTTCAAGGATTTCTGCAGTGTACAACATCCTTTCTAGACTAGAGACTTACATTTTGATGTCTTTTACACTTGTTCTCTCTCTATTCTGTGATATTCATTAGTATTTGCTCTGAATGACTACTGATTTCTAGCTGTTTCCTATAATGGGCCTTCTTTTCTACTTGTGGGACTTCACCACATGTAGAAACAACTTTATACACTCTTCTCTGAACTTGAGAAGCTACATACACTTGTCTTTCAACTGTTTTACAGTTGAATACTACTTTTCAGTGACTTCTAGTGGGTTGAAACACTGGTTCTTGTGAAGTAACTCTATTTCAAGGATTTCTGTAGTGTATAACATCCTTTCTAGACTAGAAACTTAGATTTTTATGTCTTTTACACTTGTTCTCACACAATTCTATGATATTCATTACTATTTCCTCTGAATTACTACTGATTTCTAGCTGTTTCTTATAATGGGCCTTCTGCTCTACTTGGGGAACTTCACCACATGTAGAAACAACTTTATACAGTCTTCTGTGGACTTGCGAAGCTATATAAACTTGTCTTTCAACTGTTTTACAGTTAAATCCTTCTTTTCAGTGCATTCTGGTGGTTTGAAACACTGGTTTCATGTGAACTAACTCTATTTGAAGGATTTCTGCAGTGTACAACATCCTTTCTAGACTAGAGACTTACATTTTGATGTCTTTTACACTTGTTCTCTCTCTATTCTGTGATATTCATTAGTATTTGCTCTGAATGACTACTGATTTCTAGCTGTTTCCTATAATGGGCCTTCTTTTCTACTTGTGGGACTTCACCACATGTAGAAACAACTTTATACACTCTTCTCTGAACTTGAGAAGCTACATACACTTGTCTTTCAACTGTTTTACAGTTGAATACTACTTTTCAGTGACTTCTAGTGGGTTGAAACACTGGTTCTTGTGAAGTAACTCTATTTCAAGGATTTCTGTAGTGTATAACATCCTTTCTAGACTAGAAACTTAGATTTTTATGTCTTTTACACTTGTTCTCACACAATTCTATGATATTCATTACTATTTCCTCTGAATTACTACTGATTTCTAGCTGTTTCTTATAATGGGCCTTTGCTCTACTTGGGGAACTTCACCACATGTAGAAACAACTTTATACACTCTTCTGTGGACTTGCGAAGCTATATAAATTTGTCTTTCAACTGTTTTACAGTTAAATACTTCTTTTCAGTGCATTCTGGTGGTTTGAAACACTGGTTTCATGTGAACTAACTCTATTTCAAGGATTTCTGCAGTGTACAACATCCTTTCTAGACTAGAGACTTACATTTTGATGTCTTTTACACTTGTTCTCTCTCTATTCTGTGATATTCATTAGTATTTGCTCTGAATGACTACTGTTTCTAGCTGTTTCCTATAATGGGCCTTCTTTTCTACTTGTGGGACTTCACCACATGTAGAAACAACTTTATACACTCTTCTCTGAACTTGAGAAGCTACATACACTTGTCTTTCAACTGTTTTACAGTTGAATACTACTTTTCAGTGAATTCTAGTGGGTTGAAACACTGTCTTCTTGTGAAGTAACTCTATTTCAAGGATTTCTGTAGTGTATAACATCCTTTCTAGACTAGAAACTTAGATTTTTATGTCTTTTACACTTGTTCTCACACAATTCTATGATATTCATTACTATTTCCTCTGAATTACTACTGATTTCTAGCTGTTTCTTATAATGGGCCTTGTGCTCTACTTGGGGAACTTCACCACATGTAGAAACAACTTTATACAGTCTTCTGTGGACTTGCGAAGCTATATAAACTTGTCTTTCAACTGTTTTACAGTTAAATACTACTTTTCAGTGCATTCTGGTGGTTTGAAACACTGGTTTCATGTGAACTAACTCTATTTCAAGGATTTCTGCAGTGTACAACATCCTTTCTAGACTAGAGACTTACATTTTGATGTCTTTTACACTTGTTCTCTCTCTATTCTGTGATATTCATTAGTATTTGCTCTGAATGACTACTGATTTCTAGCTGTTTCCTATAATGGGCCTTCTTTTCTACTTGTCGGACTTCACCACATGTAGAAACAACTTTATACACTCTTCTCTGAACTTGAGAAGCTACATACACTTGTCTTTCAACTGTTTTACAGTTGAATACTACTTTTCAGTGAATTCTAGTGGGTTGAAACACTGTTTTCTTGTGAAGTAACTCTATTTCAAGGATTTCTGTAGTGTATAACATCCTTTCTAGACTAGAAACTTAGATTTTTATGTCTTTTACACTTGTTCTCACACAATTCTATGATATTCATTACTATTTCCTCTGAATTACTACTGATTTCTAGCTGTTTCTTATAATGGGCCTTCTGCTCTACTTGGGGAACTTCACCACATGTAGAAACAACTTTATACAGTCTTCTGTTGACTTGCGAAGCTATATAAACTTTTGTTTCAACTGTTTTACAGTTAAATACTACTTTTCAGTGCATTCTGGTGGTTTGAAACACTGGTTTCATGTGAACTAACTTTATTTCAAGGATTTCTGCAGTGTACAACATCCTTTCTAGACTAGACACTTTCATTTTGATGTGTTTTACACTTGTTCTCTCACTATTCTGTGATATTCATTAGTATTTGCTCTGAATTACTAATGCTTTCTTGCAGTGTCCTATAATGGGCCTTCTGGTTTACTTGCGGGACTTCACCACATGTAGAAACAACTTTATACACTCTTCTCTGAACTTGAGAAGCTACATACACTTGTCTTTCAACTGTTTTACAGTTGAATACTACTTTTCAGTGAATTCTAGTGGGTTGAAACACTGTTTTCTTGTGAAGTAACTCTATTTCAAGGATTTCTGTAGTGTATAACATCCTTTCTAGACTAGAAACTTAGATTTTTATGTCTTTTACACTTGTTCTCACAAAATTCTATGATATTCATTACTATTTCCTCTGAATTACTACTGATTTCTAGCTGTTTCTTATAATGGGCCTTTGCTCTACTTGGGGAACTTCACCACATGTAGAAACAACTTTATACACTCTTCTGTGGACTTGCGAAGCTATATAAACTTGTCTTTCAACTGTTTTACAGTTAAATACTTCTTTTCAGTGCATTCTGGTGGTTTGAAACACTGGTTTCATGTGAACTAACTCTATTTCAAGGATTTCTGCAGTGTACAACATCCTTTCTTGACTAGAGACTTACATTTTGATGTCTTTTACACTTGTTCTCTCTCTATTCTGTGATATTCATTAGTATTTGCTCTGAATGACTACTGATTTCTAGCTGTTTCCTATAATGGGCCTTCTTTTCTACTTGTGGGACTTCACCACATGTAGAAACAACTTTATACACTCTTCTCTGAACTTGAGAAGCTACATACACTTGTCTTTCAACTGTTTTACAGTTGAATACTACTTTTCAGTGACTTCTAGTGGGTTGAAACACTGTTTTCTTGTGAAGTAACTCTATTTCAAGGATTTCTGTAGTGTATAACATCCTTTCTAGACTAGAAACTTAGATTTTTATGTCTTTTACACTTGTTCTCACACAATTCTATGATATTCATTACTATTTCCTCTGAATTACTACTGATTTCTAGCTGTTTCTTATAATGGGCCTTGTGCTCTACTTGGGGAACTTCACCACATGTAGAAACAACTTTAAACAGTCTTCTGTGGACTTGCGAAGCTATATAAACTTGTCTTTCAACTGTTTTACAGTTAAATACTACTTTTCAGTGCATTCTGGTGGTTTGAAACACTGGTTTCATGTGAACTAACTCTATTTCAAGGATTTCTGCAGTGTACAACATCCTTTCTAGACTAGAGACTTACATTTTGATGTCTTTTACACTTGTTCTCTCTCTATTCTGTGATATTCATTAGTATTTGCTCTGAATGACTACTGATTTCTAGCTGTTTCCTATAATGGGCCTTCTTTTCTACTTGTGGGACTTCACCACATGTAGAAACAACTTTATACACTCTTCTCTGAACTTGAGAAGCTACATACACTTGTCTTTCAACTGTTTTACAGTTGAATACTACTTTTCAGTGACTTCTAGTGGGTTGAAACACTGGTTCTTGTGAAGTAACTCTATTTCAAGGATTTCTGTAGTGTATAACATCCTTTCTAGACTAGAAACTTAGATTTTTATGTCTTTTACACTTGTTCTCACACAATTCTATGATATTCATTACTATTTCCTCTGAATTACTACTGATTTCTAGCTGTTTCTTATAATGGGCCTTCTGCTCTACTTGGGGAACTTCACCACATGTAGAAACAACTTTATACAGTCTTCTGTGGACTTGCGAAGCTATATAAACTTGTCTTTCAACTGTTTTACAGTTAAATCCTTCTTTTCAGTGCATTCTGGTGGTTTGAAACACTGGTTTCATGTGAACTAACTCTATTTCAAGGATTTCTGCAGTGTACAACATCCTTTCTAGACTAGAGACTTACATTTTGATGTCTTTTACACTTGTTCTCTCTCTATTCTGTGATATTCATTAGTATTTGCTCTGAATGACTACTGATTTCTAGCTGTTTCCTATAATGGGCCTTCTTTTCTACTTGTGGGACTTCACCACATGTAGAAACAACTTTATACACTCTTCTCTGAACTTGAGAAGCTACATACACTTGTCTTTCAACTGTTTTACAGTTGAATACTACTTTTCAGTGAATTCTAGTGGGTTGAAACACTGTTTTCTTGTGAAGTAACTCTATTTCAAGGATTTCTGTAGTGTATAACATCCTTTCTAGACTAGAAACTTAGATTTTTATGTCTTTTACACTTGTTCTCACACAATTCTATGATATCCATTACTATTTCCTCTGAATTACTACTGATTTCTAGCTGTTTCTTATAATGGGCCTTGTGCTCTACTTGGGGAACTTCACCACATGTAGAAACAACTTTATACAGTCTTCTGTGGACTTGCGAAGCTATATAAACTTGTCTTTCAACTGTTTTACAGTTAAATACTACTTTTCAGTGCATTCTGGTGGTTTGAAACACTGGTTTCATGTGAACTAACTCTATTTCAAGGATTTCTGCAGTGTACAACATCCTTTCTAGACTAGAGACTTACATTTTGATGTCTTTTACACTTGTTCTCTCTCTATTCTGTGATATTCATTAGTATTTGCTCTGAATGACTACTGATTTCTAGCTGTTTCCTATAATGGGCCTTCTTTTCTACTTGTGGGACTTCACCACATGTAGAAACAACTTTATACACTCTTCTCTGAACTTGAGAAGCTACATACACTTGTCTTTCAACTGTTTTACAGTTGAATACTACTTTTCAGTGACTTCTAGTGGGTTGAAACACTGGTTCTTGTGAAGTAACTCTATTTCAAGGATTTCTGTAGTGTATAACATCCTTTCTAGACTAGAAACTTAGATTTTTATGTCTTTTACACTTGTTCTCACACAATTCTATGATATTCATTACTATTTCCTCTGAATTACTACTGATTTCTAGCTGTTTCTTATAATGGGCCTTCTGCTCTACTTGGGGAACTTCACCACATGTAGAAACAACTTTATACAGTCTTCTGTGGACTTGCGAAGCTATATAAACTTGTCTTTCAACTGTTTTACAGTTAAATCCTTCTTTTCAGTGCATTCTGGTGGTTTGAAACACTGGTTTCATGTGAACTAACTCTATTTCAAGGATTTCTGCAGTGTACAACATCCTTTCTAGACTAGAGACTTACATTTTGATGTCTTTTACACTTGTTCTCTCTCTATTCTGTGATATTCATTAGTATTTGCTCTGAATGACTACTGATTTCTAGCTGTTTCCTATAATGGGCCTTCTTTTCTACTTGTGGGACTTCACCACATGTAGAAACAACTTTATACACTCTTCTCTGAACTTGAGAAGCTACATACACTTGTCTTTCAACTGTTTTACAGTTGAATACTACTTTTCAGTGACTTCTAGTGGGTTGAAACACTGTTTTCTTGTGAAGTAACTCTATTTCAAGGATTTCTGTAGTGTATAACATCCTTTCTAGACTAGAAACTTAGATTTTTATGTCTTTTACACTTGTTCTCACACAATTCTATGATATTCATTACTATTTCCTCTGAATTACTACTGATTTCTAGCTGTTTCTTATAATGGGCCTTGTGCTCTACTTGGGGAACTTCACCACATGTAGAAACAACTTTAAACAGTCTTCTGTGGACTTGCGAAGCTATATAAACTTGTCTTTCAACTGTTTTACAGTTAAATACTACTTTTCAGTGCATTCTGGTGGTTTGAAACACTGGTTTCATGTGAACTAACTCTATTTCAAGGATTTCTGCAGTGTACAACATCCTTTCTAGACTAGAGACTTACATTTTGATGTCTTTTACACTTGTTCTCTCTCTATTCTGTGATATTCATTAGTATTTGCTCTGAATGACTACTGATTTCTAGCTGTTTCCTATAATGGGCCTTCTTTTCTACTTGTGGGACTTCACCACATGTAGAAACAACTTTATACACTCTTCTCTGAACTTGAGAAGCTACATACACTTGTCTTTCAACTGTTTTACAGTTGAATACTACTTTTCAGTGACTTCTAGTGGGTTGAAACACTGGTTCTTGTGAAGTAACTCTATTTCAAGGATTTCTGTAGTGTATAACATCCTTTCTAGACTAGAAACTTAGATTTTTATGTCTTTTACACTTGTTCTCACACAATTCTATGATATTCATTACTATTTCCTCTGAATTACTACTGATTTCTAGCTGTTTCTTATAATGGGCCTTGTGCTCTACTTGGGGAACTTCACCACATGTAGAAACAACTTTATACAGTCTTCTGTGGACTTGCGAAGCTATATAAACTTGTCTTTCAACTGTTTTACAGTTAAATCCTTCTTTTCAGTGCATTCTGGTGGTTTGAAACACTGGTTTCATGTGAACTAACTCTATTTCAAGGATTTCTGCAGTGTACAACATCCTTTCTAGACTAGAGACTTACATTTTGATGTCTTTTACACTTGTTCTCTCTCTATTCTGTGATATTCATTAGTATTTGCTCTGAATGACTACTGTTTCTAGCTGTTTCCTATAATGGGCCTTCTTTTCTACTTGTGGGACTTCACCACATGTAGAAACAACTTTATACACTCTTCTCTGAACTTGAGAAGCTACATACACTTGTCTTTCAACTGTTTTACAGTTGAATACTACTTTTCAGTGAATTCTAGTGGGTTGAAACACTGTCTTCTTGTGAAGTAACTCTATTTCAAGGATTTCTGTAGTGTATAACATCCTTTCTAGACTAGAAACTTAGATTTTTATGTCTTTTACACTTGTTCTCACACAATTCTATGATATTCATTACTATTTCCTCTGAATTACTACTGATTTCTAGCTGTTTCTTATAATGGGCCTTGTGCTCTACTTGGGGAACTTCACCACATGTAGAAACAACTTTATACAGTCTTCTGTGGACTTGCGAAGCTATATAAACTTGTCTTTCAACTGTTTTACAGTTAAATACTACTTTTCAGTGCATTCTGGTGGTTTGAAACACTGGTTTCATGTGAACTAACTCTATTTCAAGGATTTCTGCAGTGTACAACATCCTTTCTAGACTAGAGACTTACATTTTGATGTCTTTTACACTTGTTCTCTCTCTATTCTGTGATATTCATTAGTATTTGCTCTGAATGACTACTGATTTCTAGCTGTTTCCTATAATGGGCCTTCTTTTCTACTTGTCGGACTTCACCACATGTAGAAACAACTTTATACACTCTTCTCTGAACTTGAGAAGCTACATACACTTGTCTTTCAACTGTTTTACAGTTGAATACTACTTTTCAGTGAATTCTAGTGGGTTGAAACACTGTTTTCTTGTGAAGTAACTCTATTTCAAGGATTTCTGTAGTGTATAACATCCTTTCTAGACTAGAAACTTAGATTTTTATGTCTTTTACACTTGTTCTCACACAATTCTATGATATTCATTACTATTTCCTCTGAATTACTACTGATTTCTAGCTGTTTCTTATAATGGGCCTTCTGCTCTACTTGGGGAACTTCACCACATGTAGAAACAACTTTATACAGTCTTCTGTTGACTTGCGAAGCTATATAAACTTTTGTTTCAACTGTTTTACAGTTAAATACTACTTTTCAGTGCATTCTGGTGGTTTGAAACACTGGTTTCATGTGAACTAACTTTATTTCAAGGATTTCTGCAGTGTACAACATCCTTTCTAGACTAGACACTTTCATTTTGATGTGTTTTACACTTGTTCTCTCACTATTCTGTGATATTCATTAGTATTTGCTCTGAATTACTAATGCTTTCTTGCAGTGTCCTATAATGGGCCTTCTGGTTTACTTGCGGGACTTCACCACATGTAGAAACAACTTTATACACTCTTCTCTGAACTTGAGAAGCTACATACACTTGTCTTTCAACTGTTTTACAGTTGAATACTACTTTTCAGTGAATTCTAGTGGGTTGAAACACTGTTTTCTTGTGAAGTAACTCTATTTCAAGGATTTCTGTAGTGTATAACATCCTTTCTAGACTAGAAACTTAGATTTTTATGTCTTTTACACTTGTTCTCACAAAATTCTATGATATTCATTACTATTTCCTCTGAATTACTACTGATTTCTAGCTGTTTCTTATAATGGGCCTTTGCTCTACTTGGGGAACTTCACCACATGTAGAAACAACTTTATACACTCTTCTGTGGACTTGCGAAGCTATATAAACTTGTCTTTCAACTGTTTTACAGTTAAATACTTCTTTTCAGTGCATTCTGGTGGTTTGAAACACTGGTTTCATGTGAACTAACTCTATTTCAAGGATTTCTGCAGTGTACAACATCCTTTCTTGACTAGAGACTTACATTTTGATGTCTTTTACACTTGTTCTCTCTCTATTCTGTGATATTCATTAGTATTTGCTCTGAATGACTACTGATTTCTAGCTGTTTCCTATAATGGGCCTTCTTTTCTACTTGTGGGACTTCACCACATGTAGAAACAACTTTATACACTCTTCTCTGAACTTGAGAAGCTACATACACTTGTCTTTCAACTGTTTTACAGTTGAATACTACTTTTCAGTGACTTCTAGTGGGTTGAAACACTGTTTTCTTGTGAAGTAACTCTATTTCAAGGATTTCTGTAGTGTATAACATCCTTTCTAGACTAGAAACTTAGATTTTTATGTCTTTTACACTTGTTCTCACACAATTCTATGATATTCATTACTATTTCCTCTGAATTACTACTGATTTCTAGCTGTTTCTTATAATGGGCCTTGTGCTCTACTTGGGGAACTTCACCACATGTAGAAACAACTTTAAACAGTCTTCTGTGGACTTGCGAAGCTATATAAACTTGTCTTTCAACTGTTTTACAGTTAAATACTACTTTTCAGTGCATTCTGGTGGTTTGAAACACTGGTTTCATGTGAACTAACTCTATTTCAAGGATTTCTGCAGTGTACAACATCCTTTCTAGACTAGAGACTTACATTTTGATGTCTTTTACACTTGTTCTCTCTCTATTCTGTGATATTCATTAGTATTTGCTCTGAATGACTACTGATTTCTAGCTGTTTCCTATAATGGGCCTTCTTTTCTACTTGTGGGACTTCACCACATGTAGAAACAACTTTATACACTCTTCTCTGAACTTGAGAAGCTACATACACTTGTCTTTCAACTGTTTTACAGTTGAATACTACTTTTCAGTGACTTCTAGTGGGTTGAAACACTGGTTCTTGTGAAGTAACTCTATTTCAAGGATTTCTGTAGTGTATAACATCCTTTCTAGACTAGAAACTTAGATTTTTATGTCTTTTACACTTGTTCTCACACAATTCTATGATATTCATTACTATTTCCTCTGAATTACTACTGATTTCTAGCTGTTTCTTATAATGGGCCTTCTGCTCTACTTGGGGAACTTCACCACATGTAGAAACAACTTTATACAGTCTTCTGTGGACTTGCGAAGCTATATAAACTTGTCTTTCAACTGTTTTACAGTTAAATCCTTCTTTTCAGTGCATTCTGGTGGTTTGAAACACTGGTTTCATGTGAACTAACTCTATTTCAAGGATTTCTGCAGTGTACAACATCCTTTCTAGACTAGAGACTTACATTTTGATGTCTTTTACACTTGTTCTCTCTCTATTCTGTGATATTCATTAGTATTTGCTCTGAATGACTACTGATTTCTAGCTGTTTCCTATAATGGGCCTTCTTTTCTACTTGTGGGACTTCACCACATGTAGAAACAACTTTATACACTCTTCTCTGAACTTGAGAAGCTACATACACTTGTCTTTCAACTGTTTTACAGTTGAATACTACTTTTCAGTGAATTCTAGTGGGTTGAAACACTGTTTTCTTGTGAAGTAACTCTATTTCAAGGATTTCTGTAGTGTATAACATCCTTTCTAGACTAGAAACTTAGATTTTTATGTCTTTTACACTTGTTCTCACACAATTCTATGATATCCATTACTATTTCCTCTGAATTACTACTGATTTCTAGCTGTTTCTTATAATGGGCCTTGTGCTCTACTTGGGGAACTTCACCACATGTAGAAACAACTTTATACAGTCTTCTGTGGACTTGCGAAGCTATATAAACTTGTCTTTCAACTGTTTTACAGTTAAATACTACTTTTCAGTGCATTCTGGTGGTTTGAAACACTGGTTTCATGTGAACTAACTCTATTTCAAGGATTTCTGCAGTGTACAACATCCTTTCTAGACTAGAGACTTACATTTTGATGTCTTTTACACTTGTTCTCTCTCTATTCTGTGATATTCATTAGTATTTGCTCTGAATGACTACTGATTTCTAGCTGTTTCCTATAATGGGCCTTCTTTTCTACTTGTGGGACTTCACCACATGTAGAAACAACTTTATACACTCTTCTCTGAACTTGAGAAGCTACATACACTTGTCTTTCAACTGTTTTACAGTTGAATACTACTTTTCAGTGACTTCTAGTGGGTTGAAACACTGGTTCTTGTGAAGTAACTCTATTTCAAGGATTTCTGTAGTGTATAACATCCTTTCTAGACTAGAAACTTAGATTTTTATGTCTTTTACACTTGTTCTCACACAATTCTATGATATTCATTACTATTTCCTCTGAATTACTACTGATTTCTAGCTGTTTCTTATAATGGGCCTTCTGCTCTACTTGGGGAACTTCACCACATGTAGAAACAACTTTATACAGTCTTCTGTGGACTTGCGAAGCTATATAAACTTGTCTTTCAACTGTTTTACAGTTAAATCCTTCTTTTCAGTGCATTCTGGTGGTTTGAAACACTGGTTTCATGTGAACTAACTCTATTTCAAGGATTTCTGCAGTGTACAACATCCTTTCTAGACTAGAGACTTACATTTTGATGTCTTTTACACTTGTTCTCTCTCTATTCTGTGATATTCATTAGTATTTGCTCTGAATGACTACTGATTTCTAGCTGTTTCCTATAATGGGCCTTCTTTTCTACTTGTGGGACTTCACCACATGTAGAAACAACTTTATACACTCTTCTCTGAACTTGAGAAGCTACATACACTTGTCTTTCAACTGTTTTACAGTTGAATACTACTTTTCAGTGACTTCTAGTGGGTTGAAACACTGTTTTCTTGTGAAGTAACTCTATTTCAAGGATTTCTGTAGTGTATAACATCCTTTCTAGACTAGAAACTTAGATTTTTATGTCTTTTACACTTGTTCTCACACAATTCTATGATATTCATTACTATTTCCTCTGAATTACTACTGATTTCTAGCTGTTTCTTATAATGGGCCTTGTGCTCTACTTGGGGAACTTCACCACATGTAGAAACAACTTTAAACAGTCTTCTGTGGACTTGCGAAGCTATATAAACTTGTCTTTCAACTGTTTTACAGTTAAATACTACTTTTCAGTGCATTCTGGTGGTTTGAAACACTGGTTTCATGTGAACTAACTCTATTTCAAGGATTTCTGCAGTGTACAACATCCTTTCTAGACTAGAGACTTACATTTTGATGTCTTTTACACTTGTTCTCTCTCTATTCTGTGATATTCATTAGTATTTGCTCTGAATGACTACTGATTTCTAGCTGTTTCCTATAATGGGCCTTCTTTTCTACTTGTGGGACTTCACCACATGTAGAAACAACTTTATACACTCTTCTCTGAACTTGAGAAGCTACATACACTTGTCTTTCAACTGTTTTACAGTTGAATACTACTTTTCAGTGACTTCTAGTGGGTTGAAACACTGGTTCTTGTGAAGTAACTCTATTTCAAGGATTTCTGTAGTGTATAACATCCTTTCTAGACTAGAAACTTAGATTTTTATGTCTTTTACACTTGTTCTCACACAATTCTATGATATTCATTACTATTTCCTCTGAATTACTACTGATTTCTAGCTGTTTCTTATAATGGGCCTTGTGCTCTACTTGGGGAACTTCACCACATGTAGAAACAACTTTATACAGTCTTCTGTGGACTTGCGAAGCTATATAAACTTGTCTTTCAACTGTTTTACAGTTAAATCCTTCTTTTCAGTGCATTCTGGTGGTTTGAAACACTGGTTTCATGTGAACTAACTCTATTTCAAGGATTTCTGCAGTGTACAACATCCTTTCTAGACTAGAGACTTACATTTTGATGTCTTTTACACTTGTTCTCTCTCTATTCTGTGATATTCATTAGTATTTGCTCTGAATGACTACTGATTTCTAGCTGTTTCCTATAATGGGCCTTCTTTTCTACTTGTGGGACTTCACCACATGTAGAAACAACTTTATACACTCTTCTCTGAACTTGAGAAGCTACATACACTTGTCTTTCAACTGTTTTACAGTTGAATACTACTTTTCAGTGAATTCTAGTGGGTTGAAACACTGTTTTCTTGTGAAGTAACTCTATTTCAAGGATTTCTGTAGTGTATAACATCCTTTCTAGACTAGAAACTTAGATTTTTATGTCTTTTACACTTGTTCTCACACAATTCTATGATATCCATTACTATTTCCTCTGAATTACTACTGATTTCTAGCTGTTTCTTATAATGGGCCTTGTGCTCTACTTGGGGAACTTCACCACATGTAGAAACAACTTTATACAGTCTTCTGTGGACTTGCGAAGCTATATAAACTTGTCTTTCAACTGTTTTACAGTTAAATACTACTTTTCAGTGCATTCTGGTGGTTTGAAACACTGGTTTCATGTGAACTAACTCTATTTCAAGGATTTCTGCAGTGTACAACATCCTTTCTAGACTAGAGACTTACATTTTGTTGTCTTTTACACTTGTTCTCTCTCTATTCTGTGATATTCATTAGTATTTGCTCTGAATGACTACTGATTTCTAGCTGTTTCCTATAATGGGCCTTCTTTTCTACTTGTGGGACTTCACCACATGTAGAAACAACTTTATACACTCTTCTCTGAACTTGAGAAGCTACATACACTTGTCTTTCAACTGTTTTACAGTTGAATACTACTTTTCAGTGACTTCTAGTGGGTTGAAACACTGGTTCTTGTGAAGTAACTCTATTTCAAGGATTTCTGTAGTGTATAACATCCTTTCTAGACTAGAAACTTAGATTTTTATGTCTTTTACACTTGTTCTCACACAATTCTATGATATTCATTACTATTTCCTCTGAATTACTACTGATTTCTAGCTGTTTCTTATAATGGGCCTTCTGCTCTACTTGGGGAACTTCACCACATGTAGAAACAACTTTATACAGTCTTCTGTGGACTTGCGAAGCTATATAAACTTGTCTTTCAACTGTTTTACAGTTAAATCCTTCTTTTCAGTGCATTCTGGTGGTTTGAAACACTGGTTTCATGTGAACTAACTCTATTTCAAGGATTTCTGCAGTGTACAACATCCTTTCTAGACTAGAGACTTACATTTTGATGTCTTTTACACTTGTTCTCTCTCTATTCTGTGATATTCATTAGTATTTGCTCTGAATGACTACTGATTTCTAGCTGTTTCCTATAATGGGCCTTCTTTTCTACTTGTGGGACTTCACCACATGTAGAAACAACTTTATACACTCTTCTCTGAACTTGAGAAGCTACATACACTTGTCTTTCAACTGTTTTACAGTTGAATACTACTTTTCAGTGAATTCTAGTGGGTTGAAACACTGTTTTCTTGTGAAGTAACTCTATTTCAAGGATTTCTGTAGTGTATAACATCCTTTCTAGACTAGAAACTTAGATTTTTATGTCTTTTACACTTGTTCTCACACAATTCTATGATATCCATTACTATTTCCTCTGAATTACTACTGATTTCTAGCTGTTTCTTATAATGGGCCTTGTGCTCTACTTGGGGAACTTCACCACATGTAGAAACAACTTTATACAGTCTTCTGTGGACTTGCGAAGCTATATAAACTTGTCTTTCAACTGTTTTACAGTTAAATACTACTTTTCAGTGCATTCTGGTGGTTTGAAACACTGGTTTCATGTGAACTAACTCTATTTCAAGGATTTCTGCAGTGTACAACATCCTTTCTAGACTAGAGACTTACATTTTGATGTCTTTTACACTTGTTCTCTCTCTATTCTGTGATATTCATTAGTATTTGCTCTGAATGACTACTGATTTCTAGCTGTTTCCTATAATGGGCCTTCTTTTCTACTTGTGGGACTTCACCACATGTAGAAACAACTTTATACACTCTTCTCTGAACTTGAGAAGCTACATACACTTGTCTTTCAACTGTTTTACAGTTGAATACTACTTTTCAGTGACTTCTAGTGGGTTGAAACACTGGTTCTTGTGAAGTAACTCTATTTCAAGGATTTCTGTAGTGTATAACATCCTTTCTAGACTAGAAACTTAGATTTTTATGTCTTTTACACTTGTTCTCACACAATTCTATGATATTCATTACTATTTCCTCTGAATTACTACTGATTTCTAGCTGTTTCTTATAATGGGCCTTCTGCTCTACTTGGGGAACTTCACCACATGTAGAAACAACTTTATACAGTCTTCTGTGGACTTGCGAAGCTATATAAACTTGTCTTTCAACTGTTTTACAGTTAAATCCTTCTTTTCAGTGCATTCTGGTGGTTTGAAACACTGGTTTCATGTGAACTAACTCTATTTCAAGGATTTCTGCAGTGTACAACATCCTTTCTAGACTAGAGACTTACATTTTGATGTCTTTTACACTTGTTCTCTCTCTATTCTGTGATATTCATTAGTATTTGCTCTGAATGACTACTGATTTCTAGCTGTTTCCTATAATGGGCCTTCTTTTCTACTTGTGGGACTTCACCACATGTAGAAACAACTTTATACACTCTTCTCTGAACTTGAGAAGCTACATACACTTGTCTTTCAACTGTTTTACAGTTGAATACTACTTTTCAGTGACTTCTAGTGGGTTGAAACACTGGTTCTTGTGAAGTAACTCTATTTCAAGGATTTCTGTAGTGTATAACATCCTTTCTAGACTAGAAACTTAGATTTTTATGTCTTTTACACTTGTTCTCACACAATTCTATGATATTCATTACTATTTCCTCTGAATTACTACTGATTTCTAGCTGTTTCTTATAATGGGCCTTTGCTCTACTTGGGGAACTTCACCACATGTAGAAACAACTTTATACACTCTTCTGTGGACTTGCGAAGCTATATAAATTTGTCTTTCAACTGTTTTACAGTTAAATACTTCTTTTCAGTGCATTCTGGTGGTTTGAAACACTGGTTTCATGTGAACTAACTCTATTTCAAGGATTTCTGCAGTGTACAACATCCTTTCTTGACTAGAGACTTACATTTTGATGTCTTTTACACTTGTTCTCTCTCTATTCTGTGATATTCATTAGTATTTGCTCTGAATGACTACTGTTTCTAGCTGTTTCCTATAATGGGCCTTCTTTTCTACTTGTGGGACTTCACCACATGTAGAAACAACTTTATACACTCTTCTCTGAACTTGAGAAGCTACATACACTTGTCTTTCAACTGTTTTACAGTTGAATACTACTTTTCAGTGAATTCTAGTGGGTTGAAACACTGTCTTCTTGTGAAGTAACTCTATTTCAAGGATTTCTGTAGTGTATAACATCCTTTCTAGACTAGAAACTTAGATTTTTATGTCTTTTACACTTGTTCTCACACAATTCTATGATATTCATTACTATTTCCTCTGAATTACTACTGATTTCTAGCTGTTTCTTATAATGGGCCTTGTGCTCTACTTGGGGAACTTCACCACATGTAGAAACAACTTTATACAGTCTTCTGTGGACTTGCGAAGCTATATAAACTTGTCTTTCAACTGTTTTACAGTTAAATACTACTTTTCAGTGCATTCTGGTGGTTTGAAACACTGGTTTCATGTGAACTAACTCTATTTCAAGGATTTCTGCAGTGTACAACATCCTTTCTAGACTAGAGACTTACATTTTGATGTCTTTTACACTTGTTCTCTCTCTATTCTGTGATATTCATTAGTATTTGCTCTGAATGACTACTGATTTCTAGCTGTTTCCTATAATGGGCCTTCTTTTCTACTTGTCGGACTTCACCACATGTAGAAACAACTTTATACACTCTTCTCTGAACTTGAGAAGCTACATACACTTGTCTTTCAACTGTTTTACAGTTGAATACTACTTTTCAGTGAATTCTAGTGGGTTGAAACACTGTTTTCTTGTGAAGTAACTCTATTTCAAGGATTTCTGTAGTGTATAACATCCTTTCTAGACTAGAAACTTAGATTTTTATGTCTTTTACACTTGTTCTCACACAATTCTATGATATTCATTATTATTTCCTCTGAATTACTACTGATTTCTAGCTGTTTCTTATAATGGGCCTTCTGCTCTACTTGGGGAACTTCACCACATGTAGAAACAACTTTATACAGTCTTCTGTTGACTTGCGAAGCTATATAAACTTTTGTTTCAACTGTTTTACAGTTAAATACTACTTTTCAGTGCATTCTGGTGGTTTGAAACACTGGTTTCATGTGAACTAACTTTATTTCAAGGATTTCTGCAGTGTACAACATCCTTTCTAGACTAGACACTTTCATTTTGATGTGTTTTACACTTGTTCTCTCACTATTCTGTGATATTCATTAGTATTTGCTCTGAATTACTAATGCTTTCTTGCAGTGTCCTATAATGGGCCTTCTGGTTTACTTGCGGGACTTCACCACATGTAGAAACAACTTTATACACTCTTCTGTGGACTTGCGAAGCTATATAAATTTGTCTTTCAACTGTTTTACAGTTAAATACTTCTTTTCAGTGCATTCTGGTGGTTTGAAACACTGGTTTCATGTGAACTAACTCTATTTCAAGGATTTCTGCAGTGTACAAAATCCTTTCTTGACTAGAGACTTACATTTTGATGTCTTTTACACTTGTTCTCTCTCTATTCTGTGATATTCATTAGTATTTGCTCTGAATGACTACTGTTTCTAGCTGTTTCCTATAATGGGCCTTCTTTTCTACTTGTGGGACTTCACCACATGTAGAAACAACTTTATACACTCTTCTCTGAACTTGAGAAGCTACATACACTTGTCTTTCAACTGTTTTACAGTTGAATACTACTTTTCAGTGAATTCTAGTGGGTTGAAACACTGTCTTCTTGTGAAGTAACTCTATTTCAAGGATTTCTGTAGTGTATAACATCCTTTCTAGACTAGAAACTTAGATTTTTATGTCTTTTACACTTGTTCTCACACAATTCTATGATATTCATTACTATTTCCTCTGAATTACTACTGATTTCTAGCTGTTTCTTATAATGGGCCTTGTGCTCTACTTGGGGAACTTCACCACATGTAGAAACAACTTTATACAGTCTTCTGTGGACTTGCGAAGCTATATAAACTTGTCTTTCAACTGTTTTACAGTTAAATACTACTTTTCAGTGCATTCTGGTGGTTTGAAACACTGGTTTCATGTGAACTAACTCTATTTCAAGGATTTCTGCAGTGTACAACATCCTTTCTAGACTAGAGACTTACATTTTGATGTCTTTTACACTTGTTCTCTCTCTATTCTGTGATATTCATTAGTATTTGCTCTGAATGACTACTGATTTCTAGCTGTTTCCTATAATGGGCCTTCTTTTCTACTTGTGGGACTTCACCACATGTAGAAACAACTTTATACACTCTTCTCTGAACTTGAGAAGCTACATACACTTGTCTTTCAACTGTTTTACAGTTGAATACTACTTTTCAGAGAATTCTAGTGGGTTGAAACACTGTTTTCTTGTGAAGTAACTCTATTTCAAGGATTTCTGTAGTGTATAACATCCTTTCTAGACTAGAAACTTAGATTTTTATGTCTTTTACACTTGTTCTCACACAATTCTATGATATTCATTACTATTTCCTCTGAATTACTACTGATTTCTAGCTGTTTCTTATAATGGGCCTTCTGCTCTACTTGGGGAACTTCACCACATGTAGAAACAACTTTATACAGTCTTCTGTTGACTTGCGAAGCTATATAAACTTTTGTTTCAACTGTTTTACAGTTAAATACTACTTTTCAGTGCATTCTGGTGGTTTGAAACACTGGTTTCATGTGAACTAACTTTATTTCAAGGATTTCTGCAGTGTACAACATCCTTTCTAGACTAGACACTTTCATTTTGATGTGTTTTACACTTGTTCTCTCACTATTCTGTGATATTCATTAGTATTTGCTCTGAATTACTAATGCTTTCTTGCAGTGTCCTATAATGGGCCTTCTGGTTTACTTGCGGGACTTCACCACATGTAGAAACAACTTTATACACTCTTCTCTGAACTTGAGAAGCTACATACACTTGTCTTTCAAATGTTTTACAGTTGAATACTACTTTTCAGTGACTTCTAGTGGGTTGAAACACTGTTTTCTTGTGAAGTAACTCCATTTCAAGGATTTCTGTAGTGTACAACATCCTTTCTAGACTAGAAACTTAGATTTTTATCTTTTACACTTGTTCTCACACAATTCTATGATATTCATTAGTATTTCCTCTGAATTACTACTGATTTCTAGCTGTTTCTTATAATGGGCCTTCTGCTCTACTTGGGGAACTTCACCACATGTAGAAACAACTTTATACAGTCTTCTGTGGACTTGCGAAGCTATATAAACTTGTGTTTCAACTGTTTTACAGTTAAATACTACTTTTCAGTGCATTCTGGTGGTTTGAAACACTGGTTTCATGTGAACTAACTTTATTTCAAGGATTTCTGCAGTGTACAACATCCTTTCTAGACTAGAGACTTACATTTTGATGTCTTTTACACTTGTTCTCTCTCTATTCTGTGATATTCATTAGTATTTGCTCTGAATGACTACTGATTTCTAGCTGTTTCCTATAATGGGCCTTCTTTTCTACTTGTGGGACTTCACCACATGTAGAAACAACTTTATACACTCTTCTCTGAACTTGAGAAGCTACATACACTTGTCTTTCAACTGTTTTACAGTTGAATACTACTTTTCAGTGAATTCTAGTGGGTTGAAACACTGTTTTCTTGTGAAGTAACTCTATTTCAAGGATTTCTGTAGTGTATAACATCCTTTCTAGACTAGAAACTTAGATTTTTATGTCTTTTACACTTGTTCTCACACAATTCTATGATATTCATTACTATTTCCTCTGAATTACTACTGATTTCTAGCTGTTTCTTATAATGGGCCTTGTGCTCTACTTGGGGAACTTCACCACATGTAGAAACAACTTTATACAGTCTTCTGTGGACTTGCGAAGCTATATAAACTTGTCTTTCAACTGTTTTACAGTTAAATACTACTTTTCAGTGCATTCTGGTGGTTTGAAACACTGGTTTCATGTAAACTAACTCTATTTCAAGGATTTCTGCAGTGTACAACATCCTTTCTAGACTAGAGACTTACATTTTGATGTCTTTTACACTTGTTCTCTCTCTATTCTGTGATATTCATTAGTATTTGCTCTGAATGACTACTGATTTCTAGCTGTTTCCTATAATGGGCCTTCTTTTCTACTTGTGGGACTTCACCACATGTAGAAACAACTTTATACACTCTTCTCTGAACTTGAGAAGCTACATACACTTGTCTTTCAACTGTTTTATAGTTGAATACTACTTTTCAGTGAAATCTAGTGGGTTGAAACACTGTTTTCTTGTGAAGTAACTCTATTTCAAGGATTTCTGTAGTGTACAACATCCTTTCTAGACTAGAAACTTAGATTTTTACCTTTTACACTTGTTCTCACACAATTCTATGATATTCATTACTATTTCCTCTGAATTACTACTGATTTCTAGTTGTTTCTTATAATGGGCCTTCTGCTCTACTTGGGGAACTTCACCACATATAGAAACAACTTTATACACTCTTCTGTGGACTTGCGAAGCTATATAAATTTGTCTTTCAACTGTTTTACAGTTAAATACTTCTTTTCAGTGCATTCTGGTGGTTTGAAACATTGGTTTCATGTGAACTAACTCTATTTCAAGGATTTCTGCAGTGTACAACATCCTTTCTAGACTAGAGACTTACATTTTGATGTCTTTTACACTTGTTCTCTCTCTATTCTGTGATATTCATTAGTATTTGCTCTGAATGACTACTGATATCTAGCTGTTTCCTATAATGGGCCTTCTTTTCTACTTGTGGGACTTCACCACATGTAGAAACAACTTTATACACTCTTCCCTGAACTTGAGAAGCTACATACACTTGTCTTTCAACTGTTTTACAGTTGAATACTACTTTTCAGTGAATTCTAGTGGGTTGAAACACTGTTTTCTTGTGAAGTAACTCTATTTCAAGGATTTCTGTAGTGTATAACATCCTTTCTAGACTAGAAACTTAGATTTTTATGTCTTTTACACTTGTTCTCACAAAATTCTATGATATTCATTACTATTTCCTCTGAATTACTACTGATTTCTAGCTGTTTCTTATAATGGGCCTTCTGCTCTACTTGGGGAACTTCACCACATGTAGAAACAACTTTATACACTCTTCTGTGGACTTGCGAAGCTATATAAATTTGTCTTTCAACTGTTTTACAGTTAAATACTTCTTTTCAGTGCATTCTGGTGGTTTGAAACACTGGTTTCATGTGAACTAACTCTATTTCAAGGATTTCTGCAGTGTACAACATCCTTTCTTGACTAGAGACTTACATTTTGATGTCTTTTACACTTGTTCTCTCTCTATTCTGTGATATTCATTAGTATTTGCTCTGAATGACTACTGATTTCTAGCTGTTTCCTATAATGGGCCTTCTTTTCTACTTGTGGGACTTCACCACATGTAGAAACAACTTTATACACTCTTCTCTGAACTTGAGAAGCTACATACACTTGTCTTTCAACTGTTTTACAGTTGAATACTACTTTTCAGTGAATTCTAGTGGGTTGAAACACTGTTTTCTTGTGAAGTAACTCTATTTCAAGGATTTCTGTAGTGTATAACATCCTTTCTAGACTAGAAACTTAGATTTTTATGTCTTTTACACTTGTTCTCACACAATTCTATGATATTCATTACTATTTCCTCTGAATTACTACTGATTTCTAGCTGTTTCTTATAATGGGCCTTTGCTCTACTTGGGGAACTTCACCACATGTAGAAACAACTTTATACACTCTTCTGTGGACTTGCGAAGCTATATAAACTTGTCTTTCAACTGTTTTACAGTTAAATACTACTTTTCAGTGCATTCTGGTGGTTTGAAACACTGGTTTCATGTGAACTAACTCTACTTCAAGGATTTCTGCAGTGTACAACATCCTTTCTTGACTAGAGACTTACATTTTGATGTCTTTTACACTTGTTCTCTCTCTATTCTGTGATATTCATTAGTATTTGCTCTGAATGACTACTGATTTCTAGCTGTTTCCTATAATGGGCCTTCTTTTCTACTTGTGGGACTTCACCACATGTAGAAACAACTTTATACACTCTTCTCTGAACTTGAGAAGCTACATACACTTGTCTTTCAACTGTTTTACAGTTGAATACTACTTTTCAGTGACTTCTAGTGGGTTGAAACACTGGTTCTTGTTAAGTAACTCTATTTCAAGGATTTCTGTAGTGTATAACATCCTTTCTAGACTAGAAACTTAGATTTTTATGTCTTTTACACTTGTTCTCACACAATTCTATGATATTCATTACTATTTCCTCTGAATTACTACTGATTTCTAGCTGTTTCTTATAATGGGCCTTGTGCTCTACTTGGGGAACTTCACCACATGTAGAAACAACTTTATACAGTCTTCAGTGGACTTGCGAAGCTATATAAACTTGTCTTTCAACTGTTTTACAGTTAAATACTACTTTTCAGTGCATTCTGGTGGTTTGAAACACTGGTTTCATGTGAACTAACTCTATTTCAAGGATTTCTGCAGTGTACAACATCCTTTCTAGACTAGAGACTTACATTTTGATGTCTTTTACACTTGTTCTCTCTCTATTCTGTGATATTCATTAGTATTTGCTCTGAATGACTACTGATTTCTAGCTGTTTCCTATAATGGGCCTTCTTTTCTACTTGTGGGACTTCACCACATGTAGAAACAACTTTATACACTCTTCTCTGAACTTGAGAAGCTACATACACTTGTCTTTCAACTGTTTTACAGTTGAATACTACTTTTCAGTGACTTCTAGTGGGTTGAAACACTGTTTTCTTGTGAAGTAACTCTATTTCAAGGATTTCTGTAGTGTACAACATCCTTTCTAGACTAGAAACTTAGATTTTTATCTTTTACACTTGTTCTCACACAATTCTATGATATTCATTACTATTTCCTCTGAATTACTACTGATTTCTAGCTGTTTCTTATAATGGGCCTTTGCTCTACTTGGGGAACTTCACCACATGTAGAAACAACTTTATACACTCTTCTGTGGACTTGCGAAGCTATATATATTTGTCTTTCAACTGTTTTACAGTTAAATACTACTTTTCAGTGCATTCTGGTGGTTTGAAACACTGGTTTCATGTGAACTAACTCTACTTCAAGGATTTCTGCAGTGTACAACATCCTTTCTTGACTAGAGACTTACATTTTGATGTCTTTTACACTTGTTCTCTCTCTATTCTGTGATATTCATTAGTATTTGCTCTGAATGACTACTGATTTCTAGCTGTTTCCTATAATGGGCCTTCTTTTCTACTTGTGGGACTTCACCACATGTAGAAACAACTTTATACACTCTTCTCTGAACTTGAGAAGCTACATACACTTGTCTTTCAACTGTTTTACAGTTGAATACTACTTTTCAGTGAATTCTAGTGGGTTGAAACACTGTTTTCTTGTGAAGTAACTCTATTTCAAGGATTTCTGTAGTGTATAACATCCTTTCTAGACTAGAAACTTAGATTTTTATGTCTTTTACACTTGTTCTCACACAATTCTATGATATTCATTACTATTTCCTCTGAATTACTACTGATTTCTAGCTGTTTCTTATAATGGGCCTTTGCTCTACTTGGGGAACTTCACCACATGTAGAAACAACTTTATACACTCTTCTGTGGACTTGCGAAGCTATATAAACTTGTCTTTCAACTGTTTTACAGTTAAATACTACTTTTCAGTGCATTCTGGTGGTTTGAAACACTGGTTTCATGTGAACTAACTCTACTTCAAGGATTTCTGCAGTGTACAACATCCTTTCTTGACTAGAGACTTACATTTTGATGTCTTTTACACTTGTTCTCTCTCTATTCTGTGATATTCATTAGTATTTGCTCTGAATGACTACTGATTTCTAGCTGTTTCCTATAATGGGCCTTCTTTTCTACTTGTGGGACTTCACCACATGTAGAAACAACTTTATACACTCTTCTCTGAACTTGAGAAGCTACATACACTTGTCTTTCAACTGTTTTACAGTTGAATACTACTTTTCAGTGACTTCTAGTGGGTTGAAACACTGGTTCTTGTTAAGTAACTCTATTTCAAGGATTTCTGTAGTGTATAACATCCTTTCTAGACTAGAAACTTAGATTTTTATGTCTTTTACACTTGTTCTCACACAATTCTATGATATTCATTACTATTTCCTCTGAATTACTACTGATTTCTAGCTGTTTCTTATAATGGGCCTTGTGCTCTACTTGGGGAACTTCACCACATGTAGAAACAACTTTATACAGTCTTCAGTGGACTTGCGAAGCTATATAAACTTGTCTTTCAACTGTTTTACAGTTAAATACTACTTTTCAGTGCATTCTGGTGGTTTGAAACACTGGTTTCATGTGAACTAACTCTATTTCAAGGATTTCTGCAGTGTACAACATCCTTTCTAGACTAGAGACTTACATTTTGATGTCTTTTACACTTGTTCTCTCTCTATTCTGTGATATTCATTAGTATTTGCTCTGAATGACTACTGATTTCTAGCTGTTTCCTATAATGGGCCTTCTTTTCTACTTGTGGGACTTCACCACATGTAGAAACAACTTTATACACTCTTCTCTGAACTTGAGAAGCTACATACACTTGTCTTTCAACTGTTTTACAGTTGAATACTACTTTTCAGTGACTTCTAGTGGGTTGAAACACTGTTTTCTTGTGAAGTAACTCTATTTCAAGGATTTCTGTAGTGTACAACATCCTTTCTAGACTAGAAACTTAGATTTTTATCTTTTACACTTGTTCTCACACAATTCTATGATATTCATTACTATTTCCTCTGAATTACTACTGATTTCTAGCTGTTTCTTATAATGGGCCTTTGCTCTACTTGGGGAACTTCACCACATGTAGAAACAACTTTATACACTCTTCTGTGGACTTGCGAAGCTATATATATTTGTCTTTCAACTGTTTTACAGTTAAATACTACTTTTCAGTGCATTCTGGTGGTTTGAAACACTGGTTTCATGTGAACTAACTCTACTTCAAGGATTTCTGCAGTGTACAACATCCTTTCTTGACTAGAGACTTACATTTTGATGTCTTTTACACTTGTTCTCTCTCTATTCTGTGATATTCATTAGTATTTGCTCTGAATGACTACTGATTTCTAGCTGTTTCCTATAATGGGCCTTCTTTTCTACTTGTGGGACTTCACCACATGTAGAAACAACTTTATACACTCTTCTCTGAACTTGAGAAGCTACATACACTTGTCTTTCAACTGTTTTACAGTTGAATACTACTTTTCAGTGAATTCTAGTGGGTTGAAACACTGTTTTCTTGTGAAGTAACTCTATTTCAAGGATTTCTGTAGTGTATAACATCCTTTCTAGACTAGAAACTTAGATTTTTGTCTTTTACTCTTGTTCTCACACAATTCTATGATATTCATTAGTATTTCCTCTGAATTACTACTGATTTCTAGCTGTTTCTTATAATGGGCCTTCTGCTCTACTTGGGGAACTACAACACATGTAGAAACAACTTTATACAGTCTTCTGTGGACTTGCGAAGCTATATAAACTTGTGTTTCAACTGTTTTACAGTTAAATACTACTTTTCAGTGCATTCTGGTGGTTTGAAACACTGGTTTCATGTGAACTAACTTTATTTCAAGGATTTCTGCAGTGTACAACATCCTTTCTAGACTAGACACTTTCATTTTGATGTGTTTTACACTTGTTCTCTCACTATTCTGTGATATTCATTAGTATTTGCTCTGAATTACTAATGCTTTCTTGCAGTGTCCTATAATGGGCCTTCTGGTTTACTTGCGGGACTTCACCACATGTAGAAACAACTTTATACACGCTTCTCTGAACTTGAGAAGCTACATACACTTGTCTTTCAACTGTTTTACAGTTGAATACTACTTTTCAGTGAATTCTAGTGGGTTGAAACACTGGTTCTTGTGAAGTAACTCTATTTCAAGGATTTCTGTAGTGTATAACATCCTTTCTAGACTAGAAACTTAGATTTTTATGTCTTTTACACTTGTTCTCACAAAATTCTATGATATTCATTACTATTTCCTCTGAATTACTACTGATTTCTAGCTGTTTCTTATAATGGGCCTTTGCTCTACTTGGGGAACTTCACCACATGTAGAAACAACTTTATACACTCTTCTGTGGACTTGCGAAGCTATATAAATTTGTCTTTCAACTGTTTTACAGTTAAATACTACTTTTCAGTGCATTCTGGTGGTTTGAAACACTGGTTTCATGTGAACTAACTCTATTTCAAGGATTTCTGCAGTGTACAACATCCTTTCTTGACTAGAGACTTACATTTTGATGTCTTTTACACTTGTTCTCTCTCTATTCTGTGATATTCATTAGTATTTGCTCTGAATGACTACTGATTTCTAGCTGTTTCCTATAATGGGCCTTCTTTTCTACTTGTGGGACTTCACCACATGTAGAAACAACTTTATACACTCTTCTCTGAACTTGAGAAGCTACATACACTTGTCTTTCAACTGTTTTACAGTTGAATACTACTTTTCAGTGAATTCTAGTGGGTTGAAACACTGGTTCTTGTGAAGTAACTCTATTTCAAGGATTTCTGTAGTGTATAACATCCTTTCTAGACTAGAAACTTAGATTTTTATGTCTTTTACACTTGTTCTCACACAATTCTATGATATTCATTACTATTTCCTCTGAATTACTACTGATTTCTAGCTGTTTCTTATAATGGGCCTTGTGCTCTACTTGGGGAACTTCACCACATGTAGAAACAACTTTATACAGTCTTCTGTGGACTTGCGAAGCTATATAAACTTGTCTTTCAACTGTTTTACAGTTAAATACTACTTTTCAGTGCATTCTGGTGGTTTGAAACACTGGTTTCATGTGAACTAACTCTATTTCAAGGATTTCTGCAGTGTACAACATCCTTTCTAGACTAGAGACTTACATTTTGATGTCTTTTACACTTGTTCTCTCTCTATTCTGTGATATTCATTAGTATTTGCTCTGAATGACTACTGATTTCTAGCTGTTTCCTATAATGGGCCTTCTTTTCTACTTGTGGGACTTCACCACATGTAGAAACAACTTTATACACTCTTCTCTGAACTTGAGAAGCTACATACACTTGTCTTTCAACTGTTTTACAGTTGAATACTACTTTTCAGTGACTTCTAGTGGGTTGAAACACTGTTTTCTTGTGAAGTAACTCTATTTCAAGGATTTCTGTAGTGTACAACATCCTTTCTAGACTAGAAACTTAGATTTTTATGTCTTTTACACTTGTTCTCACACAATTCTATGATATTCATTACTATTTCCTCTGAATTACTACTGATTTCTAGCTGTTTCTTATAATGGGCCTTGTGCTCCACTTGGGGAACTTCACCACATGTAGAAACAACTTTATACAGTCTTCTGTGGACTTGCGAAGCTATATAAACTTGTCTTTCAACTGTTTTACAGTTAAATACTACTTTTCAGTGCATTCTGGTGGTTTGAAACACTGGTTTCATGTGAACTAACTCTATTTCAAGGATTTCTGCAGTGTACAACATCCTTTCTAGACTAGTGACTTACATTTTGATGTCTTTTACACTTGTTCTCTCTCTATTCTGTGATATTCATTAGTATTTGCTCTGAATGACTACTGATTTCTAGCTGTTTCCTATAATGGGCCTTCTTTTCTACTTGTGGGACTTCACCACATGTAGAAACAACTTTATACACTCTTCTCTGAACTTGAGAAGCTACATACACTTGTCTTTCAACTGTTTTACAGTTGAATACTACTTTTCAGTGAATTCTAGTGGGTTGAAACACTGGTTCTTGTGAAGTAACTCTATTTCAAGGATTTCTGTAGTGTATAACATCCTTTCTAGACTAGAAACTTAGATTTTTATGTCTTTTACACTTGTTCTCACAAAATTCTATGATATTCATTACTATTTCCTCTGAATTACTACTGATTTCTAGCTGTTTCTTATAATGGGCCTTTGCTCTACTTGGGGAACTTCACCACATGTAGAAACAACTTTATACACTCTTCTGTGGACTTGCGAAGCTATATAAATTTGTCTTTCAACTGTTTTACAGTTAAATACTACTTTTCAGTGCATTCTGGTGGTTTGAAACACTGGTTTCATGTGAACTAACTCTATTTCAAGGATTTCTGCAGTGTACAACATCCTTTCTTGACTAGAGACTTACATTTTGATGTCTTTTACACTTGTTCTCTCTCTATTCTGTGATATTCATTAGTATTTGCTCTGAATGACTACTGATTTCTAGCTGTTTCCTATAATGGGCCTTCTTTTCTACTTGTGGGACTTCACCACATGTAGAAACAACTTTATACACTCTTCTCTGAACTTGAGAAGCTACATACACTTGTCTTTCAACTGTTTTACAGTTGAATACTACTTTTCAGTGACTTCTAGTGGGTTGAAACACTGGTTCTTGTTAAGTAACTCTATTTCAAGGATTTCTGTAGTGTATAACATCCTTTCTAGACTAGAAACTTAGATTTTTATGTCTTTTACACTTGTTCTCACACAATTCTATGATATTCATTACTATTTCCTCTGAATTACTACTGATTTCTAGCTGTTTCTTATAATGGGCCTTGTGCTCTACTTGGGGAACTTCACCACATGTAGAAACAACTTTATACAGTCTTCTGTGGACTTGCGAAGCTATATAAACTTGTCTTTCAACTGTTTTACAGTTAAATACTACTTTTCAGTGCATTCTGGTGGTTTGAAACACTGGTTTCATGTGAACTAACTCTATTTCAAGGATTTCTGCAGTGTACAACATCCTTTCTAGACTAGAGACTTACATTTTGATGTCTTTTACACTTGTTCTCTCTCTATTCTGTGATATTCATTAGTATTTGCTCTGAATGACTACTGATTTCTAGCTGTTTCCTATAATGGGCCTTCTTTTCTACTTGTGGGACTTCACCACATGTAGAAACAACTTTATACACTCTTCTCTGAACTTGAGAAGCTACATACACTTGTCTTTCAACTGTTTTACAGTTGAATACTACTTTTCAGTGACTTCTAGTGGGTTGAAACACTGTTTTCTTGTGAAGTAACTCTATTTCAAGGATTTCTGTAGTGTACAACATCCTTTCTAGACTAGAAACTTAGATTTTTATCTTTTACACTTGTTCTCACACAATTCTATGATATTCATTAGTATTTCCTCTGAATTACTACTGATTTCTAGCTGTTTCTTATAATGGGCCTTCTGCTCTACTTGGGGAACTTCACCACATGTAGAAACAACTTTATACAGTCTTCTGTGGACTTGCGAAGCTATATAAACTTGTGTTTCAACTGTTTTACAGTTAAATACTACTTTTCAGTGCATTCTGGTGGTTTGAAACACTGGTTTCATGTGAACTAACTTTATTTCAAGGATTTCTGCAGTGTACAACATCCTTTCTAGACTAGAGACTTACATTTTGATGTCTTTTACACTTGTTCTCTCTCTATTCTGTGATATTCATTAGTATTTGCTCTGAATGACTACTGATTTCTAGCTGTTTCCTATAATGGGCCTTCTTTTCTACTTGTGGGACTTCACCACATGTAGAAACAACTTGATACACTCTTCTCTGAACTTGAGAAGCTACATACACTTGTCTTTCAACTGTTTTATAGTTGAATACTACTTTTCAGTGAAATCTAGTGGGTTGAAACACTGTTTTCTTGTGAAGTAACTCTATTTCAAGGATTTCTGTAGTGTACAACATCCTTTCTAGACTAGAAACTTAGATTTTTACCTTTTACACTTGTTCTCACACAATTCTATGATATTCATTACTATTTCCTCTGAATTACTACTGATTTCTAGTTGTTTCTTATAATGGGCCTTCTGCTCTACTTGGGGAACTTCACCACATATAGAAACAACTTTATACACTCTTCTGTGGACTTGCGAAGCTATATAAATTTGTCTTTCAACTGTTTTACAGTTAAATACTTCTTTTCAGTGCATTCTGGTGGTTTGAAACACTGGTTTCATGTGAACTAACTCTATTTCAAGGATTTCTGCAGTGTACAACATCCTTTCTAGACTAGAGACTTACATTTTGATGTCTTTTACACTTGTTCTCTCTCTATTCTGTGATATTCATTAGTATTTGCTCTGAATGACTACTGATATCTAGCTGTTTCCTATAATGGGCCTTCTTTTCTACTTGTGGGACTTCACCACATGTAGAAACAACTTTATACACTCTTCCCTGAACTTGAGAAGCTACATACACTTGTCTTTCAACTGTTTTACAGTTGAATACTACTTTTCAGTGAATTCTAGTGGGTTGAAACACTGTTTTCTTGTGAAGTAACTCTATTTCAAGGATTTCTGTAGTGTATAACATCCTTTCTAGACTAGAAACTTAGATTTTTATGTCTTTTACACTTGTTCTCACAAAATTCTATGATATTCATTACTATTTCCTCTGAATTACTACTGATTTCTAGCTGTTTCTTATAATGGGCCTTCTGCTCTACTTGGGGAACTTCACCACATGTAGAAACAACTTTATACACTCTTCTGTGGACTTGCGAAGCTATATAAATTTGTCTTTCAACTGTTTTACAGTTAAATACTTCTTTTCAGTGCATTCTGGTGGTTTGAAACACTGGTTTCATGTGAACTAACTCTATTTCAAGGATTTCTGCAGTGTACAACATCCTTTCTTGACTAGAGACTTACATTTTGATGTCTTTTACACTTGTTCTCTCTCTATTCTGTGATATTCATTAGTATTTGCTCTGAATGACTACTGATTTCTAGCTGTTTCCTATAATGGGCCTTCTTTTCTACTTGTGGGACTTCACCACATGTAGAAACAACTTTATACACTCTTCTCTGAACTTGAGAAGCTACATACACTTGTCTTTCAACTGTTTTACAGTTGAATACTACTTTTCAGTGAATTCTAGTGGGTTGAAACACTGTTTTCTTGTGAAGTAACTCTATTTCAAGGATTTCTGTAGTGTATAACATCCTTTCTAGACTAGAAACTTAGATTTTTATGTCTTTTACACTTGTTCTCACACAATTCTATGATATTCATTACTATTTCCTCTGAATTACTACTGATTTCTAGCTGTTTCTTATAATGGGCCTTTGCTCTACTTGGGGAACTTCACCACATGTAGAAACAACTTTATACACTCTTCTGTGGACTTGCGAAGCTATATAAACTTGTCTTTCAACTGTTTTACAGTTAAATACTACTTTTCAGTGCATTCTGGTGGTTTGAAACACTGGTTTCATGTGAACTAACTCTACTTCAAGGATTTCTGCAGTGTACAACATCCTTTCTTGACTAGAGACTTACATTTTGATGTCTTTTACACTTGTTCTCTCTCTATTCTGTGATATTCATTAGTATTTGCTCTGAATGACTACTGATTTCTAGCTGTTTCCTATAATGGGCCTTCTTTTCTACTTGTGGGACTTCACCACATGTAGAAACAACTTTATACACTCTTCTCTGAACTTGAGAAGCTACATACACTTGTCTTTCAACTGTTTTACAGTTGAATACTACTTTTCAGTGACTTCTAGTGGGTTGAAACACTGGTTCTTGTTAAGTAACTCTATTTCAAGGATTTCTGTAGTGTATAACATCCTTTCTAGACTAGAAACTTAGATTTTTATGTCTTTTACACTTGTTCTCACACAATTCTATGATATTCATTACTATTTCCTCTGAATTACTACTGATTTCTAGCTGTTTCTTATAATGGGCCTTGTGCTCTACTTGGGGAACTTCACCACATGTAGAAACAACTTTATACAGTCTTCAGTGGACTTGCGAAGCTATATAAACTTGTCTTTCAACTGTTTTACAGTTAAATACTACTTTTCAGTGCATTCTGGTGGTTTGAAACACTGGTTTCATGTGAACTAACTCTATTTCAAGGATTTCTGCAGTGTACAACATCCTTTCTAGACTAGAGACTTACATTTTGATGTCTTTTACACTTGTTCTCTCTCTATTCTGTGATATTCATTAGTATTTGCTCTGAATGACTACTGATTTCTAGCTGTTTCCTATAATGGGCCTTCTTTTCTACTTGTGGGACTTCACCACATGTAGAAACAACTTTATACACTCTTCTCTGAACTTGAGAAGCTACATACACTTGTCTTTCAACTGTTTTACAGTTGAATACTACTTTTCAGTGACTTCTAGTGGGTTGAAACACTGTTTTCTTGTGAAGTAACTCTATTTCAAGGATTTCTGTAGTGTACAACATCCTTTCTAGACTAGAAACTTAGATTTTTATCTTTTACACTTGTTCTCACACAATTCTATGATATTCATTACTATTTCCTCTGAATTACTACTGATTTCTAGCTGTTTCTTATAATGGGCCTTTGCTCTACTTGGGGAACTTCACCACATGTAGAAACAACTTTATACACTCTTCTGTGGACTTGCGAAGCTATATATATTTGTCTTTCAACTGTTTTACAGTTAAATACTACTTTTCAGTGCATTCTGGTGGTTTGAAACACTGGTTTCATGTGAACTAACTCTACTTCAAGGATTTCTGCAGTGTACAACATCCTTTCTTGACTAGAGACTTACATTTTGATGTCTTTTACACTTGTTCTCTCTCTATTCTGTGATATTCATTAGTATTTGCTCTGAATGACTACTGATTTCTAGCTGTTTCCTATAATGGGCCTTCTTTTCTACTTGTGGGACTTCACCACATGTAGAAACAACTTTATACACTCTTCTCTGAACTTGAGAAGCTACATACACTTGTCTTTCAACTGTTTTACAGTTGAATACTACTTTTCAGTGAATTCTAGTGGGTTGAAACACTGTTTTCTTGTGAAGTAACTCTATTTCAAGGATTTCTGTAGTGTATAACATCCTTTCTAGACTAGAAACTTAGATTTTTGTCTTTTACTCTTGTTCTCACACAATTCTATGATATTCATTAGTATTTCCTCTGAATTACTACTGATTTCTAGCTGTTTCTTATAATGGGCCTTGTGCTCTACTTGGGGAACTACAACACATGTAGAAACAACTTTATACAGTCTTCTGTGGACTTGCGAAGCTATATAAACTTGTGTTTCAACTGTTTTACAGTTAAATACTACTTTTCAGTGCATTCTGGTGGTTTGAAACACTGGTTTCATGTGAACTAACTTTATTTCAAGGATTTCTGCAGTGTACAACATCCTTTCTAGACTAGACACTTTCATTTTGATGTGTTTTACACTTGTTCTCTCACTATTCTGTGATATTCATTAGTATTTGCTCTGAATTACTAATGCTTTCTTGCAGTGTCCTATAATGGGCCTTCTGGTTTACTTGCGGGACTTCACCACATGTAGAAACAACTTTATACACGCTTCTCTGAACTTGAGAAGCTACATACACTTGTCTTTCAACTGTTTTACAGTTGAATACTACTTTTCAGTGAATTCTAGTGGGTTGAAACACTGGTTCTTGTGAAGTAACTCTATTTCAAGGATTTCTGTAGTGTATAACATCCTTTCTAGACTAGAAACTTAGATTTTTATGTCTTTTACACTTGTTCTCACAAAATTCTATGATATTCATTACTATTTCCTCTGAATTACTACTGATTTCTAGCTGTTTCTTATAATGGGCCTTTGCTCTACTTGGGGAACTTCACCACATGTAGAAACAACTTTATACACTCTTCTGTGGACTTGCGAAGCTATATAAATTTGTCTTTCAACTGTTTTACAGTTAAATACTACTTTTCAGTGCATTCTGGTGGTTTGAAACACTGGTTTCATGTGAACTAACTCTATTTCAAGGATTTCTGCAGTGTACAACATCCTTTCTTGACTAGAGACTTACATTTTGATGTCTTTTACACTTGTTCTCTCTCTATTCTGTGATATTCATTAGTATTTGCTCTGAATGACTACTGATTTCTAGCTGTTTCCTATAATGGGCCTTCTTTTCTACTTGTGGGACTTCACCACATGTAGAAACAACTTTATACACTCTTCTCTGAACTTGAGAAGCTACATACACTTGTCTTTCAACTGTTTTACAGTTGAATACTACTTTTCAGTGAATTCTAGTGGGTTGAAACACTGGTTCTTGTGAAGTAACTCTATTTCAAGGATTTCTGTAGTGTATAACATCCTTTCTAGACTAGAAACTTAGATTTTTATGTCTTTTACACTTGTTCTCACACAATTCTATGATATTCATTACTATTTCCTCTGAATTACTACTGATTTCTAGCTGTTTCTTATAATGGGCCTTGTGCTCTACTTGGGGAACTTCACCACATGTAGAAACAACTTTATACAGTCTTCTGTGGACTTGCGAAGCTATATAAACTTGTCTTTCAACTGTTTTACAGTTAAATACTACTTTTCAGTGCATTCTGGTGGTTTGAAACACTGGTTTCATGTGAACTAACTCTATTTCAAGGATTTCTGCAGTGTACAACATCCTTTCTAGACTAGAGACTTACATTTTGATGTCTTTTACACTTGTTCTCTCTCTATTCTGTGATATTCATTAGTATTTGCTCTGAATGACTACTGATTTCTAGCTGTTTCCTATAATGGGCCTTCTTTTCTACTTGTGGGACTTCACCACATGTAGAAACAACTTTATACACTCTTCTCTGAACTTGAGAAGCTACATACACTTGTCTTTCAACTGTTTTACAGTTGAATACTACTTTTCAGTGACTTCTAGTGGGTTGAAACACTGTTTTCTTGTGAAGTAACTCTATTTCAAGGATTTCTGTAGTGTACAACATCCTTTCTAGACTAGAAACTTAGATTTTTATGTCTTTTACACTTGTTCTCACACAATTCTATGATATTCATTACTATTTCCTCTGAATTACTACTGATTTCTAGCTGTTTCTTATAATGGGCCTTGTGCTCCACTTGGGGAACTTCACCACATGTAGAAACAACTTTATACAGTCTTCTGTGGACTTGCGAAGCTATATAAACTTGTCTTTCAACTGTTTTACAGTTAAATACTACTTTTCAGTGCATTCTGGTGGTTTGAAACACTGGTTTCATGTGAACTAACTCTATTTCAAGGATTTCTGCAGTGTACAACATCCTTTCTAGACTAGTGACTTACATTTTGATGTCTTTTACACTTGTTCTCTCTCTATTCTGTGATATTCATTAGTATTTGCTCTGAATGACTACTGATTTCTAGCTGTTTCCTATAATGGGCCTTCTTTTCTACTTGTGGGACTTCACCACATGTAGAAACAACTTTATACACTCTTCTCTGAACTTGAGAAGCTACATACACTTGTCTTTCAACTGTTTTACAGTTGAATACTACTTTTCAGTGAATTCTAGTGGGTTGAAACACTGGTTCTTGTGAAGTAACTCTATTTCAAGGATTTCTGTAGTGTATAACATCCTTTCTAGACTAGAAACTTAGATTTTTATGTCTTTTACACTTGTTCTCACAAAATTCTATGATATTCATTACTATTTCCTCTGAATTACTACTGATTTCTAGCTGTTTCTTATAATGGGCCTTTGCTCTACTTGGGGAACTTCACCACATGTAGAAACAACTTTATACACTCTTCTGTGGACTTGCGAAGCTATATAAATTTGTCTTTCAACTGTTTTACAGTTAAATACTACTTTTCAGTGCATTCTGGTGGTTTGAAACACTGGTTTCATGTGAACTAACTCTATTTCAAGGATTTCTGCAGTGTACAACATCCTTTCTTGACTAGAGACTTACATTTTGATGTCTTTTACACTTGTTCTCTCTCTATTCTGTGATATTCATTAGTATTTGCTCTGAATGACTACTGATTTCTAGCTGTTTCCTATAATGGGCCTTCTTTTCTACTTGTGGGACTTCACCACATGTAGAAACAACTTTATACACTCTTCTCTGAACTTGAGAAGCTACATACACTTGTCTTTCAACTGTTTTACAGTTGAATACTACTTTTCAGTGAATTCTAGTGGGTTGAAACACTGGTTCTTGTGAAGTAACTCTATTTCAAGGATTTCTGTAGTGTATAACATCCTTTCTAGACTAGAAACTTAGATTTTTATGTCTTTTACACTTGTTCTCACACAATTCTATGATATTCATTACTATTTCCTCTGAATTACTACTGATTTCTAGCTGTTTCTTATAATGGGCCTTGTGCTCTACTTGGGGAACTTCACCACATGTAGAAACAACTTTATACAGTCTTCTGTGGACTTGCGAAGCTATATAAACTTGTCTTTCAACTGTTTTACAGTTAAATACTACTTTTCAGTGCATTCTGGTGGTTTGAAACACTGGTTTCATGTGAACTAACTCTATTTCAAGGATTTCTGCAGTGTACAACATCCTTTCTAGACTAGAGACTTACATTTTGATGTCTTTTACACTTGTTCTCTCTCTATTCTGTGATATTCATTAGTATTTGCTCTGAATGACTACTGATTTCTAGCTGTTTCCTATAATGGGCCTGCTTTTCTACTTGTGGGACTTCACCACATGTAGAAACAACTTTATACACTCTTCTCTGAACTTGAGAAGCTACATACACTTGTCTTTCAACTGTTTTACAGTTGAATACTACTTTTCAGTGACTTCTAGTGGGTTGAAACACTGTTTTCTTGTGAAGTAACTCTATTTCAAGGATTTCTGTAGTGTACAACATCCTTTCTAGACTAGAAACTTAGATTTTTATCTTTTACACTTGTTCTCACACAATTCTATGATATTCATTAGTATTTCCTCTGAATTACTACTGATTTCTAGCTGTTTCTTATAATGGGCCTTCTGCTCTACTTGGGGAACTTCACCACATGTAGAAACAACTTTATACAGTCTTCTGTGGACTTGCGAAGCTATATAAACTTGTGTTTCAACTGTTTTACAGTTAAATACTACTTTTCAGTGCATTCTGGTGGTTTGAAACACTGGTTTCATGTGAACTAACTTTATTTCAAGGATTTCTGCAGTGTACAACATCCTTTCTAGACTAGAGACTTACATTTTGATGTCTTTTACACTTGTTCTCTCTCTATTCTGTGATATTCATTAGTATTTGCTCTGAATGACTACTGATTTCTAGCTGTTTCCTATAATGGGCCTTCTTTTCTACTTGTGGGACTTCACCACATGTAGAAACAACTTGATACACTCTTCTCTGAACTTGAGAAGCTACATACACTTGTCTTTCAACTGTTTTATAGTTGAATACTACTTTTCAGTGAAATCTAGTGGGTTGAAACACTGTTTTCTTGTGAAGTAACTCTATTTCAAGGATTTCTGTAGTGTACAACATCCTTTCTAGACTAGAAACTTAGATTTTTACCTTTTACACTTGTTCTCACACAATTCTATGATATTCATTACTATTTCCTCTGAATTACTACTGATTTCTAGTTGTTTCTTATAATGGGCCTTCTGCTCTACTTGGGGAACTTCACCACATATAGAAACAACTTTATACACTCTTCTGTGGACTTGCGAAGCTATATAAATTTGTCTTTCAACTGTTTTACAGTTAAATACTTCTTTTCAGTGCATTCTGGTGGTTTGAAACACTGGTTTCATGTGAACTAACTCTATTTCAAGGATTTCTGCAGTGTACAACATCCTTTCTAGACTAGAGACTTACATTTTGATGTCTTTTACACTTGTTCTCTCTCTATTCTGTGATATTCATTAGTATTTGCTCTGAATGACTACTGATATCTAGCTGTTTCCTATAATGGGCCTTCTTTTCTACTTGTGGGACTTCACCACATGTAGAAACAACTTTATACACTCTTCCCTGAACTTGAGAAGCTACATACACTTGTCTTTCAACTGTTTTACAGTTGAATACTACTTTTCAGTGAATTCTAGTGGGTTGAAACACTGTTTTCTTGTGAAGTAACTCTATTTCAAGGATTTCTGTAGTGTATAACATCCTTTCTAGACTAGAAACTTAGATTTTTATGTCTTTTACACTTGTTCTCACAAAATTCTATGATATTCATTACTATTTCCTCTGAATTACTACTGATTTCTAGCTGTTTCTTATAATGGGCCTTCTGCTCTACTTGGGGAACTTCACCACATGTAGAAACAACTTTATACACTCTTCTGTGGACTTGCGAAGCTATATAAATTTGTCTTTCAACTGTTTTACAGTTAAATACTTCTTTTCAGTGCATTCTGGTGGTTTGAAACACTGGTTTCATGTGAACTAACTCTATTTCAAGGATTTCTGCAGTGTACAACATCCTTTCTTGACTAGAGACTTACATTTTGATGTCTTTTACACTTGTTCTCTCTCTATTCTGTGATATTCATTAGTATTTGCTCTGAATGACTACTGATTTCTAGCTGTTTCCTATAATGGGCCTTCTTTTCTACTTGTGGGACTTCACCACATGTAGAAACAACTTTATACACTCTTCTCTGAACTTGAGAAGCTACATACACTTGTCTTTCAACTGTTTTACAGTTGAATACTACTTTTCAGTGAATTCTAGTGGGTTGAAACACTGTTTTCTTGTGAAGTAACTCTATTTCAAGGATTTCTGTAGTGTATAACATCCTTTCTAGACTAGAAACTTAGATTTTTATGTCTTTTACACTTGTTCTCACACAATTCTATGATATTCATTACTATTTCCTCTGAATTACTACTGATTTCTAGCTGTTTCTTATAATGGGCCTTTGCTCTACTTGGGGAACTTCACCACATGTAGAAACAACTTTATACACTCTTCTGTGGACTTGCGAAGCTATATAAACTTGTCTTTCAACTGTTTTACAGTTAAATACTACTTTTCAGTGCATTCTGGTGGTTTGAAACACTGGTTTCATGTGAACTAACTCTACTTCAAGGATTTCTGCAGTGTACAACATCCTTTCTTGACTAGAGACTTACATTTTGATGTCTTTTACACTTGTTCTCTCTCTATTCTGTGATATTCATTAGTATTTGCTCTGAATGACTACTGATTTCTAGCTGTTTCCTATAATGGGCCTTCTTTTCTACTTGTGGGACTTCACCACATGTAGAAACAACTTTATACACTCTTCTCTGAACTTGAGAAGCTACATACACTTGTCTTTCAACTGTTTTACAGTTGAATACTACTTTTCAGTGACTTCTAGTGGGTTGAAACACTGGTTCTTGTTAAGTAACTCTATTTCAAGGATTTCTGTAGTGTATAACATCCTTTCTAGACTAGAAACTTAGATTTTTATGTCTTTTACACTTGTTCTCACACAATTCTATGATATTCATTACTATTTCCTCTGAATTACTACTGATTTCTAGCTGTTTCTTATAATGGGCCTTGTGCTCTACTTGGGGAACTTCACCACATGTAGAAACAACTTTATACAGTCTTCAGTGGACTTGCGAAGCTATATAAACTTGTCTTTCAACTGTTTTACAGTTAAATACTACTTTTCAGTGCATTCTGGTGGTTTGAAACACTGGTTTCATGTGAACTAACTCTATTTCAAGGATTTCTGCAGTGTACAACATCCTTTCTAGACTAGAGACTTACATTTTGATGTCTTTTACACTTGTTCTCTCTCTATTCTGTGATATTCATTAGTATTTGCTCTGAATGACTACTGATTTCTAGCTGTTTCCTATAATGGGCCTTCTTTTCTACTTGTGGGACTTCACCACATGTAGAAACAACTTTATACACTCTTCTCTGAACTTGAGAAGCTACATACACTTGTCTTTCAACTGTTTTACAGTTGAATACTACTTTTCAGTGACTTCTAGTGGGTTGAAACACTGTTTTCTTGTGAAGTAACTCTATTTCAAGGATTTCTGTAGTGTACAACATCCTTTCTAGACTAGAAACTTAGATTTTTATCTTTTACACTTGTTCTCACACAATTCTATGATATTCATTACTATTTCCTCTGAATTACTACTGATTTCTAGCTGTTTCTTATAATGGGCCTTTGCTCTACTTGGGGAACTTCACCACATGTAGAAACAACTTTATACACTCTTCTGTGGACTTGCGAAGCTATATATATTTGTCTTTCAACTGTTTTACAGTTAAATACTACTTTTCAGTGCATTCTGGTGGTTTGAAACACTGGTTTCATGTGAACTAACTCTACTTCAAGGATTTCTGCAGTGTACAACATCCTTTCTTGACTAGAGACTTACATTTTGATGTCTTTTACACTTGTTCTCTCTCTATTCTGTGATATTCATTAGTATTTGCTCTGAATGACTACTGATTTCTAGCTGTTTCCTATAATGGGCCTTCTTTTCTACTTGTGGGACTTCACCACATGTAGAAACAACTTTATACACTCTTCTCTGAACTTGAGAAGCTACATACACTTGTCTTTCAACTGTTTTACAGTTGAATACTACTTTTCAGTGAATTCTAGTGGGTTGAAACACTGTTTTCTTGTGAAGTAACTCTATTTCAAGGATTTCTGTAGTGTATAACATCCTTTCTAGACTAGAAACTTAGATTTTTGTCTTTTACTCTTGTTCTCACACAATTCTATGATATTCATTAGTATTTCCTCTGAATTACTACTGATTTCTAGCTGTTTCTTATAATGGGCCTTGTGCTCTACTTGGGGAACTACAACACATGTAGAAACAACTTTATACAGTCTTCTGTGGACTTGCGAAGCTATATAAACTTGTGTTTCAACTGTTTTACAGTTAAATACTACTTTTCAGTGCATTCTGGTGGTTTGAAACACTGGTTTCATGTGAACTAACTTTATTTCAAGGATTTCTGCAGTGTACAACATCCTTTCTAGACTAGACACTTTCATTTTGATGTGTTTTACACTTGTTCTCTCACTATTCTGTGATATTCATTAGTATTTGCTCTGAATTACTAATGCTTTCTTGCAGTGTCCTATAATGGGCCTTCTGGTTTACTTGCGGGACTTCACCACATGTAGAAACAACTTTATACACGCTTCTCTGAACTTGAGAAGCTACATACACTTGTCTTTCAACTGTTTTACAGTTGAATACTACTTTTCAGTGAATTCTAGTGGGTTGAAACACTGGTTCTTGTGAAGTAACTCTATTTCAAGGATTTCTGTAGTGTATAACATCCTTTCTAGACTAGAAACTTAGATTTTTATGTCTTTTACACTTGTTCTCACAAAATTCTATGATATTCATTACTATTTCCTCTGAATTACTACTGATTTCTAGCTGTTTCTTATAATGGGCCTTTGCTCTACTTGGGGAACTTCACCACATGTAGAAACAACTTTATACACTCTTCTGTGGACTTGCGAAGCTATATAAATTTGTCTTTCAACTGTTTTACAGTTAAATACTACTTTTCAGTGCATTCTGGTGGTTTGAAACACTGGTTTCATGTGAACTAACTCTATTTCAAGGATTTCTGCAGTGTACAACATCCTTTCTTGACTAGAGACTTACATTTTGATGTCTTTTACACTTGTTCTCTCTCTATTCTGTGATATTCATTAGTATTTGCTCTGAATGACTACTGATTTCTAGCTGTTTCCTATAATGGGCCTTCTTTTCTACTTGTGGGACTTCACCACATGTAGAAACAACTTTATACACTCTTCTCTGAACTTGAGAAGCTACATACACTTGTCTTTCAACTGTTTTACAGTTGAATACTACTTTTCAGTGAATTCTAGTGGGTTGAAACACTGGTTCTTGTGAAGTAACTCTATTTCAAGGATTTCTGTAGTGTATAACATCCTTTCTAGACTAGAAACTTAGATTTTTATGTCTTTTACACTTGTTCTCACACAATTCTATGATATTCATTACTATTTCCTCTGAATTACTACTGATTTCTAGCTGTTTCTTATAATGGGCCTTGTGCTCTACTTGGGGAACTTCACCACATGTAGAAACAACTTTATACAGTCTTCTGTGGACTTGCGAAGCTATATAAACTTGTCTTTCAACTGTTTTACAGTTAAATACTACTTTTCAGTGCATTCTGGTGGTTTGAAACACTGGTTTCATGTGAACTAACTCTATTTCAAGGATTTCTGCAGTGTACAACATCCTTTCTAGACTAGAGACTTACATTTTGATGTCTTTTACACTTGTTCTCTCTCTATTCTGTGATATTCATTAGTATTTGCTCTGAATGACTACTGATTTCTAGCTGTTTCCTATAATGGGCCTTCTTTTCTACTTGTGGGACTTCACCACATGTAGAAACAACTTTATACACTCTTCTCTGAACTTGAGAAGCTACATACACTTGTCTTTCAACTGTTTTACAGTTGAATACTACTTTTCAGTGACTTCTAGTGGGTTGAAACACTGTTTTCTTGTGAAGTAACTCTATTTCAAGGATTTCTGTAGTGTACAACATCCTTTCTAGACTAGAAACTTAGATTTTTATGTCTTTTACACTTGTTCTCACACAATTCTATGATATTCATTACTATTTCCTCTGAATTACTACTGATTTCTAGCTGTTTCTTATAATGGGCCTTGTGCTCCACTTGGGGAACTTCACCACATGTAGAAACAACTTTATACAGTCTTCTGTGGACTTGCGAAGCTATATAAACTTGTCTTTCAACTGTTTTACAGTTAAATACTACTTTTCAGTGCATTCTGGTGGTTTGAAACACTGGTTTCATGTGAACTAACTCTATTTCAAGGATTTCTGCAGTGTACAACATCCTTTCTAGACTAGTGACTTACATTTTGATGTCTTTTACACTTGTTCTCTCTCTATTCTGTGATATTCATTAGTATTTGCTCTGAATGACTACTGATTTCTAGCTGTTTCCTATAATGGGCCTTCTTTTCTACTTGTGGGACTTCACCACATGTAGAAACAACTTTATACACTCTTCTCTGAACTTGAGAAGCTATATACACTTGTCTTTCAACTGTTTTACAGTTGAATACTACTTTTCAGTGAATTCTAGTGGGTTGAAACACTGGTTCTTGTGAAGTAACTCTATTTCAAGGATTTCTGTAGTGTATAACATCCTTTCTAGACTAGAAACTTAGATTTTTATGTCTTTTACACTTGTTCTCACAAAATTCTATGATATTCATTACTATTTCCTCTGAATTACTACTGATTTCTAGCTGTTTCTTATAATGGGCCTTTGCTCTACTTGGGGAACTTCACCACATGTAGAAACAACTTTATACACTCTTCTGTGGACTTGCGAAGCTATATAAATTTGTCTTTCAACTGTTTTACAGTTAAATACTACTTTTCAGTGCATTCTGGTGGTTTGAAACACTGGTTTCATGTGAACTAACTCTATTTCAAGGATTTCTGCAGTGTACAACATCCTTTCTTGACTAGAGACTTACATTTTGATGTCTTTTACACTTGTTCTCTCTCTATTCTGTGATATTCATTAGTATTTGCTCTGAATGACTACTGATTTCTAGCTGTTTCCTATAATGGGCCTTCTTTTCTACTTGTGGGACTTCACCACATGTAGAAACAACTTTATACACTCTTCTCTGAACTTGAGAAGCTACATACACTTGTCTTTCAACTGTTTTACAGTTGAATACTACTTTTCAGTGAATTCTAGTGGGTTGAAACACTGGTTCTTGTGAAGTAACTCTATTTCAAGGATTTCTGTAGTGTATAACATCCTTTCTAGACTAGAAACTTAGATTTTTATGTCTTTTACACTTGTTCTCACACAATTCTATGATATTCATTACTATTTCCTCTGAATTACTACTGATTTCTAGCTGTTTCTTATAATGGGCCTTGTGCTCTACTTGGGGAACTTCACCACATGTAGAAACAACTTTATACAGTCTTCTGTGGACTTGCGAAGCTATATAAACTTGTCTTTCAACTGTTTTACAGTTAAATACTACTTTTCAGTGCATTCTGGTGGTTTGAAACACTGGTTTCATGTGAACTAACTCTATTTCAAGGATTTCTGCAGTGTACAACATCCTTTCTAGACTAGAGACTTACATTTTGATGTCTTTTACACTTGTTCTCTCTCTATTCTGTGATATTCATTAGTATTTGCTCTGAATGACTACTGATTTCTAGCTGTTTCCTATAATGGGCCTTCTTTTCTACTTGTGGGACTTCACCACATGTAGAAACAACTTTATACACTCTTCTCTGAACTTGAGAAGCTACATACACTTGTCTTTCAACTGTTTTACAGTTGAATACTACTTTTCAGTGACTTCTAGTGGGTTGAAACACTGTTTTCTTGTGAAGTAACTCTATTTCAAGGATTTCTGTAGTGTACAACATCCTTTCTAGACTAGAAACTTAGATTTTTATCTTTTACACTTGTTCTCACACAATTCTATGATATTCATTAGTATTTCCTCTGAATTACTACTGATTTCTAGCTGTTTCTTATAATGGGCCTTCTGCTCTACTTGGGGAACTTCACCACATGTAGAAACAACTTTATACAGTCTTCTGTGGACTTGCAAAGCTATATAAACTTGTGTTTCAACTGTTTTACAGTTAAATACTACTTTTCAGTGCATTCTGGTGGTTTGAAACACTGGTTTCATGTGAACTAACTTTATTTCAAGGATTTCTGCAGTGTACAACATCCTTTCTAGACTAGAGACTTACATTTTGATGTCTTTTACACTTGTTCTCTCTCTATTCTGTGATATTCATTAGTATTTGCTCTGAATGACTACTGATTTCTAGCTGTTTCCTATAATGGGCCTTCTTTTCTACTTGTGGGACTTCACCACATGTAGAAACAACTTGATACACTCTTCTCTGAACTTGAGAAGCTACATACACTTGTCTTTCAACTGTTTTACAGTTGAATACTACTTTTCAGTGACTTCTAGTGGGTTGAAACACTGTTTTCTTGTGAAGTAACTCTATTTCAAGGATTTCTGTAGTGTATAACATCCTTTCTAGACTAGAAACTTAGATTTTTATGTCTTTTACACTTGTTCTCACACAATTCTATGATATTCATTACTATTTCCTCTGAATTACTACTGATTTCTAGCTGTTTCTTATAATGGGCCTTGTGCTCCACTTGGGGAACTTCACCACATGTAGAAACAACTTTATACAGTCTTCTGTGGACTTGCGAAGCTATATAAACTTGTCTTTCAACTGTTTTACAGTTAAATACTACTTTTCAGTGCATTCTGGTGGTTTGAAACACTGGTTTCATGTGAACTAACTCTATTTCAAGGATTTCTGCAGTGTACAACATCCTTTCTAGACTAGTGACTTACATTTTGATGTCTTTTACACTTGTTCTCTCTCTATTCTGTGATATTCATTAGTATTTGCTCTGAATGACTACTGATTTCTAGCTGTTTCCTATAATGGGCCTTCTTTTCTACTTGTGGGACTTCACCACATGTAGAAACAACTTTATACACTCTTCTCTGAACTTGAGAAGCTACATACACTTGTCTTTCAACTGTTTTACAGTTGAATACTACTTTTCAGTGAATTCTAGTGGGTTGAAACACTGGTTCTTGTGAAGTAACTCTATTTCAAGGATTTCTGTAGTGTATAACATCCTTTCTAGACTAGAAACTTAGATTTTTATGTCTTTTACACTTGTTCTCACAAAATTCTATGATATTCATTACTATTTCCTCTGAATTACTACTGATTTCTAGCTGTTTCTTATAATGGGCCTTTGCTCTACTTGGGGAACTTCACCACATGTAGAAACAACTTTATACACTCTTCTGTGGACTTGCGAAGCTATATAAATTTGTCTTTCAACTGTTTTACAGTTAAATACTACTTTTCAGTGCATTCTGGTGGTTTGAAACACTGGTTTCATGTGAACTAACTCTATTTCAAGGATTTCTGCAGTGTACAACATCCTTTCTTGACTAGAGACTTACATTTTGATGTCTTTTACACTTGTTCTCTCTCTATTCTGTGATATTCATTAGTATTTGCTCTGAATGACTACTGATTTCTAGCTGTTTCCTATAATGGGCCTTCTTTTCTACTTGTGGGACTTCACCACATGTAGAAACAACTTTATACACTCTTCTCTGAACTTGAGAAGCTACATACACTTGTCTTTCAACTGTTTTACAGTTGAATACTACTTTTCAGTGAATTCTAGTGGGTTGAAACACTGGTTCTTGTGAAGTAACTCTATTTCAAGGATTTCTGTAGTGTATAACATCCTTTCTAGACTAGAAACTTAGATTTTTATGTCTTTTACACTTGTTCTCACACAATTCTATGATATTCATTACTATTTCCTCTGAATTACTACTGATTTCTAGCTGTTTCTTATAATGGGCCTTGTGCTCTACTTGGGGAACTTCACCACATGTAGAAACAACTTTATACAGTCTTCTGTGGACTTGCGAAGCTATATAAACTTGTCTTTCAACTGTTTTACAGTTAAATACTACTTTTCAGTGCATTCTGGTGGTTTGAAACACTGGTTTCATGTGAACTAACTCTATTTCAAGGATTTCTGCAGTGTACAACATCCTTTCTAGACTAGAGACTTACATTTTGATGTCTTTTACACTTGTTCTCTCTCTATTCTGTGATATTCATTAGTATTTGCTCTGAATGACTACTGATTTCTAGCTGTTTCCTATAATGGGCCTTCTTTTCTACTTGTGGGACTTCACCACATGTAGAAACAACTTTATACACTCTTCTCTGAACTTGAGAAGCTACATACACTTGTCTTTCAACTGTTTTACAGTTGAATACTACTTTTCAGTGACTTCTAGTGGGTTGAAACACTGTTTTCTTGTGAAGTAACTCTATTTCAAGGATTTCTGTAGTGTACAACATCCTTTCTAGACTAGAAACTTAGATTTTTATCTTTTACACTTGTTCTCACACAATTCTATGATATTCATTAGTATTTCCTCTGAATTACTACTGATTTCTAGCTGTTTCTTATAATGGGCCTTCTGCTCTACTTGGGGAACTTCACCACATGTAGAAACAACTTTATACAGTCTTCTGTGGACTTGCGAAGCTATATAAACTTGTGTTTCAACTGTTTTACAGTTAAATACTACTTTTCAGTGCATTCTGGTGGTTTGAAACACTGGTTTCATGTGAACTAACTTTATTTCAAGGATTTCTGCAGTGTACAACATCCTTTCTAGACTAGAGACTTACATTTTGATGTCTTTTACACTTGTTCTCTCTCTATTCTGTGATATTCATTAGTATTTGCTCTGAATGACTACTGATTTCTAGCTGTTTCCTATAATGGGCCTTCTTTTCTACTTGTGGGACTTCACCACATGTAGAAACAACTTGATACACTCTTCTCTGAACTTGAGAAGCTACATACACTTGTCTTTCAACTGTTTTACAGTTGAATACTACTTTTCAGTGAATTCTAGTGGGTTGAAACACTGTTTTCTTGTGAAGTAACTCTATTTCAAGGATTTCTGTAGTGTATAACATCCTTTCTAGACTAGAAACTTAGATTTTTATGTCTTTTACACTTGTTCTCACACAATTCTATGATATTCATTACTATTTCCTCTGAATTACTACTGATTTCTAGCTGTTTCTTATAATGGGCCTTGTGCTCCACTTGGGGAACTTCACCACATGTAGAAACAACTTTATACAGTCTTCTGTGGACTTGCGAAGCTATATAAACTTGTCTTTCAACTGTTTTACAGTTAAATACTACTTTTCAGTGCATTCTGGTGGTTTGAAACACTGGTTTCATGTGAACTAACTCTATTTCAAGGATTTCTGCAGTGTACAACATCCTTTCTAGACTAGTGACTTACATTTTGATGTCTTTTACACTTGTTCTCTCTCTATTCTGTGATATTCATTAGTATTTGCTCTGAATGACTACTGATTTCTAGCTGTTTCCTATAATGGGCCTTCTTTTCTACTTGTGGGACTTCACCACATGTAGAAACAACTTTATACACTCTTCTCTGAACTTGAGAAGCTACATACACTTGTCTTTCAACTGTTTTACAGTTGAATACTACTTTTCAGTGACTTCTAGTGGGTTGAAACACTGTTTTCTTGTGAAGTAACTCTATTTCAAGGATTTCTGTAGTGTACAACATCCTTTCTAGACTAGAAACTTAGATTTTTATCTTTTACACTTGTTCTCACACAATTCTATGATATTCATTACTATTTCCTCTGAATTACTACTGATTTCTAGCTGTTTCTTATAATGGGCCTTTGCTCTACTTGGGGAACTTCACCACATGTAGAAACAACTTTATACACTCTTCTGTGGACTTGCGAAGCTATATATATTTGTCTTTCAACTGTTTTACAGTTAAATACTACTTTTCAGTGCATTCTGGTGGTTTGAAACACTGGTTTCATGTGAACTAACTCTATTTCAAGGATTTCTGCAGTGTACAACATCCTTTCTTGACTAGAGACTTACATTTTGATGTCTTTTACACTTGTTCTCTCTCTATTCTGTGATATTCATTAGTATTTGCTCTGAATGACTACTGATTTCTAGCTGTTTCCTATAATGGGCCTTCTTTTCTACTTGTGGGACTTCACCACATGTAGAAACAACTTTATACACTCTTCTCTGAACTTGAGAAGCTACATACACTTGTCTTTCAACTGTTTTACAGTTGAATACTACTTTTCAGTGAATTCTAGTGGGTTGAAACACTGTTTTCTTGTGAAGTAACTCTATTTCAAGGATTTCTGTAGTGTATAACATCCTTTCTAGACTAGAAACTTAGATTTTTATGTCTTTTACACTTGTTCTCACACAATTCTATGATATTCATTACTATTTCCTCTGAATTACTACTGATTTCTAGCTGTTTCTTATAATGGGCCTTGTGCTCTACTTGGGGAACTTCACCACATGTAGAAACAACTTTATACAGTCTTCTGTGGACTTGCGAAGCTATATAAACTTGTCTTTCAACTGTTTTACAGTTAAATACTACTTTTCAGTGCATTCTGGTGGTTTGAAACACTGGTTTCATGTGAACTAACTCTATTTCAAGGATTTCTGCAGTGTACAACATCCTTTCTAGACTAGAGACTTACATTTTGATGTCTTTTACACTTGTTCTCTCTCTATTCTGTGATATTCATTAGTATTTGCTCTGAATGACTACTGATTTCTAGCTGTTTCCTATAATGGGCCTTCTTTTCTACTTGTGGGACTTCACCACATGTAGAAACAACTTTATACACTCTTCTCTGAACTTGAGAAGCTACATACACTTGTCTTTCAACTGTTTTACAGTTGAATACTACTTTTCAGTGAATTCTAGTGGGTTGAAACACTGTTTTCTTGTGAAGTAACTCTATTTCAAGGATTTCTGTAGTGTATAACATCCTTTCTAGACTAGAAACTTAGATTTTTATCTTTTACACTTGTTCTCACACAATTCTATGATATTCATTACTATTTCCTCTGAATTACTACTGATTTCTAGCTGTTTCTTATAATGGGCCTTTGCTCTACTTGGGGAACTTCACCACATGTAGAAACAACTTTATACACTCTTCTGTGGACTTGCGAAGCTATATATATTTGTCTTTCAACTGTTTTACAGTTAAATACTACTTTTCAGTGCATTCTGGTGGTTTGAAACACTGGTTTCATGTGAACTAACTCTACTTCAAGGATTTCTGCAGTGTACAACATCCTTTCTTGACTAGAGACTTACATTTTGATGTCTTTCACACTTGTTCTCTCTCTATTCTGTGATATTCATTAGTATTTGCTCTGAATGACTACTGATTTCTAGCTGTTTCCTATAATGGGCCTTCTTTTCTACTTGTGGGACTTCACCACATGTAGAAACAACTTTATACACTCTTCTCTGAACTTGAGAAGCTACATACACTTGTCTTTCAACTGTTTTACAGTTGAATACTACTTTTCAGTGAATTCTAGTGGGTTGAAACACTGTTTTCTTGTGAAGTAACTCTATTTCAAGGATTTCTGTAGTGTATAACATCCTTTCTAGACTAGAAACTTAGATTTTTGTCTTTTACTCTTGTTCTCACACAATTCTATGATATTCATTAGTATTTCCTCTGAATTACTACTGATTTCTAGCTGTTTCTTATAATGGGCCTTTGCTCTACTTGGGGAACTTCACCACATGTAGAAACAACTTTATACACTCTTCTGTGGACTTGCGAAGCTATATAAACTTGTCTTTCAACTGTTTTACAGTTAAATACTACTTTTCAGTGCATTCTGGTGGTTTGAAACACTGGTTTCATGTGAACTAACTCTATTTCAAGGATTTCTGCAGTGTACAACATCCTTTCTAGACTAGAGACTTACATTTTGATGTCTTTTACACTTGTTCTCTCTCTATTCTGTGATATTCATTAGTATTTGCTCTGAATGACTACTGATTTCTAGCTGTTTCCTATAATGGGCCTTCTTTTCTACTTGTGGGACTTCACCACATGTAGAAACAACTTTATACACTCTTCTCTGAACTTGAGAAGCTACATACACTTGTCTTTCAACTGTTTTACAGTTGAATACTACTTTTCAGTGAATTCTAGTGGGTTGAAACACTGGTTCTTGTGAAGTAACTCTATTTCAAGGATTTCTGTAGTGTATAACATCCTTTCTAGACTAGAAACTTAGATTTTTATGTCTTTTACACTTGTTGTCACACAATTCTATGATATTCATTACTATTTCCTCTGAATTACTACTGATTTCTAGCTGTTTCTTATAATGGGCCTTGTGCTCTACTTGGGGAACTTCACCACATGTAGAAACAACTTTATACAGTCTTCTGTGGACTTGCGAAGCTATATAAACTTGTCTTTCAACTGTTTTACAGTTAAATACTACTTTTCAGTGCATTCTGGTGGTTTGAAACACTGGTTTCATGTGAACTAACTCTATTTCAAGGATTTCTGCAGTGTACAACATCCTTTCTAGACTAGAGACTTACATTTTGATGTCTTTTACACTTGTTCTCTCTCTATTCTGTGATATTCATTAGTATTTGCTCTGAATGACTACTGATTTCTAGCTGTTTCCTATAATGGGCCTTCTTTTCTACTTGTGGGACTTCACCACATGTAGAAACAACTTTATACACTCTTCTCTGAACTTGAGAAGCTACATACACTTGTCTTTCAACTGTTTTACAGTTGAATACTACTTTTCAGTGACTTCTAGTGGGTTGAAACACTGTTTTCTTGTGAAGTAACTCTATTTCAAGGATTTCTGTAGTGTACAACATCCTTTCTAGACTAGAAACTTAGATTTTTATCTTTTACACTTGTTCTCACACAATTCTATGATATTCATTACTATTTCCTCTGAATTACTACTGATTTCTAGCTGTTTCTTATAATGGGCCTTTGCTCTACTTGGGGAACTTCACCACATGTAGAAACAACTTTATACACTCTTCTGTGGACTTGCGAAGCTATATATATTTGTCTTTCAACTGTTTTACAGTTAAATACTACTTTTCAGTGCATTCTGGTGGTTTGAAACACTGGTTTCATGTGAACTAACTCTATTTCAAGGATTTCTGCAGTGTACAACATCCTTTCTTGACTAGAGACTTACATTTTGATGTCTTTTACACTTGTTCTCTCTCTATTCTGTGATATTCATTAGTATTTGCTCTGAATGACTACTGATTTCTAGCTGTTTCCTATAATGGGCCTTCTTTTCTACTTGTGGGACTTCACCACATGTAGAAACAACTTTATACACTCTTCTCTGAACTTGAGAAGCTACATACACTTGTATTTCAACTGTTTTACAGTTGAATACTACTTTTCAGTGAATTCTAGTGGGTTGAAACACTGTTTTCTTGTGAAGTAACTCTATTTCAAGGATTTCTGTAGTGTATAACATCCTTTCTAGACTAGAAACTTAGATTTTTATGTCTTTTACACTTGTTCTCACACAATTCTATGATATTCATTACTATTTCCTCTGAATTACTACTGATTTCTAGCTGTTTCTTATAATGGGCCTTGTGCTCTACTTGTGGAACTTCACCACATGTAGAAACAACTTTATACAGTCTTCTGTGGACTTGCGAAGCTATATAAACTTGTCTTTCAACTGTTTTACAGTTAAATACTACTTTTCAGTGCATTCTGGTGGTTTGAAACACTGGTTTCATGTGAACTAACTCTATTTCAAGGATTTCTGCAGTGTACAACATCCTTTCTAGACTAGAGACTTACATTTTGATGTCTTTTACACTTGTTCTCTCTCTATTCTGTGATATTCATTAGTATTTGCTCTGAATGACTACTGATTTCTAGCTGTTTCCTATAATGGGCCTTCTTTTCTACTTGTGGGACTTCACCACATGTAGAAACAACTTTATACACTCTTCTCTGAACTTGAGAAGCTACATACACTTGTCTTTCAACTGTTTTACAGTTGAATACTACTTTTCAGTGACTTCTAGTGGGTTGAAACACTGTTTTCTTGTGAAGTAACTCTATTTCAAGGATTTCTGTAGTGTACAACATCCTTTCTAGACTAGAAACTTAGATTTTTATCTTTTACACTTGTTCTCACACAATTCTATGATATTCATTAGTATTTCCTCTGAATTACTACTGATTTCTAGCTGTTTCTTATAATGGGCCTTCTGCTCTACTTGGGGAACTTCACCACATGTAGAAACAACTTTATACACTCTTCTGTGGACTTGCGAAGCTATATAAACTTGTGTTTCAACTGTTTTACAGTTAAATACTACTTTTCAGTGCATTCTGGTGGTTTGAAACACTGGTTTCATGTGAACTAACTTTATTTCAAGGATTTCTGTAGTGTACAACATCCTTTCTAGACTAGAGACTTACATTTTGATGTCTTTTACACTTGTTCTCTCTCTATTCTGTGATATTCATTAGTATTTGCTCTGAATGACTACTGATTTCTAGCTGTTTCCTATAATGGGCCTTCTTTTCTACTTGTGGGACTTCACCACATGTAGAAACAACTTTATACACTCTTCTCTGAACTTGAGAAGCTACATACACTTGTCTTTCAACTGTTTTACAGTTGAATACTACTTTTCAGTGAATTCTAGTGGGTTGAAACACTGTTTTCTTGTGAAGTAACTCTATTTCAAGGATTTCTGTAGTGTATAACATCCTTTCTAGACTAGAAACTTAGATTTTTATGTCTTTTACACTTGTTCTCACACAATTCTATGATATTCATTACTATTTCCTCTGAATTACTACTGATTTCTAGCTGTTTCTTATAATGGGCCTTGTGCTCTACTTGGGGAACTTCACCACATGTAGAAACAACTTTATACAGTCTTCTGTGGACTTGCGAAGCTATATAAACTTGTCTTTCAACTGTTTTACAGTTACATACTACTTTTCAGTGCATTCTGGTGGTTTGAAACACTGGTTTCATGTGAACTAACTCTATTTCAAGGATTTCTGCAGTGTACAACATCCTTTCTAGACTAGAGACTTACATTTTGATGTCTTTTACACTTGTTCTCTCTCTATTCTGTGATATTCATTAGTATTTGCTCTGAATGACTACTGATTTCTAGCTTTTTCCTATAATGGGCCTTCTTTTCTACTTGTGGGACTTAACCACATGTAGAAACAACTTTATACACTCTTCTCTGAACTTGAGAAGCTACATACACTTGTCTTTCAACTGTTTTACAGTTGAATACTACTTTTCAGTGACTTCTAGTGGGTTGAAACACTGTTTTCTTGTGAAGTAACTCTATTTCAAGGATTTCTGTAGTGTACAACATCCTTTCTAGACTAGAAACTTAGATTTTTATCTTTTACACTTGTTCTCACACAATTCTATGATATTCATTACTATTTCCTCTGAATTACTACTGATTTCTAGCTGTTTCTTATAATGGGCCTTTGCTCTACTTGGGGAACTTCACCACATGTAGAAACAACTTTATACACTCTTCTGTGGACTTGCGAAGCTATATATATTTGTCTTTCAACTGTTTTACAGTTAAATACTACTTTTCAGTGCATTCTGGTGGTTTGAAACACTGGTTTCATGTGAACTAACTCTATTTCAAGGATTTCTGCAGTGTACAACATCCTTTCTTGACTAGAGACTTACATTTTGATGTCTTTTACACTTGTTCTCTCTCTATTCTGTGATATTCATTAGTATTTGCTCTGAATGACTACTGATTTCTAGCTGTTTCCTATAATGGGCCTTCTTTTCTACTTGTGGGACTTCACCACATGTAGAAACAACTTTATACACTCTTCTCTGAACTTGAGAAGCTACATACACTTGTCTTTCAACTGTTTTACAGTTGAATACTACTTTTCAGTGACTTCTAGTGGGTTGAAACACTGTTTTCTTGTGAAGTAACTCTATTTCAAGGATTTCTGTAGTGTACAACATCCTTTCTAGACTAGAAACTTAGATTTTTATCTTTTACACTTGTTCTCACACAATTCTATGATATTCATTAGTATTTCCTCTGAATTACTACTGATTTCTAGCTGTTTCTTATAATGGGCCTTCTGCTCTACTTGGGGAACTTCACCACATGTAGAAACAACTTTATACAGTCTTCTGTGGACTTGCGAAGCTATATAAACTTGTGTTTCAACTGTTTTACAGTTAAATACTACTTTTCAGTGCATTCTGGTGGTTTGAAACACTGGTTTCATGTGAACTAACTTTATTTCAAGGATTTCTGCAGTGTACAACATCCTTTCTAGACTAGAGACTTACATTTTGATGTCTTTTACACTTGTTCTCTCTCTATTCTGTGATATTCATTAGTATTTGCTCTGAATGACTACTGATTTCTAGCTGTTTCCTATAATGGGCCTTCTTTTCTACTTGTGGGACTTCACCACATGTAGAAACAACTTTATACACTCTTCTCTGAACTTGAGAAGCTACATACACTTGTCTTTCAACTGTTTTACAGTTGAATACTACTTTTCAGTGAATTCTAGTGGGTTGAAACACTGTTTTCTTGTGAAGTAACTCTATTTCAAGGATTTCTGTAGTGTATAACATCCTTTCTAGACTAGAAACTTAGATTTTTATGTCTTTTACACTTGTTCTCACACAATTCTATGATATTCATTACTATTTCCTCTGAATTACTACTGATTTCTAGCTGTTTCTTATAATGGGCCTTGTGCTCTACTTGGGGAACTTCACCACATGTAGAAACAACTTTATACAGTCTTCTGTGGACTTGCGAAGCTATATAAACTTGTCTTTCAACTGTTTTACAGTTACATACTACTTTTCAGTGCATTCTGGTGGTTTGAAACACTGGTTTCATGTGAACTAACTCTATTTCAAGGATTTCTGCAGTGTACAACATCCTTTCTAGACTAGAGACTTACATTTTGATGTCTTTTACACTTGTTCTCTCTCTATTCTGTGATATTCATTAGTATTTGCTCTGAATGACTACTGATTTCTAGCTGTTTCCTATAATGGGCCTTCTTTTCTACTTGTGGGACTTCACCACATGTAGAAACAACTTTATACACTCTTCTCTGAACTTGAGAAGCTACATACACTTGTCTTTCAACTGTTTTACAGTTGAATACTACTTTTCAGTGACTTCTAGTGGGTTGAAACACTGTTTTCTTGTGAAGTAACTCTATTTCAAGGATTTCTGTAGTGTACAACATCCTTTCTAGACTAGAAACTTAGATTTTTATCTTTTACACTTGTTCTCACACAATTCTATGATATTCATTACTATTTCCTCTGAATTACTACTGATTTCTAGCTGTTTCTTATAATGGGCCTTTGCTCTACTTGGGGAACTTCACCACATGTAGAAACAACTTTATACACTCTTCTGTGGACTTGCGAAGCTATATATATTTGTCTTTCAACTGTTTTACAGTTAAATACTACTTTTCAGTGCATTCTGGTGGTTTGAAACACTGGTTTCATGTGAACTAACTCTATTTCAAGGATTTCTGCAGTGTACAACATCCTTTCTTGACTAGAGACTTACATTTTGATGTCTTTTACACTTGTTCTCTCTCTATTCTGTGATATTCATTAGTATTTGCTCTGAATGACTACTGATTTCTAGCTGTTTCCTATAATGGGCCTTCTTTTCTACTTGTGGGACTTCACCACATGTAGAAACAACTTTATACACTCTTCTCTGAACTTGAGAAGCTACATACACTTGTCTTTCAACTGTTTTACAGTTGAATACTACTTTTCAGTGACTTCTAGTGGGTTGAAACACTGTTTTCTTGTGAAGTAACTCTATTTCAAGGATTTCTGTAGTGTATAACATCCTTTCTAGACTAGAAACTTAGATTTTTATGTCTTTTACACTTGTTCTCACAAAATTGTATGATATTCATTACTATTTCCTCTGAATTACTACTGATTTCTAGCTGTTTCTTATAATGGGCCTTGTGCTCTACTTGGGGAACTTCACCACATGTAGAAACAACTTTATACAGTCTTCTGTGGACTTGCGAAGCTATATAAACTTGTCTTTCAACTGTTTTACAGTTACATACTACTTTTCAGTGCATTCTGGTGGTTTGAAACACTGGTTTCATGTGAACTAACTCTATTTCAAGGATTTCTGCAGTGTACAACATCCTTTCTAGACTAGAGACTTACATTTTGATGTCTTTTACACTTGTTCTCTCTCTATTCTGTGATATTCATTAGTATTTGCTCTGAATGACTACTGATTTCTAGCTGTTTCCTATAATGGGCCTTCTTTTCTACTTGTGGGACTTCACCACATGTAGAAACAACTTTATACACTCTTCTCTGAACTTGAGAAGCTACATACACTTGTCTTTCAACTGTTTTACAGTTGAATACTACTTTTCAGTGACTTCTAGTGGGTTGAAACACTGTTTTCTTGTGAAGTAACTCTATTTCAAGGATTTCTGTAGTGTATAACATCCTTTCTAGACTAGAAACTTAGATTTTTATGTCTTTTACACTTGTTCTCACACAATTCTATGATATTCATTACTATTTCCTCTGAATTACTACTGATTTCTAGCTGTTTCTTATAATGGGCCTTGTGCTCTACTTGGGGAACTTCACCACATGTAGAAACAACTTTATACAGTCTTCTGTGGACTTGCGAAGCTATATAAACTTGTCTTTCAACTGTTTTACAGTTACATACTACTTTTCAGTGCATTCTGGTGGTTTGAAACACTGGTTTCATGTGAACTAACTCTATTTCAAGGATTTCTGCAGTGTACAACATCCTTTCTAGACTAGAGACTTACATTTTGATGTCTTTTACACTTGTTCTCTCTCTATTCTGTGATATTCATTAGTATTTGCTCTGAATGACTACTGATTTCTAGCTGTTTCCTATAATGGGCCTTCTTTTCTACTTGTGGGACTTCACCACATGTAGAAACAACTTTATACACTCTTCTCTGAACTTGAGAAGCTACATACACTTGTCTTTCAACTGTTTTACAGTTGAATACTACTTTTCAGTGACTTCTAGTGGGTTGAAACACTGTTTTCTTGTGAAGTAACTCTATTTCAAGGATTTCTGTAGTGTACAACATCCTTTCTAGACTAGAAACTTAGATTTTTATCTTTTACACTTGTTCTCACACAATTCTATGATATTCATTACTATTTCCTCTGAATTACTACTGATTTCTAGCTGTTTCTTATAATGGGCCTTTGCTCTACTTGGGGAACTTCACCACATGTAGAAACAACTTTATACACTCTTCTGTGGACTTGCGAAGCTATATATATTTGTCTTTCAACTGTTTTACAGTTAAATACTACTTTTCAGTGCATTCTGGTGGTTTGAAACACTGGTTTCATGTGAACTAACTCTATTTCAAGGATTTCTGCAGTGTACAACATCCTTTCTTGACTAGAGACTTACATTTTGATGTCTTTTACACTTGTTCTCTCTCTATTCTGTGATATTCATTAGTATTTGCTCTGAATGACTACTGATTTCTAGCTGTTTCCTATAATGGGCCTTCTTTTCTACTTGTGGGACTTCACCACATGTAGAAACAACTTTATACACTCTTCTCTGAACTTGAGAAGCTACATACACTTGTCTTTCAACTGTTTTACAGTTGAATACTACTTTTCAGTGACTTCTAGTGGGTTGAAACACTGTTTTCTTGTGAAGTAACTCTATTTCAAGGATTTCTGTAGTGTACAACATCCTTTCTAGACTAGAAACTTAGATTTTTATCTTTTTCACTTGTTCTCACACAATTCTATGATATTCATTAGTATTTCCTCTGAATTACTACTGATTTCTAGCTGTTTCTTATAATGGGCCTTCTGCTCTACTTGGGGAACTTCACCACATGTAGAAACAACTTTATACAGTCTTCTGTGGACTTGCGAAGCTATATAAACTTGTGTTTCAACTGTTTTACAGTTAAATACTACTTTTCAGTGCATTCTGGTGGTTTGAAACACTGGTTTCATGTGAACTAACTTTATTTCAAGGATTTCTGCAGTGTACAACATCCTTTCTAGACTAGAGACTTACATTTTGATGTCTTTTACACTTGTTCTCTCTCTATTCTGTGATATTCATTAGTATTTGCTCTGAATGACTACTGATTTCTAGCTGTTTCCTATAATGGGCCTTCTTTTCTACTTGTGGGACTTCACCACATGTAGAAACAACTTTATACACTCTTCTCTGAACTTGAGAAGCTACATACACTTGTCTTTCAACTGTTTTACAGTTGAATACTACTTTTCAGTGAATTCTAGTGGGTTGAAACACTGTTTTCTTGTGAAGTAACTCTATTTCAAGGATTTCTGTAGTGTATAACATCCTTTCTAGACTAGAAATTTAGATTTTTATGTCTTTTACACTTGTTCTCACACAATTCTATGATATTCATTACTATTTCCTCTGAATTACTACTGATTTCTAGCTGTTTCTTATAATGGGCCTTGTGCTCTACTTGGGGAACTTCACCACATGTAGAAACAACTTTATACAGTCTTCTGTGGACTTGCGAAGCTATATAAACTTGTCTTTCAACTGTTTTACAGTTACATACTACTTTTCAGTGCATTCTGGTGGTTTGAAACACTGGTTTCATGTGAACTAACTCTATTTCAAGGATTTCTGCAGTGTACAACATCCTTTCTAGACTAGAGACTTACATTTTGATGTCTTTTACACTTGTTCTCTCTCTATTCTGTGATATTCATTAGTATTTGCTCTGAATGACTACTGATTTCTAGCTGTTTCCTATAATGGGCCTTCTTTTCTACTTGTGGGACTTCACCACATGTAGAAACAACTTTATACACTCTTCTCTGAACTTGAGAAGCTACATACACTTGTCTTTCAACTGTTTTACAGTTGAATACTACTTTTCAGTGACTTCTAGTGGGTTGAAACACTGTTTTCTTGTGAAGTAACTCTATTTCAAGGATTTCTGTAGTGTACAACATCCTTTCTAGACTAGAAACTTAGATTTTTATCTTTTACACTTGTTCTCACACAATTCTATGATATTCATTACTATTTCCTCTGAATTACTACTGATTTCTAGCTGTTTCTTATAATGGGCCTTTGCTCTACTTGGGGAACTTCACCACATGTAGAAACAACTTTATACACTCTTCTGTGGACTTGCGAAGCTATATATATTTGTCTTTCAACTGTTTTACAGTTAAATACTACTTTTCAGTGCATTCTGGTGGTTTGAAACACTGGTTTCATGTGAACTAACTCTATTTCAAGGATTTCTGCAGTGTACAACATCCTTTCTTGACTAGAGACTTACATTTTGATGTCTTTTACACTTGTTCTCTCTCTATTCTGTGATATTCATTAGTATTTGCTCTGAATGACTACTGATTTCTAGCTGTTTCCTATAATGGGCCTTCTTTTCTACTTGTGGGACTTCACCACATGTAGAAACAACTTTATACACTCTTCTCTGAACTTGAGAAGCTACATACACTTGTCTTTCAACTGTTTTACAGTTGAATACTACTTTTCAGTGACTTCTAGTGGGTTGAAACACTGTTTTCTTGTGAAGTAACTCTATTTCAAGGATTTCTGTAGTGTATAACATCCTTTCTAGACTAGAAACTTAGATTTTTATGTCTTTTACACTTGTTCTCACACAATTCTATGATATTCATTACTATTTCCTCTGAATTACTACTGATTTCTAGCTGTTTCTTATAATGGGCCTTGTGCTCTACTTGGGGAACTTCACCACATGTAGAAACAACTTTATACAGTCTTCTGTGGACTTGCGAAGCTATATAAACTTGTCTTTCAACTGTTTTACAGTTACATACTACTTTTCAGTGCATTCTGGTGGTTTGAAACACTGGTTTCATGTGAACTAACTCTATTTCAAGGATTTCTGCAGTGTACAACATCCTTTCTAGACTAGAGACTTACATTTTGATGTCTTTTACACTTGTTCTCTCTCTATTCTGTGATATTCATTAGTATTTGCTCTGAATGACTACTGATTTCTAGCTGTTTCCTATAATGGGCCTTCTTTTCTACTTGTGGGACTTCACCACATGTAGAAACAACTTTATACACTCTTCTCTGAACTTGAGAAGCTACATACACTTGTCTTTCAACTGTTTTACAGTTGAATACTACTTTTCAGTGACTTCTAGTGGGTTGAAACACTGTTTTCTTGTGAAGTAACTCTATTTCAAGGATTTCTGTAGTGTACAACATCCTTTCTAGACTAGAAACTTAGATTTTTATCTTTTACACTTGTTCTCACACAATTCTATGATATTCATTACTATTTCCTCTGAATTACTACTGATTTCTAGCTGTTTCTTATAATGGGCCTTTGCTCTACTTGGGGAACTTCACCACATGTAGAAACAACTTTATACACTCTTCTGTGGACTTGCGAAGCTATATATATTTGTCTTTCAACTGTTTTACAGTTAAATACTACTTTTCAGTGCATTCTGGTGGTTTGAAACACTGGTTTCATGTGAACTAACTCTATTTCAAGGATTTCTGCAGTGTACAACATCCTTTCTTGACTAGAGACTTACATTTTGATGTCTTTTACACTTGTTCTCTCTCTATTCTGTGATATTCATTAGTATTTGCTCTGAATGACTACTGATTTCTAGCTGTTTCCTATAATGGGCCTTCTTTTCTACTTGTGGGACTTCACCACATGTAGAAACAACTTTATACACTCTTCTCTGAACTTGAGAAGCTACATACACTTGTCTTTCAACTGTTTTACAGTTGAATACTACTTTTCAGTGAATTCTAGTGGGTTGAAACAATGTTTTCTTGTGAAGTAACTCTATTTCAAGGATTTCTGTAGTGTATAACATCCTTTCTAGACTAGAAACTTAGATTTTTATGTCTTTTACACTTGTTCTCACACAATTCTATGATATTCATTACTATTTCCTCTGAATTACTACTGATTTCTAGCTGTTTCTTATAATGGGCCTTGTGCTCTACTTGGGGAACTTCACCACATGTAGAAACAACTTTATACAGTCTTCTGTGGACTTGCGAAGCTATATAAACTTGTCTTTCAACTGTTTTACAGTTAAATACTACTTTTCAGTGCATTCTGGTGGTTTGAAACACTGGTTTCATGTGAACTAACTCTATTTCAAGGATTTCTGCAGTGTACAACATCCTTTCTAGACTAGAGACTTACATTTTGATGTCTTTTACACTTGTTCTCTCTCTATTCTGTGATATTCATTAGTATTTGCTCTGAATGACTACTGATTTCTAGCTGTTTCCTATAATGGGCCTTCTTTTCTACTTGTGGGACTTCACCACATGTAGAAACAACTTTATACACTCTTCTCTGAACTTGAGAAGCTACATACACTTGTCTTTCAACTGTTTTACAGTTGAATACTACTTTTCAGTGACTTCTAGTGGGTTGAAACACTGTTTTCTTGTGAAGTAACTCTATTTCAAGGATTTCTGTAGTGTACAACATCCTTTCTAGACTAGAAACTTAGATTTTTATCTTTTACACTTGTTCTCACACAATTCTATGATATTCATTAGTATTTCCTCTGAATTACTACTGATTTCTAGCTGTTTCTTATAATGGGCCTTCTGCTCTACTTGGGGAACTTCACCACATGTAGAAACAACTTTATACACTCTTCTGTGGACTTGCGAAGCTATATAAACTTGTCTTTCAACTGTTTTACAGTTAAATACTACTTTTCAGTGCATTCTGGTGGTTTGAAACACTGGTTTCATGTGAACTAACTCTATTTCAAGGATTTCTGCAGTGTACAACATCCTTTCTAGACTAGAGACTTACATTTTGATGTCTTTTACACTTGTTCTCTCTCTATTCTGTGATATTCATTAGTATTTGCTCTGAATGACTACTGATTTCTAGCTGTTTCCTATAATGGGCCTTCTTTTCTACTTGTGGGACTTCACCACATGTAGAAACAACTTTATACACTCTTCTCTGAACTTGAGAAGCTACATACACTTGTCTTTCAACTGTTTTACAGTTGAATACTACTTTTCAGTGACTTCTAGTGGGTTGAAACACTGTTTTCTTGTGAAGTAACTCTATTTCAAGGATTTCTGTAGTGTACAACATCCTTTCTAGACTAGAAACTTAGATTTTTATCTTTTACACTTGTTCGCACACAATTCTATGATATTCATTAGTATTTCCTCTGAATTACTACTGATTTCTAGCTGTTTCTTATAATGGGCCTTCTGCTCTACTTGGGGAACTTCACCACATGTAGAAACAACTTTATACACTCTTCTGTGGACTTGCGAAGCTATATAAACTTGTGTTTCAACTGTTTTACAGTTAAATACTACTTTTCAGTGCATTCTGGTGGTTTGAAACACTGGTTTCATGTGAACTAACTTTATTTCAAGGATTTCTGTAGTGTACAACATCCTTTCTAGACTAGAGACTTACATTTTGATGTCTTTTACACTTGTTCTCTCTCTATTCTGTGATATTCATTAGTATTTGCTCTGAATGACTACTGATTTCTAGCTGTTTCCTATAATGGGCCTTCTTTTCTACTTGTGGGACTTCACCACATGTAGAAACAACTTTATACACTCTTCTCTGAACTTGAGAAGCTACATACACTTGTCTTTCAACTGTTTTACAGTTGAATACTACTTTTCAGTGAATTCTAGTGGGTTGAAACACTGTTTTCTTGTGAAGTAACTCTATTTCAAGGATTTCTGTAGTGTATAACATCCTTTCTAGACTAGAAACTTAGATTTTTATGTCTTTTACACTTGTTCTCACACAATTCTATGATATTCATTACTATTTCCTCTGAATTACTACTGATTTCTAGCTGTTTCTTATAATGGGCCTTGTGCTCTACTTGGGGAACTTCACCACATGTAGAAACAACTTTATACAGTCTTCTGTGGACTTGCGAAGCTATATAAACTTGTCTTTCAACTGTTTTACAGTTACATACTACTTTTCAGTGCATTCTGGTGGTTTGAAACACTGGTTTCATGTGAACTAACTCTATTTCAAGGATTTCTGCAGTGTACAACATCCTTTCTAGACTAGAGACTTACATTTTGATGTCTTTTACACTTGTTCTCTCTCTATTCTGTGATATTCATTAGTATTTGCTCTGAATGACTACTGATTTCTAGCTGTTTCCTATAATGGGCCTTCTTTTCTACTTGTGGGACTTCACCACATGTAGAAACAACTTTATACACTCTTCTCTGAACTTGAGAAGCTACATACACTTGTCTTTCAACTGTTTTACAGTTGAATACTACTTTTCAGTGACTTCTAGTGGGTTGAAACACTGTTTTCTTGTGAAGTAACTCTATTTCAAGGATTTCTGTAGTGTACAACATCCTTTCTAGACTAGAAACTTAGATTTTTATCTTTTACACTTGTTCTCACACAATTCTATGATATTCATTACTATTTCCTCTGAATTACTACTGATTTCTAGCTGTTTCTTATAATGGGCCTTTGCTCTACTTGGGGAACTTCACCACATGTAGAAACAACTTTATACACTCTTCTGTGGACTTGCGAAGCTATATATATTTGTCTTTCAACTGTTTTACAGTTAAATACTACTTTTCAGTGCATTCTGGTGGTTTGAAACACTGGTTTCATGTGAACTAACTCTATTTCAAGGATTTCTGCAGTGTACAACATCCTTTCTTGACTAGAGACTTACATTTTGATGTCTTTTACACTTGTTCTCTCTCTATTCTGTGATATTCATTAGTATTTGCTCTGAATGACTACTGATTTCTAGCTGTTTCCTATAATGGGCCTTCTTTTCTACTTGTGGGACTTCACCACATGTAGAAACAACTTTATACACTCTTCTCTGAACTTGAGAAGCTACATACACTTGTCTTTCAACTGTTTTACAGTTGAATACTACTTTTCAGTGACTTCTAGTGGGTTGAAACACTGTTTTCTTGTGAAGTAACTCTATTTCAAGGATTTCTGTAGTGTACAACATCCTTTCTAGACTAGAAACTTAGATTTTTATCTTTTACACTTGTTCTCACACAATTCTATGATATTCATTAGTATTTCCTCTGAATTACTACTGATTTCTAGCTGTTTCTTATAATGGGCCTTCTGCTCTACTTGGGGAACTTCACCACATGTAGAAACAACTTTATACAGTCTTCTGTGGACTTGCGAAGCTATATAAACTTGTGTTTCAACTGTTTTACAGTTAAATACTACTTTTCAGTGCATTCTGGTGGTTTGAAACACTGGTTTCATGTGAACTAACTCTATTTCAAGGATTTCTGCAGTGTACAACATCCTTTCTAGACTAGAGACTTACATTTTGATGTCTTTTACACTTGTTCTCTCTCTATTCTGTGATATTCATTAGTATTTGCTCTGAATGACTACTGATTTCTAGCTGTTTCCTATAATGGGCCTTCTTTTCTACTTGTGGGACTTCACCACATGTAGAAACAACTTTATACACTCTTCTCTGAACTTGAGAAGCTACATACACTTGTCTTTCAACTGTTTTACAGTTGAATACTACTTTTCAGTGAATTCTAGTGGGTTGAAACACTGTTTTCTTGTGAAGTAACTCTATTTCAAGGATTTCTGTAGTGTATAACATCCTTTCTAGACTAGAAACTTAGATTTTTATGTCTTTTACACTTGTTCTCACACAATTCTATGATATTCATTACTATTTCCTCTGAATTACTACTGATTTCTAGCTGTTTCTTATAATGGGCCTTGTGCTCTACTTGGGGAACTTCACCACATGTAGAAACAACTTTATACAGTCTTCTGTGGACTTGCGAAGCTATATAAACTTGTCTTTCAACTGTTTTACAGTTACATACTACTTTTCAGTGCATTCTGGTGGTTTGAAACACTGGTTTCATGTGAACTAACTCTATTTCAAGGATTTCTGCAGTGTACAACATCCTTTCTAGACTAGAGACTTACACTTTGATGTCTTTTACACTTGTTCTCTCTCTATTCTGTGATATTCATTAGTATTTGCTCTGAATGACTACTGATTTCTAGCTGTTTCCTATAATGGGCCTTCTTTTCTACTTGTGGGACTTCACCACATGTAGAAACAACTTTATACACTCTTCTCTGAACTTGAGAAGCTACATACACTTGTCTTTCAACTGTTTTACAGTTGAATACTACTTTTCAGTGACTTCTAGTGGGTTGAAACACTGTTTTCTTGTGAAGTAACTCTATTTCAAGGATTTCTGTAGTGTACAACATCCTTTCTAGACTAGAAACTTAGATTTTTATCTTTTACACTTGTTCTCACACAATTCTATGATATTCATTACTATTTCCTCTGAATTACTACTGATTTCTAGCTGTTTCTTATAATGGGCCTTTGCTCTACTTGGGGAACTTCACCACATGTAGAAACAACTTTATACACTCTTCTGTGGACTTGCGAAGCTATATATATTTGTCTTTCAACTGTTTTACAGTTAAATACTACTTTTCAGTGCATTCTGGTGGTTTGAAACACTGGTTTCATGTGAACTAACTCTATTTCAAGGATTTCTGCAGTGTACAACATCCTTTCTTGACTAGAGACTTACATTTTGATGTCTTTTACACTTGTTCTCTCTCTATTCTGTGATATTCATTAGTATTTGCTCTGAATGACTACTGATTTCTAGCTGTTTCCTATAATGGGCCTTCTTTTCTACTTGTGGGACTTCACCACATGTAGAAACAACTTTATACACTCTTCTCTGAACTTGAGAAGCTACATACACTTGTCTTTCAACTGTTTTACAGTTGAATACTACTTTTCAGTGACTTCTAGTGGGTTGAAACACTGTTTTCTTGTGAAGTAACTCTATTTCAAGGATTTCTGTAGTGTATAACATCCTTTCTAGACTAGAAACTTAGATTTTTATGTCTTTTACACTTGTTCTCACAAAATTGTATGATATTCATTACTATTTCCTCTGAATTACTACTGATTTCTAGCTGTTTCTTATAATGGGCCTTGTGCTCTACTTGGGGAACTTCACCACATGTAGAAAAAACTTTATACAGTCTTCTGTGGACTTGCGAAGCTATATAAACTTGTCTTTCAACTGTTTTACAGTTAAATACTACTTTTCAGTGCATTCTGGTGGTTTGAAACACTGGTTTCATGTGAACTAACTCTATTTCAAGGATTTCTGCAGTGTACAACATCCTTTCTAGACTAGAGACTTACATTTTGATGTCTTTTACACTTGTTCTCTCTCTATTCTGTGATATTCATTAGTATTTGCTCTGAATGACTACTGATTTCTAGCTGTTTCCTATAATGGGCCTTCTTTTCTACTTGTGGGACTTCACCACATGTAGAAACAACTTTATACACTCTTCTCTGAACTTGAGAAGCTACATACACTTGTCTTTCAACTGTTTTACAGTTGAATACTACTTTTCAGTGACTTCTAGTGGGTTGAAACACTGTTTTCTTGTGAAGTAACTCTATTTCAAGGATTTCTGTAGTGTATAACATCCTTTCTAGACTAGAAACTTAGATTTTTATGTCTTTTACACTTGTTCTCACACAATTCTATGATATTCATTACTATTTCCTCTGAATTACTACTGATTTCTAGCTGTTTCTTATAATGGGCCTTGTGCTCTACTTGGGGAACTTCACCACATGTAGAAACAACTTTATACAGTCTTCTGTGGACTTGCGAAGCTATATAAACTTGTCTTTCAACTGTTTTACAGTTACATACTACTTTTCAGTGCATTCTGGTGGTTTGAAACACTGGTTTCATGTGAACTAACTCTATTTCAAGGATTTCTGCAGTGTACAACATCCTTTCTAGACTAGAGACTTACATTTTGATGTCTTTTACACTTGTTCTCTCTCTATTCTGTGATATTCATTAGTATTTGCTCTGAATGACTACTGATTTCTAGCTGTTTCCTATAATGGGCCTTCTTTTCTACTTGTGGGACTTCACCACATGTAGAAACAACTTTATACACTCTTCTCTGAACTTGAGAAGCTACATACACTTGTCTTTCAACTGTTTTACAGTTGAATACTACTTTTCAGTGACTTCTAGTGGGTTGAAACACTGTTTTCTTGTGAAGTAACTCTATTTCAAGGATTTCTGTAGTGTACAACATCCTTTCTAGACTAGAAACTTAGATTTTTATCTTTTACACTTGTTCTCACACAATTCTATGATATTCATTACTATTTCCTCTGAATTACTACTGATTTCTAGCTGTTTCTTATAATGGGCCTTTGCTCTACTTGGGGAACTTCACCACATGTAGAAACAACTTTATACACTCTTCTGTGGACTTGCGAAGCTATATATATTTGTCTTTCAACTGTTTTACAGTTAAATACTACTTTTCAGTGCATTCTGGTGGTTTGAAACACTGGTTTCATGTGAACTAACTCTATTTCAAGGATTTCTGCAGTGTACAACATCCTTTCTTGACTAGAGACTTACATTTTGATGTCTTTTACACTTGTTCTCTCTCTATTCTGTGATATTCATTAGTATTTGCTCTGAATGACTACTGATTTCTAGCTGTTTCCTATAATGGGCCTTCTTTTCTACTTGTGGGACTTCACCACATGTAGAAACAACTTTATACACTCTTCTCTGAACTTGAGAAGCTACATACACTTGTGTTTCAACTGTTTTACAGTTGAATACTACTTTTCAGTGACTTCTAGTGGGTTGAAACACTGTTTTCTTGTGAAGTAACTCTATTTCAAGGATTTCTGTAGTGTACAACATCCTTTCTAGACTAGAAACTTAGATTTTTATCTTTTACACTTGTTCTCACACAATTCTATGATATTCATTAGTATTTCCTCTGAATTACTACTGATTTCTAGCTGTTTCTTATAATGGGCCTTCTGCTCTACTTGGGGAACTTCACCACATGTAGAAACAACTTTATACAGTCTTCTGTGGACTTGCGAAGCTATATAAACTTGTGTTTCAACTGTTTTACAGTTAAATACTACTTTTCAGTGCATTCTGGTGGTTTGAAACACTGGTTTCATGTGAACTAACTTTATTTCAAGGATTTCTGCAGTGTACAACATCCTTTCTAGACTAGAGACTTACATTTTGATGTCTTTTACACTTGTTCTCTCTCTATTCTGTGATATTCATTAGTATTTGCTCTGAATGACTACTGATTTCTAGCTGTTTCCTATAATGGGCCTTCTTTTCTACTTGTGGGACTTCACCACATGTAGAAACAACTTTATACACTCTTCTCTGAACTTGAGAAGCTACATACACTTGTCTTTCAACTGTTTTACAGTTGAATACTACTTTTCAGTGAATTCTAGTGGGTTGAAACACTGTTTTCTTGTGAAGTAACTCTATTTCAAGGATTTCTGTAGTGTATAACATCCTTTCTAGACTAGAAATTTAGATTTTTATGTCTTTTACACTTGTTCTCACACAATTCTATGATATTCATTACTATTTCCTCTGAATTACTACTGATTTCTAGCTGTTTCTTATAATGGGCCTTGTGCTCTACTTGGGGAACTTCACCACATGTAGAAACAACTTTATACAGTCTTCTGTGGACTTGCGAAGCTATATAAACTTGTCTTTCAACTGTTTTACAGTTACATACTACTTTTCAGTGCATTCTGGTGGTTTGAAACACTGGTTTCATGTGAACTAACTCTATTTCAAGGATTTCTGCAGTGTACAACATCCTTTCTAGACTAGAGACTTACATTTTGATGTCTTTTACACTTGTTCTCTCTCTATTCTGTGATATTCATTAGTATTTGCTCTGAATGACTACTGATTTCTAGCTGTTTCCTATAATGGGCCTTCTTTTCTACTTGTGGGACTTCACCACATGTAGAAACAACTTTATACACTCTTCTCTGAACTTGAGAAGCTACATACACTTGTCTTTCAACTGTTTTACAGTTGAATACTACTTTTCAGTGACTTCTAGTGGGTTGAAACACTGTTTTCTTGTGAAGTAACTCTATTTCAAGGATTTCTGTAGTGTACAACATCCTTTCTAGACTAGAAACTTAGATTTTTATCTTTTACACTTGTTCTCACACAATTCTATGATATTCATTACTATTTCCTCTGAATTACTACTGATTTCTAGCTGTTTCTTATAATGGGCCTTTGCTCTACTTGGGGAACTTCACCACATGTAGAAACAACTTTATACACTCTTCTGTGGACTTGCGAAGCTATATATATTTGTCTTTCAACTGTTTTACAGTTAAATACTACTTTTCAGTGCATTCTGGTGGTTTGAAACACTGGTTTCATGTGAACTAACTCTATTTCAAGGATTTCTGCAGTGTACAACATCCTTTCTTGACTAGAGACTTACATTTTGATGTCTTTTACACTTGTTCTCTCTCTATTCTGTGATATTCATTAGTATTTGCTCTGAATGACTACTGATTTCTAGCTGTTTCCTATAATGGGCCTTCTTTTCTACTTGTGGGACTTCACCACATGTAGAAACAACTTTATACACTCTTCTCTGAACTTGAGAAGCTACATACACTTGTCTTTCAACTGTTTTACAGTTGAATACTACTTTTCAGTGACTTCTAGTGGGTTGAAACACTGTTTTCTTGTGAAGTAACTCTATTTCAAGGATTTCTGTAGTGTATAACATCCTTTCTAGACTAGAAACTTAGATTTTTATGTCTTTTACACTTGTTCTCACACAATTCTATGATATTCATTACTATTTCCTCTGAATTACTACTGATTTCTAGCTGTTTCTTATAATGGGCCTTGTGCTCTACTTGGGGAACTTCACCACATGTAGAAACAACTTTATACAGTCTTCTGTGGACTTGCGAAGCTATATAAACTTGTCTTTCAACTGTTTTACAGTTACATACTACTTTTCAGTGCATTCTGGTGGTTTGAAACACTGGTTTCATGTGAACTAACTCTATTTCAAGGATTTCTGCAGTGTACAACATCCTTTCTAGACTAGAGACTTACATTTTGATGTCTTTTACACTTGTTCTCTCTCTATTCTGTGATATTCATTAGTATTTGCTCTGAATGACTACTGATTTCTAGCTGTTTCCTATAATGGGCCTTCTTTTCTACTTGTGGGACTTCACCACATGTAGAAACAACTTTATACACTCTTCTCTGAACTTGAGAAGCTACATACACTTGTCTTTCAACTGTTTTACAGTTGAATACTACTTTTCAGTGACTTCTAGTGGGTTGAAACACTGTTTTCTTGTGAAGTAACTCTATTTCAAGGATTTCTGTAGTGTACAACATCCTTTCTAGACTAGAAACTTAGATTTTTATCTTTTACACTTGTTCTCACACAATTCTATGATATTCATTACTATTTCCTCTGAATTACTACTGATTTCTAGCTGTTTCTTATAATGGGCCTTTGCTCTACTTGGGGAACTTCACCACATGTAGAAACAACTTTATACACTCTTCTGTGGACTTGCGAAGCTATATATATTTGTCTTTCAACTGTTTTACAGTTAAATACTACTTTTCAGTGCATTCTGGTGGTTTGAAACACTGGTTTCATGTGAACTAACTCTATTTCAAGGATTTCTGCAGTGTACAACATCCTTTCTTGACTAGAGACTTACATTTTGATGTCTTTTACACTTGTTCTCTCTCTATTCTGTGATATTCATTAGTATTTGCTCTGAATGACTACTGATTAATAGCTGTTTCCTATAATGGGCCTTCTTTTCTACTTGTGGGACTTCACCACATGTAGAAACAACTTTATACACTCTTCTCTGAACTTGAGAAGCTACATACACTTGTCTTTCAACTGTTTTACAGTTGAATACTACTTTTCAGTGAATTCTAGTGGGTTGAAACACTGTTTTCTTGTGAAGTAACTCTATTTCAAGGATTTCTGTAGTGTATAACATCCTTTCTAGACTAGAAACTTAGATTTTTATGTCTTTTACACTTGTTCTCAAACAATTCTATGATATTCATTACTATTTCCTCTGAATTACTACTGATTTCTAGCTGTTTCTTATAATGGGCCTTGTGCTCTAGTTGGGGAACTTCACCACATGTAGAAACAACTTTATACAGTCTTCTGTGGACTTGCGAAGCTATATAAACTTGTCTTTCAACTGTTTTACAGTTAAATACTACTTTTCAGTGCATTCTGGTGGTTTGAAACACTGGTTTCATGTGAACTAACTCTATTTCAAGGATTTCTGCAGTGTACAACATCCTTTCTAGACTAGAGACTTACATTTTGATGTCTTTTACACTTGTTCTCTCTCTATTCTGTGATATTCATTAGTATTTGCTCTGAATGACTACTGATTTCTAGCTGTTTCCTATAATGGGCCTTCTTTTCTACTTGTGGGACTTCACCACATGTAGAAACAACTTTATACACTCTTCTCTGAACTTGAGAAGCTACATACACTTGTCTTTCAACTGTTTTACAGTTGAATACTACTTTTCAGTGACTTCTAGTGGGTTGAAACACTGTTTTCTTGTGAAGTAACTCTATTTCAAGGATTTCTGTAGTGTACAACATCCTTTCTAGACTAGAAACTTAGATTTTTATCTTTTACACTTGTTCTCACACAATTCTATGATATTCATTAGTATTTCCTCTGAATTACTACTGATTTCTAGCTGTTTCTTATAATGGGCCTTCTGCTCTACTTGGGGAACTTCACCACATGTAGAAACAACTTTATACAGTCTTCTGTGGACTTGCGAAGCTATATAAACTTGTGTTTCAACTGTTTTACAGTTAAATACTACTTTTCAGTGCATTCTGGTGGTTTGAAACACTGGTTTTATGTGAACTAACTTTATTTCAAGGATTTCTGCAGTGTACAACATCCTTTCTAGACTAGAGACTTACATTTTGATGTCTTTTACACTTGTTCTCTCTCTATTCTGTGATATTCATTAGTATTTGCTCTGAATGACTACTGATTTCTAGCTGTTTCCTATAATGGGCCTTCTTTTCTACTTGTGGGACTTCACCACATGTAGAAACAACTTTATACACTCTTCTCTGAACTTGAGAAGCTACATACACTTGTCTTTCAACTGTTTTACAGTTGAATACTACTTTTCAGTGACTTCTAGTGGGTTGAAACACTGTTTTCTTGTGAAGTAACTCTATTTCAAGGATTTCTGTAGTGTACAACATCCTTTCTAGACTAGAAACTTAGATTTTTATCTTTTACACTTGTTCTCACACAATTCTATGATATTCATTACTATTTCCTCTGAATTACTACTGATTTCTAGCTGTTTCTTATAATGGGCCTTTGCTCTACTTGGGGAACTTCACCACATGTAGAAACAACTTTATACACTCTTCTGTGGACTTGCGAAGCTATATATATTTGTCTTTCAACTGTTTTACAGTTAAATACTACTTTTCAGTGCATTCTGGTGGTTTGAAACACTGGTTTCATGTGAACTAACTCTATTTCAAGGATTTCTGCAGTGTACAACATCCTTTCTTGACTAGAGACTTACATTTTGATGTCTTTTACACTTGTTCTCTCTCTATTCTGTGATATTCATTAGTATTTGCTCTGAATGACTACTGATTTCTAGCTGTTTCCTATAATGGGCCTTCTTTTCTACTTGTGGGACTTCACCACATGTAGAAACAACTTTATACACTCTTCTCTGAACTTGAGAAGCTACATACACTTGTCTTTCAACTGTTTTACAGTTGAATACTACTTTTCAGTGACTTCTAGTGGGTTGAAACACTGTTTTCTTGTGAAGTAACTCTATTTCAAGGATTTCTGTAGTGTATAACATCCTTTCTAGACTAGAAACTTAGATTTTTATGTCTTTTACACTTGTTCTCACACAATTCTATGATATTCATTACTATTTCCTCTGAATTACTACTGATTTCTAGCTGTTTCTTATAATGGGCCTTGTGCTCTACTTGGGGAACTTCACCACATGTAGAAACAACTTTATACAGTCTTCTGTGGACTTGCGAAGCTATATAAACTTGTCTTTCAACTGTTTTACAGTTACATACTACTTTTCAGTGCATTCTGGTGGTTTGAAACACTGGTTTCATGTGAACTAACTCTATTTCAAGGATTTCTGCAGTGTACAACATCCTTTCTAGACTAGAGACTTACATTTTGATGTCTTTTACACTTGTTCTCTCTCTATTCTGTGATATTCATTAGTATTTGCTCTGAATGACTACTGATTTCTAGCTGTTTCCTATAATGGGCCTTCTTTTCTACTTGTGGGACTTCACCACATGTAGAAACAACTTTATACACTCTTCTCTGAACTTGAGAAGCTACATACACTTGTCTTTCAACTGTTTTACAGTTGAATACTACTTTTCAGTGACTTCTAGTGGGTTGAAACACTGTTTTCTTGTGAAGTAACTCTATTTCAAGGATTTCTGTAGTGTACAACATCCTTTCTAGACTAGAAACTTAGATTTTTATCTTTTACACTTGTTCTCACACAATTCTATGATATTCATTACTATTTCCTCTGAATTACTACTGATTTCTAGCTGTTTCTTATAATGGGCCTTTGCTCTACTTGGGGAACTTCACCACATGTAGAAACAACTTTATACACTCTTCTGTGGACTTGCGAAGCTATATATATTTGTCTTTCAACTGTTTTACAGTTAAATACTACTTTTCAGTGCATTCTGGTGGTTTGAAACACTGGTTTCATGTGAACTAACTCTATTTCAAGGATTTCTGCAGTGTACAACATCCTTTCTTGACTAGAGACTTACATTTTGATGTCTTTTACACTTGTTCTCTCTCTATTCTGTGATATTCATTAGTATTTGCTCTGAATGACTACTGATTAATAGCTGTTTCCTATAATGGGCCTTCTTTTCTACTTGTGGGACTTCACCACATGTAGAAACAACTTTATACACTCTTCTCTGAACTTGAGAAGCTACATACACTTGTCTTTCAACTGTTTTACAGTTGAATACTACTTTTCAGTGAATTCTAGTGGGTTGAAACACTGTTTTCTTGTGAAGTAACTCTATTTCAAGGATTTCTGTAGTGTATAACATCCTTTCTAGACTAGAAACTTAGATTTTTATGTCTTTTACACTTGTTCTCAAACAATTCTATGATATTCATTACTATTTCCTCTGAATTACTACTGATTTCTAGCTGTTTCTTATAATGGGCCTTGTGCTCTAGTTGGGGAACTTCACCACATGTAGAAACAACTTTATACAGTCTTCTGTGGACTTGCGAAGCTATATAAACTTGTCTTTCAACTGTTTTACAGTTAAATACTACTTTTCAGTGCATTCTGGTGGTTTGAAACACTGGTTTCATGTGAACTAACTCTATTTCAAGGATTTCTGCAGTGTACAACATCCTTTCTAGACTAGAGACTTACATTTTGATGTCTTTTACACTTGTTCTCTCTCTATTCTGTGATATTCATTAGTATTTGCTCTGAATGACTACTGATTTCTAGCTGTTTCCTATAATGGGCCTTCTTTTCTACTTGTGGGACTTCACCACATGTAGAAACAACTTTATACACTCTTCTCTGAACTTGAGAAGCTACATACACTTGTCTTTCAACTGTTTTACAGTTGAATACTACTTTTCAGTGACTTCTAGTGGGTTGAAACACTGTTTTCTTGTGAAGTAACTCTATTTCAAGGATTTCTGTAGTGTACAACATCCTTTCTAGACTAGAAACTTAGATTTTTATCTTTTACACTTGTTCTCACACAATTCTATGATATTCATTAGTATTTCCTCTGAATTACTACTGATTTCTAGCTGTTTCTTATAATGGGCCTTCTGCTCTACTTGGGGAACTTCACCACATGTAGAAACAACTTTATACAGTCTTCTGTGGACTTGCGAAGCTATATAAACTTGTGTTTCAACTGTTTTACAGTTAAATACTACTTTTCAGTGCATTCTGGTGGTTTGAAACACTGGTTTTATGTGAACTAACTTTATTTCAAGGATTTCTGCAGTGTACAACATCCTTTCTAGACTAGAGACTTACATTTTGATGTCTTTTACACTTGTTCTCTCTCTATTCTGTGATATTCATTAGTATTTGCTCTGAATGACTACTGATTTCTAGCTGTTTCCTATAATGGGCCTTCTTTTCTACTTGTGGGACTTCACCACATGTAGAAACAACTTTATACACTCTTCTCTGAACTTGAGAAGCTACATACACTTGTCTTTCAACTGTTTTACAGTTGAATACTACTTTTCAGTGACTTCTAGTGGGTTGAAACACTGTTTTCTTGTGAAGTAACTCTATTTCAAGGATTTCTGTAGTGTACAACATCCTTTCTAGACTAGAAACTTAGATTTTTGTCTTTTACACTTGTTCTCACACAATTCTATGATATTCATTACTATTTCCTCTGAATTACTACTGATTTCTAGCTGTTTCTTATAATGGGCCTTGTGCTCTACTTGGGGAACTTCACCACATGTAGAAACAACTTTATACAGTCTTCTGTGGACTTGCGAAGCTATATAAACTTGTCTTTCAACTGTTTTACAGTTACATACTACTTTTCAGTGCATTCTGGTGGTTTGAAACACTGGTTTCATGTGAACTAACTCTATTTCAAGGATTTCTGCAGTGTACAACATCCTTTCTAGACTAGAGACTTACATTTTGATGTCTTTTACACTTGTTCTCTCTCTATTCTGTGATATTCATTAGTATTTGCTCTGAATGACTACTGATTTCTAGCTGTTTCCTATAATGGGCCTTCTTTTCTACTTGTGGGACTTCACCACATGTAGAAACAACTTTATACACTCTTCTCTGAACTTGAGAAGCTACATACACTTGTCTTTCAACTGTTTTACAGTTGAATACTACTTTTCAGTGACTTCTAGTGGGTTGAAACACTGTTTTCTTGTGAAGTAACTCTATTTCAAGGATTTCTGTAGTGTACAACATCCTTTCTAGACTAGAAACTTAGATTTTTATCTTTTACACTTGTTCTCACACAATTCTATGATATTCATTACTATTTCCTCTGAATTACTACTGATTTCTAGCTGTTTCTTATAATGGGCCTTTGCTCTACTTGGGGAACTTCACCACATGTAGAAACAACTTTATACACTCTTCTGTGGACTTGCGAAGCTATATATATTTGTCTTTCAACTGTTTTACAGTTAAATACTACTTTTCAGTGCATTCTGGTGGTTTGAAACACTGGTTTCATGTGAACTAACTCTATTTCAAGGATTTCTGCAGTGTACAACATCCTTTCTTGACTAGAGACTTACATTTTGATGTCTTTTACACTTGTTCTCTCTCTATTCTGTGATATTCATTAGTATTTGCTCTGAATGACTACTGATTTCTAGCTGTTTCCTATAATGGGCCTTCTTTTCTACTTGTGGGACTTCACCACATGTAGAAACAACTTTATACACTCTTCTCTGAACTTGAGAAGCTACATACACTTGTCTTTCAACTGTTTTACAGTTGAATACTACTTTTCAGTGACTTCTAGTGGGTTGAAACACTGTTTTCTTGTGAAGTAACTCTATTTCAAGGATTTCTGTAGTGTATAACATCCTTTCTAGACTAGAAACTTAGATTTTTATGTCTTTTACACTTGTTCTCAAACAATTCTATGATATTCATTACTATTTCCTCTGAATTACTACTGATTTCTAGCTGTTTCTTATAATGGGCCTTGTGCTCTACTTGGGGAACTTCACCACATGTAGAAACAACTTTATACAGTCTTCTGTGGACTTGCGAAGCTATATAAACTTGTCTTTCAACTGTTTTACAGTTAAATACTACTTTTCAGTGCATTCTGGTGGTTTGAAACACTGGTTTCATGTGAACTAACTCTATTTCAAGGATTTCTGCAGTGTACAACATCCTTTCTAGACTAGAGACTTACATTTTGATGTCTTTTACACTTGTTCTCTCTCTATTCTGTGATATTCATTAGTATTTGCTCTGAATGACTACTGATTTCTAGCTGTTTCCTATAATGGGCCTTCTTTTCTACTTGTGGGACTTCACCACATGTAGAAACAACTTTATACACTCTTCTCTGAACTTGAGAAGCTACATACACTTGTCTTTCAACTGTTTTACAGTTGAATACTACTTTTCAGTGACTTCTAGTGGGTTGAAACACTGTTTTCTTGTGAAGTAACTCTATTTCAAGGATTTCTGTAGTGTACAACATCCTTTCTAGACTAGAAACTTAGATTTTTATCTTTTACACTTGTTCTCACACAATTCTATGATATTCATTAGTATTTCCTCTGAATTACTACTGATTTCTAGCTGTTTCTTATAATGGGCCTTCTGCTCTACTTGGGGAACTTCACCACATGTAGAAACAACTTTATACAGTCTTCTGTGGACTTGCGAAGCTATATAAACTTGTGTTTCAACTGTTTTACAGTTAAATACTACTTTTCAGTGCATTCTGGTGGTTTGAAACACTGGTTTTATGTGAACTAACTTTATTTCAAGGATTTCTGCAGTGTACAACATCCTTTCTAGACTAGAGACTTACATTTTGATGTCTTTTACACTTGTTCTCTCTCTATTCTGTGATATTCATTAGTATTTGCTCTGAATGACTACTGATTTCTAGCTGTTTCCTATAATGGGCCTTCTTTTCTACTTGTGGGACTTCACCACATGTAGAAACAACTTTATACACTCTTCTCTGAACTTGAGAAGCTACATACACTTGTCTTTCAACTGTTTTACAGTTGAATACTACTTTTCAGTGACTTCTAGTGGGTTGAAACACTGTTTTCTTGTGAAGTAACTCTATTTCAAGGATTTCTGTAGTGTACAACATCCTTTCTAGACTAGAAACTTAGATTTTTGTCTTTTACACTTGTTCTCACACAATTCTATGATATTCATTACTATTTCCTCTGAATTACTACTGATTTCTAGCTGTTTCTTATAATGGGCCTTGTGCTCTACTTGGGGAACTTCACCACATGTAGAAACAACTTTATACAGTCTTCTGTGGACTTGCGAAGCTATATAAACTTGTCTTTCAACTGTTTTACAGTTACATACTACTTTTCAGTGCATTCTGGTGGTTTGAAACACTGGTTTCATGTGAACTAACTCTATTTCAAGGATTTCTGCAGTGTACAACATCCTTTCTAGACTAGAGACTTACATTTTGATGTCTTTTACACTTGTTCTCTCTCTATTCTGTGATATTCATTAGTATTTGCTCTGAATGACTACTGATTTCTAGCTGTTTCCTATAATGGGCCTTCTTTTCTACTTGTGGGACTTCACCACATGTAGAAACAACTTTATACACTCTTCTCTGAACTTGAGAAGCTACATACACTTGTCTTTCAACTGTTTTACAGTTGAATACTACTTTTCAGTGACTTCTAGTGGGTTGAAACACTGTTTTCTTGTGAAGTAACTCTATTTCAAGGATTTCTGTAGTGTACAACATCCTTTCTAGACTAGAAACTTAGATTTTTATCTTTTACACTTGTTCTCACACAATTCTATGATATTCATTACTATTTCCTCTGAATTACTACTGATTTCTAGCTGTTTCTTATAATGGGCCTTTGCTCTACTTGGGGAACTTCACCACATGTAGAAACAACTTTATACACTCTTCTGTGGACTTGCGAAGCTATATATATTTGTCTTTCAACTGTTTTACAGTTAAATACTACTTTTCAGTGCATTCTGGTGGTTTGAAACACTGGTTTCATGTGAACTAACTCTATTTCAAGGATTTCTGCAGTGTACAACATCCTTTCTTGACTAGAGACTTACATTTTGATGTCTTTTACACTTGTTCTCTCTCTATTCTGTGATATTCATTAGTATTTGCTCTGAATGACTACTGATTTCTAGCTGTTTCCTATAATGGGCCTTCTTTTCTACTTGTGGGACTTCACCACATGTAGAAACAACTTTATACACTCTTCTCTGAACTTGAGAAGCTACATACACTTGTCTTTCAACTGTTTTACAGTTGAATACTACTTTTCAGTGACTTCTAGTGGGTTGAAACACTGTTTTCTTGTGAAGTAACTCTATTTCAAGGATTTCTGTAGTGTATAACATCCTTTCTAGACTAGAAACTTAGATTTTTATGTCTTTTACACTTGTTCTCAAACAATTCTATGATATTCATTACTATTTCCTCTGAATTACTACTGATTTCTAGCTGTTTCTTATAATGGGCCTTGTGCTCTACTTGGGGAACTTCACCACATGTAGAAACAACTTTATACAGTCTTCTGTGGACTTGCGAAGCTATATAAACTTGTCTTTCAACTGTTTTACAGTTAAATACTACTTTTCAGTGCATTCTGGTGGTTTGAAACACTGGTTTCATGTGAACTAACTCTATTTCAAGGATTTCTGCAGTGTACAACATCCTTTCTAGACTAGAGACTTACATTTTGATGTCTTTTACACTTGTTCTCTCTCTATTCTGTGATATTCATTAGTATTTGCTCTGAATGACTACTGATTTCTAGCTGTTTCCTATAATGGGCCTTCTTTTCTACTTGTGGGACTTCACCACATGTAGAAACAACTTTATACACTCTTCTCTGAACTTGAGAAGCTACATACACTTGTCTTTCAACTGTTTTACAGTTGAATACTACTTTTCAGTGACTTCTAGTGGGTTGAAACACTGTTTTCTTGTGAAGTAACTCTATTTCAAGGATTTCTGTAGTGTACAACATCCTTTCTAGACTAGAAACTTAGATTTTTATCTTTTACACTTGTTCTCACACAATTCTATGATATTCATTAGTATTTCCTCTGAATTACTACTGATTTCTAGCTGTTTCTTATAATGGGCCTTCTGCTCTACTTGGGGAACTTCACCACATGTAGAAACAACTTTATACAGTCTTCTGTGGACTTGCGAAGCTATATAAACTTGTGTTTCAACTGTTTTACAGTTAAATACTACTTTTCAGTGCATTCTGGTGGTTTGAAACACTGGTTTTATGTGAACTAACTTTATTTCAAGGATTTCTGCAGTGTACAACATCCTTTCTAGACTAGAGACTTACATTTTGATGTCTTTTACACTTGTTCTCTCTCTATTCTGTGATATTCATTAGTATTTGCTCTGAATGACTACTGATTTCTAGCTGTTTCCTATAATGGGCCTTCTTTTCTACTTGTGGGACTTCACCACATGTAGAAACAACTTTATACACTCTTCTCTGAACTTGAGAAGCTACATACACTTGTCTTTCAACTGTTTTACAGTTGAATACTACTTTTCAGTGACTTCTAGTGGGTTGAAACACTGTTTTCTTGTGAAGTAACTCTATTTCAAGGATTTCTGTAGTGTACAACATCCTTTCTAGACTAGAAACTTAGATTTTTGTCTTTTACACTTGTTCTCACACAATTCTATGATATTCATTACTATTTCCTCTGAATTACTACTGATTTCTAGCTGTTTCTTATAATGGGCCTTGTGCTCTACTTGGGGAACTTCACCACATGTAGAAACAACTTTATACAGTCTTCTGTGGACTTGCGAAGCTATATAAACTTGTCTTTCAACTGTTTTACAGTTACATACTACTTTTCAGTGCATTCTGGTGGTTTGAAACACTGGTTTCATGTGAACTAACTCTATTTCAAGGATTTCTGCAGTGTACAACATCCTTTCTAGACTAGAGACTTACATTTTGATGTCTTTTACACTTGTTCTCTCTCTATTCTGTGATATTCATTAGTATTTGCTCTGAATGACTACTGATTTCTAGCTGTTTCCTATAATGGGCCTTCTTTTCTACTTGTGGGACTTCACCACATGTAGAAACAACTTTATACACTCTTCTCTGAACTTGAGAAGCTACATACACTTGTCTTTCAACTGTTTTACAGTTGAATACTACTTTTCAGTGACTTCTAGTGGGTTGAAACACTGTTTTCTTGTGAAGTAACTCTATTTCAAGGATTTCTGTAGTGTACAACATCCTTTCTAGACTAGAAACTTAGATTTTTATCTTTTACACTTGTTCTCACACAATTCTATGATATTCATTACTATTTCCTCTGAATTACTACTGATTTCTAGCTGTTTCTTATAATGGGCCTTTGCTCTACTTGGGGAACTTCACCACATGTAGAAACAACTTTATACACTCTTCTGTGGACTTGCGAAGCTATATATATTTGTCTTTCAACTGTTTTACAGTTAAATACTACTTTTCAGTGCATTCTGGTGGTTTGAAACACTGGTTTCATGTGAACTAACTCTATTTCAAGGATTTCTGCAGTGTACAACATCCTTTCTTGACTAGAGACTTACATTTTGATGTCTTTTACACTTGTTCTCTCTCTATTCTGTGATATTCATTAGTATTTGCTCTGAATGACTACTGATTTCTAGCTGTTTCCTATAATGGGCCTTCTTTTCTACTTGTGGGACTTCACCACATGTAGAAACAACTTTATACACTCTTCTCTGAACTTGAGAAGCTACATACACTTGTCTTTCAACTGTTTTACAGTTGAATACTACTTTTCAGTGACTTCTAGTGGGTTGAAACACTGTTTTCTTGTGAAGTAACTCTATTTCAAGGATTTCTGTAGTGTATAACATCCTTTCTAGACTAGAAACTTAGATTTTTATGTCTTTTACACTTGTTCTCACACAATTCTATGATATTCATTACTATTTCCTCTGAATTACTACTGATTTCTAGCTGTTTCTTATAATGGGCCTTGTGCTCTACTTGGGGAACTTCACCACATGTAGAAACAACTTTATACAGTCTTCTGTGGACTTGCGAAGCTATATAAACTTGTCTTTCAACTGTTTTACAGTTACATACTACTTTTCAGTGCATTCTGGTGGTTTGAAACACTGGTTTCATGTGAACTAACTCTATTTCAAGGATTTCTGCAGTGTACAACATCCTTTCTAGACTAGAGACTTACATTTTGATGTCTTTTACACTTGTTCTCTCTCTATTCTGTGATATTCATTAGTATTTGCTCTGAATGACTACTGATTTCTAGCTGTTTCCTATAATGGGCCTTCTTTTCTACTTGTGGGACTTCACCACATGTAGAAACAACTTTATACACTCTTCTCTGAACTTGAGAAGCTACATACACTTGTCTTTCAACTGTTTTACAGTTGAATACTACTTTTCAGTGACTTCTAGTGGGTTGAAACACTGTTTTCTTGTGAAGTAACTCTATTTCAAGGATTTCTGTAGTGTACAACATCCTTTCTAGACTAGAAACTTAGATTTTTATCTTTTACACTTGTTCTCACACAATTCTATGATATTCATTACTATTTCCTCTGAATTACTACTGATTTCTAGCTGTTTCTTATAATGGGCCTTTGCTCTACTTGGGGAACTTCACCACATGTAGAAACAACTTTATACACTCTTCTGTGGACTTGCGAAGCTATATATATTTGTCTTTCAACTGTTTTACAGTTAAATACTACTTTTCAGTGCATTCTGGTGGTTTGAAACACTGGTTTCATGTGAACTAACTCTATTTCAAGGATTTCTGCAGTGTACAACATCCTTTCTTGACTAGAGACTTACATTTTGATGTCTTTTACACTTGTTCTCTCTCTATTCTGTGATATTCATTAGTATTTGCTCTGAATGACTACTGATTAATAGCTGTTTCCTATAATGGGCCTTCTTTTCTACTTGTGGGACTTCACCACATGTAGAAACAACTTTATACACTCTTCTCTGAACTTGAGAAGCTACATACACTTGTCTTTCAACTGTTTTACAGTTGAATACTACTTTTCAGTGAATTCTAGTGGGTTGAAACACTGTTTTCTTGTGAAGTAACTATTTCAAGGATTTCTGTAGTGTATAACATCCTTTCTAGACTAGAAACTTAGATTTTTATGTCTTTTACACTTGTTCTCAAACAATTCTATGATATTCATTACTATTTCCTCTGAATTACTACTGATTTCTAGCTGTTTCTTATAATGGGCCTTGTGCTCTACTTGGGGAACTTCACCACATGTAGAAACAACTTTATACAGTCTTCTGTGGACTTGCGAAGCTATATAAACTTGTCTTTCAACTGTTTTACAGTTAAATACTACTTTTCAGTGCATTCTGGTGGTTTGAAACACTGGTTTCATGTGAACTAACTCTATTTCAAGGATTTCTGCAGTGTACAACATCCTTTCTAGACTAGAGACTTACATTTTGATGTCTTTTACACTTGTTCTCTCTCTATTCTGTGATATTCATTAGTATTTGCTCTGAATGACTACTGATTTCTAGCTGTTTCCTATAATGGGCCTTCTTTTCTACTTGTGGGACTTCACCACATGTAGAAACAACTTTATACACTCTTCTCTGAACTTGAGAAGCTACATACACTTGTCTTTCAACTGTTTTACAGTTGAATACTACTTTTCAGTGACTTCTAGTGGGTTGAAACACTGTTTTCTTGTGAAGTAACTCTATTTCAAGGATTTCTGTAGTGTACAACATCCTTTCTAGACTAGAAACTTAGATTTTTATCTTTTACACTTGTTCTCACACAATTCTATGATATTCATTAGTATTTCCTCTGAATTACTACTGATTTCTAGCTGTTTCTTATAATGGGCCTTCTGCTCTACTTGGGGAACTTCACCACATGTAGAAACAACTTTATACAGTCTTCTGTGGACTTGCGAAGCTATATAAACTTGTGTTTCAACTGTTTTACAGTTAAATACTACTTTTCAGTGCATTCTGGTGGTTTGAAACACTGGTTTTATGTGAACTAACTTTATTTCAAGGATTTCTGCAGTGTACAACATCCTTTCTAGACTAGAGACTTACATTTTGATGTCTTTTACACTTGTTCTCTCTCTATTCTGTGATATTCATTAGTATTTGCTCTGAATGACTACTGATTTCTAGCTGTTTCCTATAATGGGCCTTCTTTTCTACTTGTGGGACTTCACCACATGTAGAAACAACTTTATACACTCTTCTCTGAACTTGAGAAGCTACATACACTTGTCTTTCAACTGTTTTACAGTTGAATACTACTTTTCAGTGAATTCTAGTGGGTTGAAACACTGTTTTCTTGTGAAGTAACTCTATTTCAAGGATTTCTGTAGTGTATAACATCCTTTCTAGACTAGAAACTTAGATTTTTATGTCTTTTACACTTGTTCTCACACAATTCTATGATATTCATTACTATTTCCTCTGAATTACTACTGATTTCTAGCTGTTTCTTATAATGGGCCTTGTGCTCTACTTGGGGAACTTCACCTCATGTAGAAACAACTTTATACAGTCTTCTGTGGACTTGCGAAGCTATATAAACTTGTCTTTCAACTGTTTTACAGTTAAATACTACTTTTCAGTGCATTCTGGTGGTTTGAAACACTGGTTTCATGTGAACTAACTCTATTTCAAGGATTTCTGCAGTGTACAACATCCTTTCTAGACTAGAGACTTACATTTTGATGTCTTTTACACTTGTTCTCTCTCTATTCTGTGATATTCATTAGTATTTGCTCTGAATGACTACTGATTTCTAGCTGTTTCCTATAATGGGCCTTCTTTTCTACTTGTGGGACTTCACCACATGTAGAAACAACTTTATACACTCTTCTCTGAACTTGAGAAGCTACATACACTTGTCTTTCAACTGTTTTACAGTTGAATACTACTTTTCAGTGACTTCTAGTGGGTTGAAACACTGTTTTCTTGTGAAGTAACTCTATTTCAAGGATTTCTGTAGTGTACAACATCCTTTCTAGACTAGAAACTTAGATTTTTATCTTTTACACTTGTTCTCACACAATTCTATGATATTCATTACTATTTCCTCTGAATTACTACTGATTTCTAGCTGTTTCTTATAATGGGCCTTTGCTCTACTTGGGGAACTTCACCACATGTAGAAACAACTTTATACACTCTTCTGTGGACTTGCGAAGCTATATATATTTGTCTTTCAACTGTTTTACAGTTAAATACTACTTTTCAGTGCATTCTGGTGGTTTGAAACACTGGTTTCATGTGAACTAACTCTATTTCAAGGATTTCTGCAGTGTACAACATCCTTTCTTGACTAGAGACTTACATTTTGATGTCTTTTACACTTGTTCTCTCTCTATTCTGTGATATTCATTAGTATTTGCTCTGAATGACTACTGATTTCTAGCTGTTTCCTATAATGGGCCTTCTTTTCTACTTGTGGGACTTCACCACATGTAGAAACAACTTTATACACTCTTCTCTGAACTTGAGAAGCTACATACACTTGTCTTTCAACTGTTTTACAGTTGAATACTACTTTTCAGTGACTTCTAGTGGGTTGAAACACTGTTTTCTTGTGAAGTAACTCTATTTCAAGGATTTCTGTAGTGTATAACATCCTTTCTAGACTAGAAACTTAGATTTTTATGTCTTTTACACTTGTTCTCAAACAATTCTATGATATTCATTACTATTTCCTCTGAATTACTACTGATTTCTAGCTGTTTCTTATAATGGGCCTTGTGCTCTACTTGGGGAACTTCACCACATGTAGAAACAACTTTATACAGTCTTCTGTGGACTTGCGAAGCTATATAAACTTGTCTTTCAACTGTTTTACAGTTAAATACTACTTTTCAGTGCATTCTGGTGGTTTGAAACACTGGTTTCATGTGAACTAACTCTATTTCAAGGATTTCTGCAGTGTACAACATCCTTTCTAGACTAGAGACTTACATTTTGATGTCTTTTACACTTGTTCTCTCTCTATTCTGTGATATTCATTAGTATTTGCTCTGAATGACTACTGATTTCTAGCTGTTTCCTATAATGGGCCTTCTTTTCTACTTGTGGGACTTCACCACATGTAGAAACAACTTTATACACTCTTCTCTGAACTTGAGAAGCTACATACACTTGTCTTTCAACTGTTTTACAGTTGAATACTACTTTTCAGTGACTTCTAGTGGGTTGAAACACTGTTTTCTTGTGAAGTAACTCTATTTCAAGGATTTCTGTAGTGTACAACATCCTTTCTAGACTAGAAACTTAGATTTTTATCTTTTACACTTGTTCTCACACAATTCTATGATATTCATTAGTATTTCCTCTGAATTACTACTGATTTCTAGCTGTTTCTTATAATGGGCCTTCTGCACTACTTGGGGAACTTCACCACATGTAGAAACAACTTTATACAGTCTTCTGTGGACTTGCGAAGCTATATAAACTTGTGTTTCAACTGTTTTACAGTTAAATACTACTTTTCAGTGCATTCTGGTGGTTTGAAACACTGGTTTTATGTGAACTAACTTTATTTCAAGGATTTCTGCAGTGTACAACATCCTTTCTAGACTAGAGACTTACATTTTGATGTCTTTTACACTTGTTCTCTCTCTATTCTGTGATATTCATTAGTATTTGCTCTGAATGACTACTGATTTCTAGCTGTTTCCTATAATGGGCCTTCTTTTCTACTTGTGGGACTTCACCACATGTAGAAACAACTTTATACACTCTTCTCTGAACTTGAGAAGCTACATACACTTGTCTTTCAACTGTTTTACAGTTGAATACTACTTTTCAGTGAATTCTAGTGGGTTGAAACACTGTTTTCTTGTGAAGTAACTCTATTTCAAGGATTTCTGTAGTGTATAACATCCTTTCTAGACTAGAAACTTAGATTTTTATGTCTTTTACACTTGTTCTGACACAATTCTATGATATTCATTACTATTTCCTCTGAATTACTACTGATTTCTAGCTGTTTCTTATAATGGGCCTTGTGCTCTACTTGGGGAACTTCACCACATGTAGAAACAACTTTATACAGTCTTCTGTGGACTTGCGAAGCTATATAAACTTGTCTTTCAACTGTTTTACAGTTAAATACTACTTTTCAGTGCATTCTGGTGGTTTGAAACACTGGTTTCATGTGAACTAACTCTATTTCAAGGATTTCTGCAGTGTACAACATCCTTTCTAGACTAGAGACTTACATTTTGATGTCTTTTACACTTGTTCTCTCTCTATTCTGTGATATTCATTAGTATTTGCTCTGAATGACTACTGATTTCTAGCTGTTTCCTATAATGGGCCTTCTTTTCTACTTGTGGGACTTCACCACATGTAGAAACAACTTTATACACTCTTCTCTGAACTTGAGAAGCTACATACACTTGTCTTTCAACTGTTTTACAGTTGAATACTACTTTTCAGTGACTTCTAGTGGGTTGAAACACTGTTTTCTTGTGAAGTAACTCTATTTCTAGGATTTCTGTAGTGTACAACATCCTTTCTAGACTAGAAACTTAGATTTTTATCTTTTACACTTGTTCTCACACAATTCTATGATATTCATTACTATTTCCTCTGAATTACTACTGATTTCTAGTTGTTTCTTATAATGGGCCTTGTGCTCTACTTGGGGAACTTCACCACATGTAGAAACAACTTTATACAGTCTTCTGTGGACTTGCGAAGCTATATAAACTTGTCTTTCAACTGTTTTACAGTTAAATACTACTTTTCAGTGCATTCTGGTGGTTTGAAACACTGGTTTCATGTGAACTAACTCTATTTCAAGGATGTCTGCAGTGTACAACATCCTTTCTAGACTAGAGACTTACATTTTGATGTCTTTTACACTTGTTCTCTCTCTATTCTGTGATATTCATTAGTATTTGCTCTGAATGACTACTGATTTCTAGCTGTTTCCTATAATGGGCCTTCTTTTCTACTTGTGGGACTTCACCACATGTAGAAACAACTTTATACACTCTTCTCTGAACTTGAGAAGCTACATACACTTGTCTTTCAACTGTTTTACAGTTGAATACTACTTTTCAGTGACTTCTAGTGGGTTGAAACACTGTTTTCTTGTGAAGTAACTCTATTTCAAGGATTTCTGTAGTGTACAACATCCTTTCTAGACTAGAAACTTAGATTTTTATCTTTTACACTTGTTCTCACACAATTCTATGATATTCATTACTATTTCCTCTGAATTACTACTGATTTCTAGCTGTTTCTTATAATGGGCCTTGTGCTCTACTTGGGGAACTTCACCACATGTAGAAACAACTTTATACACTCTTCTGTGGACTTGCGAAGCTATATATATTTGTCTTTCAACTGTTTTACAGTTAAATACTACTTTTCAGTGCATTCTGGTGGTTTGAAACACTGGTTTCATGTGAACTAACTCTATTTCAAGGATTTCTGCAGTGTACAACATCCTTTCTTGACTAGAGACTTACATTTTGATGTCTTTTACACTTGTTCTCTCTCTATTCTGTGATATTCATTAGTATTTGCTCTGAATGACTACTGATTTCTAGCTGTTTCCTATAATGGGCCTTCTTTTCTACTTGTGGGACTTCACCACATGAAGAAACAACTTTATACACTCTTCTCTGAACTTGAGAAGCTACATACACTTGTCTTTCAACTGTTTTACAGTTGAATACTACTTTTCAGTGAATTCTAGTGGGTTGAAACACTGTTTTCTTGTGAAGTAACTCTATTTCAAGGATTTCTGTAGTGTATAACATCCTTTCTAGACTAGAAACTTAGATTTTTATGTCTTTTACACTTGTTCTCACACAATTCTATGATATTCATTACTATTTCCTCTGAATTACTACTGATTTCTAGCTGTTTCTTATAATGGGCCTTGTGCTCTACTTGGGGAACTTCACCACATGTAGAAACAACTTTATACAGTCTTCTGTGGACTTGCGAAGCTATATAAACTTGTCTTTCAACTGTTTTACAGTTAAATACTACTTTTCAGTGCATTCTGGTGGTTTGAAACACTGGTTTCATGTGAACTAACTCTATTTCAAGGATTTCTGCAGTGTACAACATCCTTTCTAGACTAGAGACTTACATTTTGATGTCTTTTACACTTGTTCTCTCTCTATTCTGTGATATTCATTAGTATTTGCTCTGAATGACTACTGATTTCTAGCTGTTTCCTATAATGGGCCTTCTTTTCTACGTGTGGGACTTCACCACATGTAGAAACAACTTTATACACTCTTCTCTGAACTTGAGAAGCTACATACACTTGTCTTTCAACTGTTTTACAGTTGAATACTACTTTTCAGTGACTTCTAGTGGGTTGAAACACTGTTTTCTTGTGAAGTAACTCTATTTCAAGGATTTCTGTAGTGTACAACATCCTTTCTAGACTAGAAACTTAGATTTTTATCTTTTACACTTGTTCTCACACAATTCTATGATATTCATTAGTATTTCCTCTGAATTACTACTGATTTCTAGCTGTTTCTTATAATGGGCCTTCTGCTCTACTTGGGGAACTTCACCACATGTAGAAACAACTTTATACAGTCTTCTGTGGACTTGCGAAGCTATATAAACTTGTGTTTCAACTGTTTTACAGTTAAATACTACTTTTCAGTGCATTCTGGTGGTTTGAAACACTGGTTTCATGTGAACTAACTTTATTTCAAGGATTTCTGTAGTGTACAACATCCTTTCTAGACTAGAGACTTACATTTTGATGTCTTTTACACTTGTTCTCTCTCTATTCTGTGATATTCATTAGTATTTGCTCTGAATGACTACTGTTTCTAGCTGTTTCCTATAATGGGCCTTCTTTTCTACTTGTGGGACTTCACCACATGTAGAAACAACTTTATACACTCTTCTCTGAACTTGAGAAGCTACATACACTTGTCTTTCAACTGTTTTACAGTTGAATACTACTTTTCAGTGAATTCTAGTGGGTTGAAACACTGTTTTCTTGTGAAGTAACTCTATTTCAAGGATTTCTGTAGTGTATAACATCCTTTCTAGACTAGAAACTTAGATTTTTATGTCTTTTACACTTGTTCTGACACAATTCTATGATATTCATTACTATTTCCTCTGAATTACTACTGATTTCTAGCTGTTTCTTATAATGGGCCTTGTGCTCTACTTGGGGAACTTCACCACATGTAGAAACAACTTTATACAGTCTTCTGTGGACTTGCGAAGCTATATAAACTTGTCTTTCAACTGTTTTACAGTTAAATACTACTTTTCAGTGCATTCTGGTGGTTTGAAACACTGGTTTCATGTGAACTAACTCTATTTCAAGGATTTCTGCAGTGTACAACATCCTTTCTAGACTAGAGACTTACATTTTGATGTCTTTTACACTTGTTCTCTCTCTATTCTGTGATATTCATTAGTATTTGCTCTGAATGACTACTGATTTCTAGCTGTTTCCTATAATGGGCCTTCTTTTCTACTTGTGGGACTTCACCACATGTAGAAACAACTTTATACACTCTTCTCTGAACTTGAGAAGCTACATACACTTGTCTTTCAACTGTTTTACAGTTGAATACTACTTTTCAGTGACTTCTAGTGGGTTGAAACACTGTTTTCTTGTGAAGTAACTCTATTTCTAGGATTTCTGTAGTGTACAACATCCTTTCTAGACTAGAAACTTAGATTTTTATCTTTTACACTTGTTCTCACACAATTCTATGATATTCATTACTATTTCCTCTGAATTACTACTGATTTCTAGTTGTTTCTTATAATGGGCCTTGTGCTCTACTTGGGGAACTTCACCACATGTAGAAACAACTTTATACAGTCTTCTGTGGACTTGCGAAGCTATATAAACTTGTCTTTCAACTGTTTTACAGTTAAATACTACTTTTCAGTGCATTCTGGTGGTTTGAAACACTGGTTTCATGTGAACTAACTCTATTTCAAGGATGTCTGCAGTGTACAACATCCTTTCTAGACTAGAGACTTACATTTTGATGTCTTTTACACTTGTTCTCTCTCTATTCTGTGATATTCATTAGTATTTGCTCTGAATGACTACTGATTTCTAGCTGTTTCCTATAATGGGCCTTCTTTTCTACTTGTGGGACTTCACCACATGTAGAAACAACTTTATACACTCTTCTCTGAACTTGAGAAGCTACATACACTTGTCTTTCAACTGTTTTACAGTTGAATACTACTTTTCAGTGACTTCTAGTGGGTTGAAACACTGTTTTCTTGTGAAGTAACTCTATTTCAAGGATTTCTGTAGTGTACAACATCCTTTCTAGACTAGAAACTTAGATTTTTATCTTTTACACTTGTTCTCACACAATTCTATGATATTCATTACTATTTCCTCTGAATTACTACTGATTTCTAGCTGTTTCTTATAATGGGCCTTTGCTCTACTTGGGGAACTTCACCACATGTAGAAACAACTTTATACACTCTTCTGTGGACTTGCGAAGCTATATAAACTTGTGTTTCAACTGTTTTACAGTTAAATACTACTTTTCAGTGCATTCTGGTGGTTTGAAACACTGGTTTCATGTGAACTAACTTTATTTCAAGGATTTCTGTAGTGTACAACATCCTTTCTAGACTAGAGACTTACATTTTGATGTCTTTTACACTTGTTCTCTCTCTATTCTGTGATATTCATTAGTATTTGCTCTGAATGACTACTGATTTCTAGCTGTTTCCTATAATGGGCCTTCTTTTCTACGTGTGGGACTTCACCACATGTAGAAACAACTTTATACACTCTTCTCTGAACTTGAGAAGCTACATACACTTGTCTTTCAACTGTTTTACAGTTGAATACTACTTTTCAGTGAATTCTAGTGGGTTGAAACACTGTTTTCTTGTGAAGTAACTCTATTTCAAGGATTTCTGTAGTGTATAACATCCTTTCTAGACTAGAAACTTAGATTTTTATGTCTTTTACACTTGTTCTGACACAATTCTATGATATTCATTACTATTTCCTCTGAATTACTACTGATTTCTAGCTGTTTCTTATAATGGGCCTTGTGCTCTACTTGGGGAACTTCACCACATGTAGAAACAACTTTATACAGTCTTCTGTGGACTTGCGAAGCTATATAAACTTGTCTTTCAACTGTTTTACAGTTAAATACTACTTTTCAGTGCATTCTGGTGGTTTGAAACACTGGTTTCATGTGAACTAACTCTATTTCAAGGATTTCTGCAGTGTACAACATCCTTTCTAGACTAGAGACTTACATTTTGATGTCTTTTACACTTGTTCTCTCTCTATTCTGTGATATTCATTAGTATTTGCTCTGAATGACTACTGATTTCTAGCTGTTTCCTATAATGGGCCTTCTTTTCTACTTGTGGGACTTCACCACATGTAGAAACAACTTTATACACTCTTCTCTGAACTTGAGAAGCTACATACACTTGTCTTTCAACTGTTTTACAGTTGAATACTACTTTTCAGTGACTTCTAGTGGGTTGAAACACTGTTTTCTTGTGAAGTAACTCTATTTCTAGGATTTCTGTAGTGTACAACATCCTTTCTAGACTAGAAACTTAGATTTTTATCTTTTACACTTGTTCTCACACAATTCTATGATATTCATTACTATTTCCTCTGAATTACTACTGATTTCTAGTTGTTTCTTATAATGGGCCTTGTGCTCTACTTGGGGAACTTCACCACATGTAGAAACAACTTTATACAGTCTTCTGTGGACTTGCGAAGCTATATAAACTTGTCTTTCAACTGTTTTACAGTTAAATACTACTTTTCAGTGCATTCTGGTGGTTTGAAACACTGGTTTCATGTGAACTAACTCTATTTCAAGGATGTCTGCAGTGTACAACATCCTTTCTAGACTAGAGACTTACATTTTGATGTCTTTTACACTTGTTCTCTCTCTATTCTGTGATATTCATTAGTATTTGCTCTGAATGACTACTGATTTCTAGCTGTTTCCTATAATGGGCCTTCTTTTCTACTTGTGGGACTTCACCACATGTAGAAACAACTTTATACACTCTTCTCTGAACTTGAGAAGCTACATACACTTGTCTTTCAACTGTTTTACAGTTGAATACTACTTTTCAGTGACTTCTAGTGGGTTGAAACACTGTTTTCTTGTGAAGTAACTCTATTTCAAGGATTTCTGTAGTGTACAACATCCTTTCTAGACTAGAAACTTAGATTTTTATCTTTTACACTTGTTCTCACACAATTCTATGATATTCATTACTATTTCCTCTGAATTACTACTGATTTCTAGCTGTTTCTTATAATGGGCCTTGTGCTCTACTTGGGGAACTTCACCACATGTAGAAACAACTTTATACACTCTTCTGTGGACTTGCGAAGCTATATATATTTGTCTTTCAACTGTTTTACAGTTAAATACTACTTTTCAGTGCATTCTGGTGGTTTGAAACACTGGTTTCATGTGAACTAACTCTATTTCAAGGATTTCTGCAGTGTACAACATCCTTTCTTGACTAGAGACTTACATTTTGATGTCTTTTACACTTGTTCTCTCTCTATTCTGTGATATTCATTAGTATTTGCTCTGAATGACTACTGATTTCTAGCTGTTTCCTATAATGGGCCTTCTTTTCTACTTGTGGGACTTCACCACATGAAGAAACAACTTTATACACTCTTCTCTGAACTTGAGAAGCTACATACACTTGTCTTTCAACTGTTTTACAGTTGAATACTACTTTTCAGTGAATTCTAGTGGGTTGAAACACTGTTTTCTTGTGAAGTAACTCTATTTCAAGGATTTCTGTAGTGTATAACATCCTTTCTAGACTAGAAACTTAGATTTTTATGTCTTTTACACTTGTTCTCACACAATTCTATGATATTCATTACTATTTCCTCTGAATTACTACTGATTTCTAGCTGTTTCTTATAATGGGCCTTGTGCTCTACTTGGGGAACTTCACCACATGTAGAAACAACTTTATACAGTCTTCTGTGGACTTGCGAAGCTATATAAACTTGTCTTTCAACTGTTTTACAGTTAAATACTACTTTTCAGTGCATTCTGGTGGTTTGAAACACTGGTTTCATGTGAACTAACTCTATTTCAAGGATTTCTGCAGTGTACAACATCCTTTCTAGACTAGAGACTTACATTTTGATGTCTTTTACACTTGTTCTCTCTCTATTCTGTGATATTCATTAGTATTTGCTCTGAATGACTACTGATTTCTAGCTGTTTCCTATAATGGGCCTTCTTTTCTACGTGTGGGACTTCACCACATGTAGAAACAACTTTATACACTCTTCTCTGAACTTGAGAAGCTACATACACTTGTCTTTCAACTGTTTTACAGTTGAATACTACTTTTCAGTGACTTCTAGTGGGTTGAAACACTGTTTTCTTGTGAAGTAACTCTATTTCAAGGATTTCTGTAGTGTACAACATCCTTTCTAGACTAGAAACTTAGATTTTTATCTTTTACACTTGTTCTCACACAATTCTATGATATTCATTAGTATTTCCTCTGAATTACTACTGATTTCTAGCTGTTTCTTATAATGGGCCTTCTGCTCTACTTGGGGAACTTCACCACATGTAGAAACAACTTTATACAGTCTTCTGTGGACTTGCGAAGCTATATAAACTTGTGTTTCAACTGTTTTACAGTTAAATACTACTTTTCAGTGCATTCTGGTGGTTTGAAACACTGGTTTCATGTGAACTAACTTTATTTCAAGGATTTCTGTAGTGTACAACATCCTTTCTAGACTAGAGACTTACATTTTGATGTCTTTTACACTTGTTCTCTCTCTATTCTGTGATATTCATTAGTATTTGCTCTGAATGACTACTGTTTCTAGCTGTTTCCTATAATGGGCCTTCTTTTCTACTTGTGGGACTTCACCACATGTAGAAACAACTTTATACACTCTTCTCTGAACTTGAGAAGCTACATACACTTGTCTTTCAACTGTTTTACAGTTGAATACTACTTTTCAGTGAATTCTAGTGGGTTGAAACACTGTTTTCTTGTGAAGTAACTCTATTTCAAGGATTTCTGTAGTGTATAACATCCTTTCTAGACTAGAAACTTAGATTTTTATGTCTTTTACACTTGTTCTGACACAATTCTATGATATTCATTACTATTTCCTCTGAATTACTACTGATTTCTAGCTGTTTCTTATAATGGGCCTTGTGCTCTACTTGGGGAACTTCACCACATGTAGAAACAACTTTATACAGTCTTCTGTGGACTTGCGAAGCTATATAAACTTGTCTTTCAACTGTTTTACAGTTAAATACTACTTTTCAGTGCATTCTGGTGGTTTGAAACACTGGTTTCATGTGAACTAACTCTATTTCAAGGATTTCTGCAGTGTACAACATCCTTTCTAGACTAGAGACTTACATTTTGATGTCTTTTACACTTGTTCTCTCTCTATTCTGTGATATTCATTAGTATTTGCTCTGAATGACTACTGATTTCTAGCTGTTTCCTATAATGGGCCTTCTTTTCTACTTGTGGGACTTCACCACATGTAGAAACAACTTTATACACTCTTCTCTGAACTTGAGAAGCTACATACACTTGTCTTTCAACTGTTTTACAGTTGAATACTACTTTTCAGTGACTTCTAGTGGGTTGAAACACTGTTTTCTTGTGAAGTAACTCTATTTCTAGGATTTCTGTAGTGTACAACATCCTTTCTAGACTAGAAACTTAGATTTTTATCTTTTACACTTGTTCTCACACAATTCTATGATATTCATTACTATTTCCTCTGAATTACTACTGATTTCTAGTTGTTTCTTATAATGGGCCTTGTGCTCTACTTGGGGAACTTCACCACATGTAGAAACAACTTTATACAGTCTTCTGTGGACTTGCGAAGCTATATAAACTTGTCTTTCAACTGTTTTACAGTTAAATACTACTTTTCAGTGCATTCTGGTGGTTTGAAACACTGGTTTCATGTGAACTAACTCTATTTCAAGGATGTCTGCAGTGTACAACATCCTTTCTAGACTAGAGACTTACATTTTGATGTCTTTTACACTTGTTCTCTCTCTATTCTGTGATATTCATTAGTATTTGCTCTGAATGACTACTGATTTCTAGCTGTTTCCTATAATGGGCCTTCTTTTCTACTTGTGGGACTTCACCACATGTAGAAACAACTTTATACACTCTTCTCTGAACTTGAGAAGCTACATACACTTGTCTTTCAACTGTTTTACAGTTGAATACTACTTTTCAGTGACTTCTAGTGGGTTGAAACACTGTTTTCTTGTGAAGTAACTCTATTTCAAGGATTTCTGTAGTGTACAACATCCTTTCTAGACTAGAAACTTAGATTTTTATCTTTTACACTTGTTCTCACACAATTCTATGATATTCATTACTATTTCCTCTGAATTACTACTGATTTCTAGCTGTTTCTTATAATGGGCCTTTGCTCTACTTGGGGAACTTCACCACATGTAGAAACAACTTTATACACTCTTCTGTGGACTTGCGAAGCTATATATATTTGTCTTTCAACTGTTTTACAGTTAAATACTACTTTTCAGTGCATTCTGGTGGTTTGAAACACTGGTTTCATGTGAACTAACTCTATTTCAAGGATTTCTGCAGTGTACAACATCCTTTCTTGACTAGAGACTTACATTTTGATGTCTTTTACACTTGTTCTCTCTCTATTCTGTGATATTCATTAGTATTTGCTCTGAATGACTACTGATTTCTAGCTGTTTCCTATAATGGGCCTTCTTTTCTACTTGTGGGACTTCACCACATGAAGAAACAACTTTATACACTCTTCTCTGAACTTGAGAAGCTACATACACTTGTCTTTCAACTGTTTTACAGTTGAATACTACTTTTCAGTGAATTCTAGTGGGTTGAAACACTGTTTTCTTGTGAAGTAACTCTATTTCAAGGATTTCTGTAGTGTATAACATCCTTTCTAGACTAGAAACTTAGATTTTTATGTCTTTTACACTTGTTCTCACACAATTCTATGATATTCATTACTATTTCCTCTGAATTACTACTGATTTCTAGCTGTTTCTTATAATGGGCCTTGTGCTCTACTTGGGGAACTTCACCACATGTAGAAACAACTTTATACAGTCTTCTGTGGACTTGCGAAGCTATATAAACTTGTCTTTCAACTGTTTTACAGTTAAATACTACTTTTCAGTGCATTCTGGTGGTTTGAAACACTGGTTTCATGTGAACTAACTCTATTTCAAGGATTTCTGCAGTGTACAACATCCTTTCTAGACTAGAGACTTACATTTTGATGTCTTTTACACTTGTTCTCTCTCTATTCTGTGATATTCATTAGTATTTGCTCTGAATGACTACTGATTTCTAGCTGTTTCCTATAATGGGCCTTCTTTTCTACGTGTGGGACTTCACCACATGTAGAAACAACTTTATACACTCTTCTCTGAACTTGAGAAGCTACATACACTTGTCTTTCAACTGTTTTACAGTTGAATACTACTTTTCAGTGACTTCTAGTGGGTTGAAACACTGTTTTCTTGTGAGGTAACTCTATTTCAAGGATTTCTGTAGTGTACAACATCCTTTCTAGACTAGAAACTTAGATTTTTATCTTTTACACTTGTTCTCACACAATTCTATGATATTCATTAGTATTTCCTCTGAATTACTACTGATTTCTAGCTGTTTCTTATAATGGGCCTTCTGCTCTACTTGGGGAACTTCACCACATGTAGAAACAACTTTATACAGTCTTCTGTGGACTTGCGAAGCTATATAAACTTGTGTTTCAACTGTTTTACAGTTAAATACTACTTTTCAGTGCATTCTGGTGGTTTGAAACACTGGTTTCATGTGAACTAACTTTATTTCAAGGATTTCTGTAGTGTACAACATCCTTTCTAGACTAGAGACTTACATTTTGATGTCTTTTACACTTGTTCTCTCTCTATTCTGTGATATTCATTAGTATTTGCTCTGAATGACTACTGTTTCTAGCTGTTTCCTATAATGGGCCTTCTTTTCTACTTGTGGGACTTCACCACATGTAGAAACAACTTTATACACTCTTCTCTGAACTTGAGAAGCTACATACACTTGTCTTTCAACTGTTTTACAGTTGAATACTACTTTTCAGTGAATTCTAGTGGGTTGAAACACTGTTTTCTTGTGAAGTAACTCTATTTCAAGGATTTCTGTAGTGTATAACATCCTTTCTAGACTAGAAACTTAGATTTTTATGTCTTTTACACTTGTTCTCACACAATTCTATGATATTCATTACTATTTCCTCTGAATTACTACTGATTTCTAGCTGTTTCTTATAATGGGCCTTGTGCTCTACTTGGGGAACTTCACCACATGTAGAAACAACTTTATACAGTCTTCTGTGGACTTGCGAAGCTATATAAACTTGTCTTTCAACTGTTTTACAGTTAAATACTACTTTTCAGTGCATTCTGGTGGTTTGAAACACTGGTTTCATGTGAACTAACTCTATTTCAAGGATTTCTGCAGTGTACAACATCCTTTCTAGACTAGAGACTTACATTTTGATGTCTTTTACACTTGTTCTCTCTCTATTCTGTGATATTCATTAGTATTTGCTCTGAATGACTACTGATTTCTAGCTGTTTCCTATAATGGGCCTTCTTTTCTACTTGTGGGACTTCACCACATGTAGAAACAACTTTATACACTCTTCTCTGAACTTGAGAAGCTACATACACTTGTCTTTCAACTGTTTTACAGTTGAATACTACTTTTCAGTGACTTCTAGTGGGTTGAAACACTGTTTTCTTGTGAAGTAACTCTATTTCAAGGATTTCTGTAGTGTACAAAATCCTTTCTAGACTAGAAACTTAGATTTTTATCTTTTACACTTGTTCTCACACAATTCTATGATATTCATTACTATTTCCTCTGAATTACTACTGATTTCTAGTTGTTTCTTATAATGGGCCTTCTGCTCTACTTGTGGAACTTCACCACATGTAGAAACAACTTTATACAGTCTTCTGTTGACTTGCGAAGGTATATAAACTTGTCTTTCAACTGTTTTACAGTTAAATACTACTTTTCAGTGCATTCTGGTGGTTTGAAACACTGGTTTCATGTGAACTAACTCTATTTCAAGGATTTCTGCAGTGTACAACATCCTTTCTAGACTAGAGACTTACATTTTGATGTCTTTTACACTTGTTCTCTCTCTATTCTGTGATATTCATTATTATTTGCTCTGAATGACTACTGATTTCTAGCTGTTTCCTATAATGGGCCTTCTTTTCTACTTGTGGGACTTCACCACATGTAGAAACAACTTTATACACTCTTCTCTGAACTTGAGAAGCTACATACACTTGTCTTTAAACTGTTTTACAGTTGAATACTACTTTTCAGTGAATTCTAGTGGGTTGAAACACTGTTTTCTTGTGAAGTAACTCTATTTCAAGGATTTCTGTAGTGTATAACATCCTTTCTAGACTAGAAACTTAGATTTTTATGTCTTTTACACTTGTTCTCACAAAATTCTATGATATTCATTACTATTTCCTCTGAATTACTACTGATTTCTAGCTGTTTCTTATAATGGGCCTTCTGCTCTACTTGGGGAACTTCACCACATGTAGAAACAACTTTATACACTCTTCTGTGGACTTGCGAAGCTATATAAACTTGTCTTTCAACTGTTTTACAGTTAAATACTTCTTTTCAGTGCATTCTGGTGGTTTGAAACACTGGTTTCATGTGAACTAACTCTATTTCAAGGATTTCTGCAGTGTACAACATCCTTTCTAGACTAGAGACTTACATTTTGATGTCTTTTACACTTGTTCTCTCTCTATTCTGTGATATTCATTAGTATTTGCTCTGAATGACTACTGATTTCTAGCTGTTTCCTATAATGGGCCTTCTTTTCTACTTGTGGGACTTCACCACATGTAGAAACAACTTTATACACTCTTCTCTGAACTTGAGAAGCTACATACACTTGTCTTTCAACTGTTTTACAGTTGAATACTACTTTTCAGTGACTTCTAGTGGGTTGAAACACTGGTTCTTGTGAAGTAACTCTATTTCAAGGATTTCTGTAGTGTATAACATCCTTTCTAGACAAGAAACTTAGATTTTTATGTCTTTTACACTTGTTCTCACACAATTCTATGATATTCATTACTATTTCCTCTGAATTACTACTGATTTCTAGCTGTTTCTTATAATGGGCCTTCTGCTCTACTTGGGGAACTTCACCACATATAGAAACAACTTTATACACACTTCTGTGGACTTGCGAAGCTATATAAATTTGTCTTTCAACTGTTTTACAGTAAAATACTTCTTTTCAGTGCATTCTGGTGGTTTGAAACATTGGTTTCATGTGAACTAACTCTATTTCAAGGATTTCTGCAGTGTACAACATCCTTTCTAGACTAGAGACTTACATTTTGATGTCTTTTACACTTGTTCTCTCTCTATTCTGTGATATTCATTAGTATTTGCTCTGAATGACTACTGATATCTAGCTGTTTCCTATAATGGGCCTTCTTTTCTACTTGTAGGACTTCACCACATGTAGAAACAACTTTATACACTCTTCTCTGAACTTGAGAAGCTACATACACTTGTCTTTCAACTGTTTTACAGTTGAATACTACTTTTCAGTGAATTCTAGTGGGTTGAAACACTGTTTTCTTGTGAAGTAACTCTATTTCAAGGATTTCTGTAGTGTATAACATCCTTTCTAGACTAGAAACTTAGATTTTTATACCTTTTACACTTGTTCTCACAAAATTCTATGATATTCATTACTATTTCCTCTGAATTACTACTGATTTCTAGCTGTTTCTTATAATGGGCCTTCTGCTCTACTTGGGGAACTTCACCACATGTAGAAACAACTTTATATACTCTTCTGTGGACTTGCGAAGCTATATAAATTTGTCTTTCAACTGTTTTACAGTTAAATACTTCTTTTCAGTGCATTCTGGTGGTTTGAAACACTGGTTTCATGTGAACTAATTCTATTTCAAGGATTTCTGCAGTGTACAACATCCTTTCTTGACTAGAGACTTACATTTTGATGTCTTTTACACTTGTTCTCTCTCTATTCTGTGATATTCATTAGTATTTGCTCTGAATGACTACTGATTTCTAGCTGTTTCCTATAATGGGCCTTCTTTTCTACTTGTGGGACTTCACCACATGTAGAAACAACTTTATACACTCTTCTCTGAACTTGAGAAGCTACATACACTTGTCTTTCAACTGTTTTACAGTTGAATACTACTTTTCAGTGAATTCTAGTGGGTTGAAACACTGTTTTCTTGTGAAGTAACTCTATTTCAAGGATTTCTGTAGTGTCTAACATCCTTTCTAGACTAGAAACTTAGATTTTTGTCTTTTACACTTGTTCTCACACAATTCTATGATATTCATTAGTATTTCCTCTGAATTACTACTGATTTCTAGCTGTTTCTTATAATGGGCCTTCTGCTCTACTTGGGGAACTTCACCACATGTAGAAACAACTTTATACAGTCTTCTGTGGACTTGCGAAGCTATATAAACTTGTCTTTCAACTGTTTTACAGTTAAATACTACTTTTCAGTGCATTCTGGTGGTTTGAAACACTGGTTTCATGTGAACTAACTCTATTTCAAGGATTTCTGCAGTGTACAACATCCTTTCTAGACTAGAGACTTACATTTTGATGTCTTTTACACTTGTTCTCTCTCTATTCTGTGATATTCATTAGTATTTGCTCTGAATGACTACTGATTTCTAGCTGTTTCCTATAATGGGCCTTCTTTTCTACTTGTGGGACTTCACCACATGTAGAAACAACTTTATACACTCTTCTCTGAACTTGAGAAGCTACATACACTTGTCTTTCAACTGTTTTACAGTTGAATACTACTTTTCAGTGACTTCTAGTGGGTTGAAACACTGTTTTCTTGTGAAGTAACTCTATTTCAAGGATTTCTGTAGTGTACAACATCCTTTCTAGACTAGAAACTTAGATTTTTATCTTTTACACTTGTTCTCACACAATTCTATGATATTCATTACTATTTCCTCTGAATTACTACTGATTTCTAGCTGTTTCTTATAATGGGCCTTTGCTCTACTTGGGGAACTTCACCACATGTAGAAACAACTTTATACACTCTTCTGTGGACTTGCGAAGCTATATATATTTGTCTTTCAACTGTTTTACAGTTAAATACTACTTTTCAGTGCATTCTGGTGGTTTGAAACACTGGTTTCATGTGAACTAACTCTATTTCAAGGATTTCTGCAGTGTACAACATCCTTTCTTGACTAGAGACTTACATTTTGATGTCTTTTACACTTGTTCTCTCTCTATTCTGTGATATTCATTAGTATTTGCTCTGAATGACTACTGATTTCTAGCTGTTTCCTATAATGGGCCTTCTTTTCTACTTGTGGGACTTCACCACATGTAGAAACAACTTTATACACTCTTCTCTGAACTTGAGAAGCTACATACACTTGTCTTTCAACTGTTTTACAGTTGAATACTACTTTTCAGTGAATTCTAGTGGGTTGAAACACTGTTTTCTTGTGAAGTAACTCTATTTCAAGGATTTCTGTAGTGTATAACATCCTTTCTAGACTAGAAACTTAGATTTTTATGTCTTTTACACTTGTTCTCACACAATTCTATGATATTCATTACTATTTCCTCTGAATTACTACTGATTTCTAGCTGTTTCTTATAATGGGCCTTGTGCTCTACTTGGGGAACTTCACCACATGTAGAAACAACTTTATACAGTCTTCTGTGGACTTGCGAAGCTATATAAACTTGTCTTTCAACTGTTTTACAGTTAAATACTACTTTTCAGTGCATTCTGGTGGTTTGAAACACTGGTTTCATGTGAACTAACTCTATTTCAAGGATTTCTGCAGTGTACAACATCCTTTCTAGACTAGAGACTTACATTTTGATGTCTTTTACACTTGTTCTCTCTCTATTCTGTGATATTCATTAGTATTTGCTCTGAATGACTACTGATTTCTAGCTGTTTCCTATAATGGGCCTTCTTTTCTACTTGTGGGACTTCACCACATGTAGAAACAACTTTATACACTCTTCTCTGAACTTGAGAAGCTACATACACTTGTCTTTCAACTGTTTTACAGTTGAATACTACTTTTCAGTGACTTCTAGTGGGTTGAAACACTGTTTTCTTGTGAAGTAACTCTATTTCAAGGATTTCTGTAGTGTACAACATCCTTTCTAGACTAGAAACTTAGATTTTTATCTTTTACACTTGTTCTCACACAATTCTATGATATTCATTACTATTTCCTCTGAATTACTACTGATTTCTAGCTGTTTCTTATAATGGGCCTTTGCTCTACTTGGGGAACTTCACCACATGTAGAAACAACTTTATACACTCTTCTGTGGACTTGCGAAGCTATATATATTTGTCTTTCAACTGTTTTACAGTTAAATACTACTTTTCAGTGCATTCTGGTGGTTTGAAACACTGGTTTCATGTGAACTAACTCTATTTCAAGGATTTCTGCAGTGTACAACATCCTTTCTTGACTAGAGACTTACATTTTGATGTCTTTTACACTTGTTCTCTCTCTATTCTGTGATATTCATTAGTATTTGCTCTGAATGACTACTGATTTCTAGCTGTTTCCTATAATGGGCCTTCTTTTCTACTTGTGGGACTTCACCACATGTAGAAACAACTTTATACACTCTTCTCTGAACTTGAGAAGCTACATACACTTGTCTTTCAACTGTTTTACAGTTGAATACTACTTTTCAGTGAATTCTAGTGGGTTGAAACACTGTTTTCTTGTGAAGTAACTCTATTTCAAGGATTTCTGTAGTGTATAACATCCTTTCTAGACTAGAAACTTAGATTTTTATGTCTTTTACACTTGTTCTCACACAATTCTATGATATTCATTACTATTTCCTCTGAATTACTACTGATTTCTAGCTGTTTCTTATAATGGGCCTTGTGCTCTACTTGGGGAACTTCACCACATGTAGAAACAACTTTATACAGTCTTCTGTGGACTTGCGAAGCTATATAAACTTGTCTTTCAACTGTTTTACAGTTAAATACTACTTTTCAGTGCATTCTGGTGGTTTGAAACACTGGTTTCATGTGAACTAACTCTATTTCAAGGATTTCTGCAGTGTACAACATCCTTTCTAGACTAGAGACTTACATTTTGATGTCTTTTACACTTGTTCTCTCTCTATTCTGTGATATTCATTAGTATTTGCTCTGAATGACTACTGATTTCTAGCTGTTTCCTATAATGGGCCTTCTTTTCTACTTGTGGGACTTCACCACATGTAGAAACAACTTTATACACTCTTCTCTGAACTTGAGAAGCTACATACACTTGTCTTTCAACTGTTTTACAGTTGAATACTACTTTTCAGTGACTTCTAGTGGGTTGAAACACTGTTTTCTTGTGAAGTAACTCTATTTCAAGGATTTCTGTAGTGTACAACATCCTTTCTAGACTAGAAACTTAGATTTTTATCTTTTACACTTGTTCTCACACAATTCTATGATATTCATTAGTATTTCCTCTGAATTACTACTGATTTCTAGCTGTTTCTTATAATGGGCCTTCTGCTCTACTTGGGGAACTTCACCACATGTAGAAACAACTTTATACAGTCTTCTGTGGACTTGCGAAGCTATATAAACTTGTGTTTCAACTGTTTTACAGTTAAATACTACTTTTCAGTGCATTCTGGTGGTTTGAAACACTGGTTTCATGTGAACTAACTTTATTTCAAGGATTTCTGCAGTGTACAACATCCTTTCTAGACTAGAGACTTACATTTTGATGTCTTTTACACTTGTTCTCTCTCTATTCTGTGATATTCATTAGTATTTGCTCTGAATGACTACTGATTTCTAGCTGTTTCCTATAATGGGCCTTCTTTTCTACTTGTGGGACTTCACCACATGTAGAAACAACTTTATACACTCTTCTCTGAACTTGAGAAGCTACATACACTTGTCTTTCAACTGTTTTACAGTTGAATACTACTTTTCAGTGAATTCTAGTGGGTTGAAACACTGTTTTCTTGTGAAGTAACTCTATTTCAAGGATTTCTGTAGTGTATAACATCCTTTCTAGACTAGAAACTTAGATTTTTATGTCTTTTACACTTGTTCTCACACAATTCTATGATATTCATTACTATTTCCTCTGAATTACTACTGATTTCTAGCTGTTTCTTATAATGGGCCTTCTGCTCTACTTGGGGAACTTCACCACATGTAGAAACAACTTTATACAGTCTTCTGTGGACTTGCGAAGCTATATAAACTTGTGTTTCAACTGTTTTACAGTTAAATACTACTTTTCAGTGCATTCTGGTGGTTTGAAACACTGGTTTCATGTGAACTAACTTTATTTCAAGGATTTCTGCAGTGTACAACATCCTTTCTAGACTAGACACTTTCATTTTGATGTGTTTTACACTTGTTCTCTCACTATTCTGTGATATTCATTAGTATTTGCTCTGAATTACTAATGCTTTCTTGCAGTGTCCTATAATGGGCCTTCTGGTTTACTTGCGGGACTTCACCACATGTAGAAACAACTTTATACACTCTTCTCTGAACTTGAGAAGCTACATACACTTGTCTTTCAACTGTTTTACAGTTGAATACTACTTTTCAGTGAATTCTAGTGGGTTGAAACACTGTTTTCTTGTGAAGTAACTCTATTTCAAGGATTTCTGTAGTGTATAACATCCTTTCTAGACTAGAAACTTAGATTTTTATGTCTTTAACACTTGTTCTCACAAAATTCTATGATATTCATTACTATTTCCTCTGAATTACTACTGATTTCTAGCTGTTTCTTATAATGGGCCTTTGCTCTACTTGGGGAACTTCACCACATGTAGAAACAACTTTATACACTCTTCTGTGGACTTGCGAAGCTATATAAATTTGTCTTTCAACTGTTTTACAGTTAAATACTACTTTTCAGTGCATTCTGGTGGTTTGAAACACTGGTTTCATGTGAACTAACTCTATTTCAAGGATTTCTGCAGTGTACAACATCCTTTCTTGACTAGAGACTTACATTTTGATGTCTTTTACACTTGTTCTCTCTCTATTCTGTGATATTCATTAGTATTTGCTCTGAATGACTACTGATTTCTAGCTGTTTCCTATAATGGGCCTTCTTTTCTACTTGTGGGACTTCACCACATGTAGAAACAACTTTATACACTCTTCTCTGAACTTGAGAAGCTACATACACTTGTCTTTCAACTGTTTTACAGTTGAATACTAGTTTTCAGTGAATTCTAGTGGGTTGAAACACTGTTTTCTTGTGAAGTAACTCTATTTCAAGGATTTCTGTAGTGTATAACATCCTTTCTAGACTAGAAACTTAGATTTTTATGTCTTTTACACTTGTTCTCACACAATTCTATGATATTCATTACTATTTCCTCTGAATTACTACTGATTTCTAGCTGTTTCTTATAATGGGCCTTGTGCTCTACTTGAGGAACTTCACCACATGTAGAAACAACTTTATACAGTCTTCTGTGGACTTGCGAAGCTATATAAACTTGTCTTTCAACTGTTTTACAGTTAAATACTACTTTTCAGTGCATTCTGGTGGTTTGAAACACTGGTTTCATGTGAACTAACTCTATTTCAAGGATTTCTGCAGTGTACAACATCCTTTCTAGACTAGAGACTTACATTTTGATGTCTTTTACACTTGTTCTCTCTCTATTCTGTGATATTCATTAGTATTTGCTCTGAATGACTACTGATTTCTAGCTGTTTCCTATAATGGGCCTTCTTTTCTACTTGTGGGACTTCACCACATGTAGAAACAACTTTATACACTCTTCTCTGAACTTGAGAAGCTACATACACTTGTCTTTCAACTGTTTTACAGTTGAATACTACTTTTCAGTGACTTCTAGTGGGTTGAAACACTGTTTTCTTGTGAAGTAACTCTATTTCAAGGATTTCTGTAGTGTACAACATCCTTTCTAGACTAGAAACTTAGATTTTTATCTTTTACACTTGTTCTCACACAATTCTATGATATTCATTAGTATTTCCTCTGAATTACTACTGATTTCTAGCTGTTTCTTATAATGGGCCTTCTGCTCTACTTGGGGAACTTCACCACATGTAGAAACAACTTTATACAGTCTTCTGTGGACTTGCGAAGCTATATAAACTTGTGTTTCAACTGTTTTACAGTTAAATACTACTTTTCAGTGCATTCTGGTGGTTTGAAACACTGGTTTCATGTGAACTAACTTTATTTCAAGGATTTCTGCAGTGTACAACATCCTTTCTAGACTAGAGACTTACATTTTGATGTCTTTTACACTTGTTCTCTCTCTATTCTGTGATATTCATTAGTATTTGCTCTGAATGACTACTGATTTCTAGCTGTTTCCTATAATGGGCCTTCTTTTCTACTTGTGGGACTTCACCACATGTAGAAACAACTTTATACACTCTTCTCTGAACTTGAGAAGCTACATACACTTGTCTTTCAACTGTTTTACAGTTGAATACTACTTTTCAGTGAATTCTAGTGGGTTGAAACACTGTTTTCTTGTGAAGTAACTCTATTTCAAGGATTTCTGTAGTGTATAACATCCTTTCTAGACTAGAAACTTAGATTTTTATGTCTTTTACACTTGTTCTCACACAATTCTATGATATTCATTACTATTTCCTCTGAATTACTACTGATTTCTAGCTGTTTCTTATAATGGGCCTTGTGCTCTACTTGGGGAACTTCACCACATGTAGAAACAACTTTATACAGTCTTCTGTGGACTTGCGAAGCTATATAAACTTGTCTTTCAACTGTTTTACAGTTAAATACTACTTTTCAGTGCATTCTGGTGGTTTGAAACACTGGTTTCATGTGAACTAACTCTATTTCAAGGATTTCTGCAGTGTACAACATCCTTTCTAGACTAGAGACTTACATTTTGATGTCTTTTACACTTGTTCTCTCTCTATTCTGTGATATTCATTAGTATTTGCTCTGAATGACTACTGATTTCTAGCTGTTTCCTATAATGGGCCTTCTTTTCTACTTGTGGGACTTCACCACATGTAGAAACAACTTTATACACTCTTCTCTGAACTTGAGAAGCTACATACACTTGTCTTTCAACTGTTTTACAGTTGAATACTACTTTTCAGTGACTTCTAGTGGGTTGAAACACTGTTTTCTTGTGAAGTAACTCTATTTCAAGGATTTCTGTAGTGTACAACATCCTTTCTAGACTAGAAACTTAGATTTTTATCTTTTACACTTGTTCTCACACAATTCTATGATATTCATTACTATTTCCTCTGAATTACTACTGATTTCTAGCTGTTTCTTATAATGGGCCTTTGCTCTACTTGGGGAACTTCACCACATGTAGAAACAACTTTATACACTCTTCTGTGGACTTGCGAAGCTATATATATTTGTCTTTCAACTGTTTTACAGTTAAATACTACTTTTCAGTGCATTCTGGTGGTTTGAAACACTGGTTTCATGTGAACTAACTCTATTTCAAGGATTTCTGCAGTGTACAACATCCTTTCTTGACTAGAGACTTACATTTTGATGTCTTTTACACTTGTTCTCTCTCTATTCTGTGATATTCATTAGTATTTGCTCTGAATGACTACTGATTTCTAGCTGTTTCCTATAATGGGCCTTCTTTTCTACTTGTGGGACTTCACCACATGTAGAAACAACTTTATACACTCTTCTCTGAACTTGAGAAGCTACATACACTTGTCTTTCAACTGTTTTACAGTTGAATACTACTTTTCAGTGAATTCTAGTGGGTTGAAACACTGTTTTCTTGTGAAGTAACTCTATTTCAAGGATTTCTGTAGTGTATAACATCCTTTCTAGACTAGAAACTTAGATTTTTATGTCTTTTACACTTGTTCTCACACAATTCTATGATATTCATTACTATTTCCTCTGAATTACTACTGATTTCTAGCTGTTTCTTATAATGGGCCTTGTGCTCTACTTGGGGAACTTCACCACATGTAGAAACAACTTTATACAGTCTTCTGTGGACTTGCGAAGCTATATAAACTTGTCTTTCAACTGTTTTACAGTTAAATACTACTTTTCAGTGCATTCTGGTGGTTTGAAACACTGGTTTCATGTGAACTAACTCTATTTCAAGGATTTCTGCAGTGTACAACATCCTTTCTAGACTAGAGACTTACATTTTGATGTCTTTTACACTTGTTCTCTCTCTATTCTGTGATATTCATTAGTATTTGCTCTGAATGACTACTGATTTCTAGCTGTTTCCTATAATGGGCCTTCTTTTCTACTTGTGGGACTTCACCACATGTAGAAACAACTTTATACACTCTTCTCTGAACTTGAGAAGCTACATACACTTGTCTTTCAACTGTTTTACAGTTGAATACTACTTTTCAGTGACTTCTAGTGGGTTGAAACACTGTTTTCTTGTGAAGTAACTCTATTTCAAGGATTTCTGTAGTGTACAACATCCTTTCTAGACTAGAAACTTAGATTTTTATCTTTTACACTTGTTCTCACACAATTCTATGATATTCATTAGTATTTCCTCTGAATTACTACTGATTTCTAGCTGTTTCTTATAATGGGCCTTCTGCTCTACTTGGGGAACTTCACCACATGTAGAAACAACTTTATACAGTCTTCTGTGGACTTGCGAAGCTATATAAACTTGTGTTTCAACTGTTTTACAGTTAAATACTACTTTTCAGTGCATTCTGGTGGTTTGAAACACTGGTTTCATGTGAACTAACTTTATTTCAAGGATTTCTGCAGTGTACAACATCCTTTCTAGACTAGAGACTTACATTTTGATGTCTTTTACACTTGTTCTCTCTCTATTCTGTGATATTCATTAGTATTTGCTCTGAATGACTACTGATTTCTAGCTGTTTCCTATAATGGGCCTTCTTTTCTACTTGTGGGACTTCACCACATGTAGAAACAACTTTATACACTCTTCTCTGAACTTGAGAAGCTACATACACTTGTCTTTCAACTGTTTTACAGTTGAATACTACTTTTCAGTGAATTCTAGTGGGTTGAAACACTGTTTTCTTGTGAAGTAACTCTATTTCAAGGATTTCTGTAGTGTATAACATCCTTTCTAGACTAGAAACTTAGATTTTTATGTCTTTTACACTTGTTCTCACACAATTCTATGATATTCATTACTATTTCCTCTGAATTACTACTGATTTCTAGCTGTTTCTTATAATGGGCCTTCTGCTCTACTTGGGGAACTTCACCACATGTAGAAACAACTTTATACAGTCTTCTGTGGACTTGCGAAGCTATATAAACTTGTGTTTCAACTGTTTTACAGTTAAATACTACTTTTCAGTGCATTCTGGTGGTTTGAAACACTGGTTTCATGTGAACTAACTTTATTTCAAGGATTTCTGCAGTGTACAACATCCTTTCTAGACTAGACACTTTCATTTTGATGTGTTTTACACTTGTTCTCTCACTATTCTGTGATATTCATTAGTATTTGCTCTGAATTACTAATGCTTTCTTGCAGTGTCCTATAATGGGCCTTCTGGTTTACTTGCGGGACTTCACCACATGTAGAAACAACTTTATACACTCTTCTCTGAACTTGAGAAGCTACATACACTTGTCTTTCAACTGTTTTACAGTTGAATACTACTTTTCAGTGAATTCTAGTGGGTTGAAACACTGTTTTCTTGTGAAGTAACTCTATTTCAAGGATTTCTGTAGTGTATAACATCCTTTCTAGACTAGAAACTTAGATTTTTATGTCTTTAACACTTGTTCTCACAAAATTCTATGATATTCATTACTATTTCCTCTGAATTACTACTGATTTCTAGCTGTTTCTTATAATGGGCCTTTGCTCTACTTGGGGAACTTCACCACATGTAGAAACAACTTTATACACTCTTCTGTGGACTTGCGAAGCTATATAAATTTGTCTTTCAACTGTTTTACAGTTAAATACTACTTTTCAGTGCATTCTGGTGGTTTGAAACACTGGTTTCATGTGAACTAACTCTATTTCAAGGATTTCTGCAGTGTACAACATCCTTTCTTGACTAGAGACTTACATTTTGATGTCTTTTACACTTGTTCTCTCTCTATTCTGTGATATTCATTAGTATTTGCTCTGAATGACTACTGATTTCTAGCTGTTTCCTATAATGGGCCTTCTTTTCTACTTGTGGGACTTCACCACATGTAGAAACAACTTTATACACTCTTCTCTGAACTTGAGAAGCTACATACACTTGTCTTTCAACTGTTTTACAGTTGAATACTACTTTTCAGTGAATTCTAGTGGGTTGAAACACTGTTTTCTTGTGAAGTAACTCTATTTCAAGGATTTCTGTAGTGTATAACATCCTTTCTAGACTAGAAACTTAGATTTTTATGTCTTTTACACTTGTTCTCACACAATTCTATGATATTCATTACTATTTCCTCTGAATTACTACTGATTTCTAGCTGTTTCTTATAATGGGCCTTGTGCTCTACTTGGGGAACTTCACCACATGTAGAAACAACTTTATACAGTCTTCTGTGGACTTGCGAAGCTATATAAACTTGTCTTTCAACTGTTTTACAGTTAAATACTACTTTTCAGTGCATTCTGGTGGTTTGAAACACTGGTTTCATGTGAACTAACTCTATTTCAAGGATTTCTGCAGTGTACAACATCCTTTCTAGACTAGAGACTTACATTTTGATGTCTTTTACACTTGTTCTCTCTCTATTCTGTGATATTCATTAGTATTTGCTCTGAATGACTACTGATTTCTAGCTGTTTCCTATAATGGGCCTTCTTTTCTACTTGTGGGACTTCACCACATGTAGAAACAACTTTATACACTCTTCTCTGAACTTGAGAAGCTACATACACTTGTCTTTCAACTGTTTTACAGTTGAATACTACTTTTCAGTGACTTCTAGTGGGTTGAAACACTGTTTTCTTGTGAAGTAACTCTATTTCAAGGATTTCTGTAGTGTACAACATCCTTTCTAGACTAGAAACTTAGATTTTTATCTTTTACACTTGTTCTCACACAATTCTATGATATTCATTAGTATTTCCTCTGAATTACTACTGATTTCTAGCTGTTTCTTATAATGGGCCTTCTGCTCTACTTGGGGAACTTCACCACATGTAGAAACAACTTTATACAGTCTTCTGTGGACTTGCGAAGCTATATAAACTTGTGTTTCAACTGTTTTACAGTTAAATACTACTTTTCAGTGCATTCTGGTGGTTTGAAACACTGGTTTCATGTGAACTAACTTTATTTCAAGGATTTCTGCAGTGTACAACATCCTTTCTAGACTAGAGACTTACATTTTGATGTCTTTTACACTTGTTCTCTCTCTATTCTGTGATATTCATTAGTATTTGCTCTGAATGACTACTGATTTCTAGCTGTTTCCTATAATGGGCCTTCTTTTCTACTTGTGGGACTTCACCACATGTAGAAACAACTTTATACACTCTTCTCTGAACTTGAGAAGCTACATACACTTGTCTTTCAACTGTTTTACAGTTGAATACTACTTTTCAGTGAATTCTAGTGGGTTGAAACACTGTTTTCTTGTGAAGTAACTCTATTTCAAGGATTTCTGTAGTGTATAACATCCTTTCTAGACTAGAAACTTAGATTTTTATGTCTTTTACACTTGTTCTCACACAATTCTATGATATTCATTACTATTTCCTCTGAATTACTACTGATTTCTAGCTGTTTCTTATAATGGGCCTTGTGCTCTACTTGGGGAACTTCACCACATGTAGAAACAACTTTATACAGTCTTCTGTGGACTTGCGAAGCTATATAAACTTGTCTTTCAACTGTTTTACAGTTAAATACTACTTTTCAGTGCATTCTGGTGGTTTGAAACACTGGTTTCATGTGAACTAACTCTATTTCAAGTATTTCTGCAGTGTACAACATCCTTTCTAGACTAGAGACTTACATTTTGATGTCTTTTACACTTGTTCTCTCTCTATTCTGTGATATTCATTAGTATTTGCTCTGAATGACTACTGATTTCTAGCTGTTTCCTATAATGGGCCTTCTTTTCTACTTGTGGGACTTCACCACATGTAGAAACAACTTTATACACTCTTCTCTGAACTTGAGAAGCTACATACACTTGTCTTTCAACTGTTTTACAGTTGAATACTACTTTTCAGTGAATTCTAGTGGGTTGAAACACTGTTTTCTTGTGAAGTAACTCTATTTCAAGGATTTCTGTAGTGTACAACATCCTTTCTAGACTAGAAACTTAGATTTTTATCTTTTACACTTGTTCTCACACAATTCTATGATATTCATTACTATTTCCTCTGAATTACTACTGATTTCTAGCTGTTTCTTATAATGGGCCTTTGCTCTACTTGGGGAACTTCACCACATGTAGAAACAACTTTATACACTCTTCTGTGGACTTGCGAAGCTATATATATTTGTCTTTCAACTGTTTTACAGTTAAATACTACTTTTCAGTGCATTCTGGTGGTTTGAAACACTGGTTTCATGTGAACTAACTCTATTTCAAGGATTTCTGCAGTGTACAACATCCTTTCTTGACTAGAGACTTACATTTTGATGTCTTTTACACTTGTTCTCTCTCTATTCTGTGATATTCATTAGTATTTGCTCTGAATGACTACTGATTTCTAGCTGTTTCCTATAATGGGCCTTCTTTTCTACTTGTGGGACTTCACCACATGTAGAAACAACTTTATACACTCTTCTCTGAACTTGAGAAGCTACATACACTTGTCTTTCAACTGTTTTACAGTTGAATACTACTTTTCAGTGAATTCTAGTGGGTTGAAACACTGTTTTCCTGTGAAGTAACTCTATTTCAAGGATTTCTGTAGTGTATAACATCCTTTCTAGACTAGAAACTTAGATTTTTATGTCTTTAACACTTGTTCTCACAAAATTCTATGATATTCATTACTATTTCCTCTGAATTACTACTGATTTCTAGCTGTTTCTTATAATGGGCCTTTGCTCTACTTGGGGAACTTCACCACATGTAGAAACAACTTTATACACTCTTCTGTGGACTTGCGAAGCTATATAAATTTGTCTTTCAACTGTTTTACAGTTAAATACTACTTTTCAGTGCATTCTGGTGGTTTGAAACACTGGTTTCATGTGAACTAACTCTATTTCAAGGATTTCTGCAGTGTACAACATCCTTTCTTGACTAGAGACTTACATTTTGATGTCTTTTACACTTGTTCTCTCTCTATTCTGTGATATTCATTAGTATTTGCTCTGAATGACTACTGATTTCTAGCTGTTTCCTATAATGGGCCTTCTTTTCTACTTGTGGGACTTCACCACATGTAGAAACAACTTTATACACTCTTCTCTGAACTTGAGAAGCTACATACACTTGTCTTTCAACTGTTTTACAGTTGAATACTACTTTTCAGTGAATTCTAGTGGGTTGAAACACTGTTTTCTTGTGAAGTAACTCTATTTCAAGGATTTCTGTAGTGTATAACATCCTTTCTAGACTAGAAACTTAGATTTTTATGTCTTTTACACTTGTTCTCACACAATTCTATGATATTCATTACTATTTCCTCTGAATTACTACTGATTTCTAGCTGTTTCTTATAATGGGCCTTGTGCTCTACTTGGGGAACTTCACCACATGTAGAAACAACTTTATACAGTCTTCTGTGGACTTGCGAAGCTATATAAACTTGTCTTTCAACTGGTTTACAGTTAAATACTACTTTTCAGTGCATTCTGGTGGTTTGAAACACTGGTTTCATGTGAACTAACTCTATTTCAAGGATTTCTGCAGTGTACAACATCCTTTCTAGACTAGAGACTTACATTTTGATGTCTTTTACACTTGTTCTCTCTCTATTCTGTGATATTCATTAGTATTTGCTCTGAATGACTACTGATTTCTAGCTGTTTCCTATAATGGGCCTTCTTTTCTACTTGTGGGACTTCACCACATGTAGAAACAACTTTATACACTCTTCTCTGAACTTGAGAAGCTACATACACTTGTCTTTCAACTGTTTTACAGTTGAATACTACTTTTCAGTGAATTCTAGTGGGTTGAAACACTGTTTTCTTGTGAAGTAACTCTATTTCAAGGATTTCTGTAGTGTACAACATCCTTTCTAGACTAGAAACTTAGATTTTTATCTTTTACACTTGTTCTCACACAATTCTATGATATTCATTACTATTTCCTCTGAATTACTACTGATTTCTAGCTGTTTCTTATAATGGGCCTTTGCTCTACTTGGGGAACTTCACCACATGTAGAAACAACTTTATACACTCTTCTGTGGACTTGCGAAGCTATATATATTTGTCTTTCAACTGTTTTACAGTTAAATACTACTTTTCAGTGCATTCTGGTGGTTTGAAACACTGGTTTCATGTGAACTAACTCTATTTCAAGGATTTCTGCAGTGTACAACATCCTTTCTTGACTAGAGACTTACATTTTGATGTCTTTTACACTTGTTCTCTCTCTATTCTGTGATATTCATTAGTATTTGCTCTGAATGACTACTGATTTCTAGCTGTTTCCTATAATGGGCCTTCTTTTCTACTTGTGGGACTTCACCACATGTAGAAACAACTTTATACACTCTTCTCTGAACTTGAGAAGCTACATACACTTGTCTTTCACTGTTTTACAGTTGAATACTACTTTTCAGTGAATTCTAGTGGGTTGAAACACTGTTTTCTTGTGAAGTAACTCTATTTCAAGGATTTCTGTAGTGTATAACATCCTTTCTAGACTAGAAACTTAGATTTTTATGTCTTTTACACTTGTTCTCACACAATTCTATGATATTCATTACTATTTCCTCTGAATTACTACTGATTTCTAGCTGTTTCTTATAATGGGCCTTGTGCTCTACTTGGGGAACTTCACCACATGTAGAAACAACTTTATACAGTCTTCTGTGGACTTGCGAAGCTATATAAACTTGTCTTTCAACTGTTTTACAGTTAAATACTACTTTTCAGTGCATTCTGGTGGTTTGAAACACTGGTTTCATGTGAACTAACTCTATTTCAAGGATTTCTGCAGTGTACAACATCCTTTCTAGACTAGAGACTTACATTTTGATGTCTTTTACACTTGTTCTCTCTCTATTCTGTGATATTCATTAGTATTTGCTCTGAATGACTACTGATTTCTAGCTGTTTCCTATAATGGGCCTTCTTTTCTACTTGTGGGACTTCACCACATGTAGAAACAACTTTATACACTCTTCTCTGAACTTGAGAAGCTACATACACTTGTCTTTCAACTGTTTTACAGTTGAATACTACTTTTCAGTGACTTCTAGTGGGTTGAAACACTGTTTTCTTGTGAAGTAACTCTATTTCAAGGATTTCTGTAGTGTACAACATCCTTTCTAGACTAGAAACTTAGATTTTTATCTTTTACACTTGTTCTCACACAATTCTATGATATTCATTAGTATTTCCTCTGAATTACTACTGATTTCTAGCTGTTTCTTATAATGGGCCTTCTGCTCTACTTGGGGAACTTCACCACATGTAGAAACAACTTTATACAGTCTTCTGTGGACTTGCGAAGCTATATAAACTTGTGTTTCAACTGTTTTACAGTTAAATACTACTTTTCAGTGCATTCTGGTGGTTTGAAACACTGGTTTCATGTGAACTAACTTTATTTCAAGGATTTCTGCAGTGTACAACATCCTTTCTAGACTAGAGACTTACATTTTGATGTCTTTTACACTTGTTCTCTCTCTATTCTGTGATATTCATTAGTATTTGCTCTGAATGACTACTGATTTCTAGCTGTTTCCTATAATGGGCCTTCTTTTCTACTTGTGGGACTTCACCACATGTAGAAACAACTTTATACACTCTTCTCTGAACTTGAGAAGCTACATACACTTGTCTTTCAACTGTTTTACAGTTGAATACTACTTTTCAGTGAATTCTAGTGGGTTGAAACACTGTTTTCTTGTGAAGTAACTCTATTTCAAGGATTTCTGTAGTGTATAACATCCTTTCTAGACTAGAAACTTAGATTTTTATGTCTTTTACACTTGTTCTCACACAATTCTATGATATTCATTACTATTTCCTCTGAATTACTACTGATTTCTAGCTGTTTCTTATAATGGGCCTTGTGCTCAACTTGGGGAACTTCACCACATGTAGAAACAACTTTATACAGTCTTCTGTGGACTTGCGAAGCTATATAAACTTGTCTTTCAACTGTTTTACAGTTAAATACTACTTTTCAGTGCATTCTGGTGGTTTGAAACACTGGTTTCATGTGAACTAACTCTATTTCAAGGATTTCTGCAGTGTACAACATCCTTTCTAGACTAGAGACTTACATTTTGATGTCTTTTACACTTGTTCTCTCTCTATTCTGTGATATTCATTAGTATTTGCTCTGAATGACTACTGATTTCTAGCTGTTTCCTATAATGGGCCTTCTTTTCTACTTGTGGGACTTCACCACATGTAGAAACAACTTTATACACTCTTCTCTGAACTTGAGAAGCTACATACACTTGTCTTTCAACTGTTTTACAGTTGAATACTACTTTTCAGTGACTTCTAGTGGGTTGAAACACTGTTTTCTTGTGAAGTAACTCTATTTCAAGGATTTCTGTAGTGTACAACATCCTTTCTAGACTAGAAACTTAGATTTTTATCTTTTACACTTGTTCTCACACAATTCTATGATATTCATTACTATTTCCTCTGAATTACTACTGATTTCTAGCTGTTTCTTATAATGGGCCTTTGCTCTACTTGGGGAACTTCACCACATGTAGAAACAACTTTATACAGTCTTCTGTTGACTTGCGAAGCTATATATATTTGTCTTTCAACTGTTTTACAGTTAAATACTACTTTTCAGTGCATTCTGGTGGTTTGAAACACTGGTTTCATGTGAACTAACTCTATTTCAAGGATTTCTGCAGTGTACAACATCCTTTCTTGACTAGAGACTTACATTTTGATGTCTTTTACACTTGTTCTCTCTCTATTCTGTGATATTCATTAGTATTTGCTCTGAATGACTACTGATTTCTAGCTGTTTCCTATAATGGGCCTTCTTTTCTACTTGTGGGACTTCACCACATGTAGAAACAACTTTATACACTCTTCTCTGAACTTGAGAAGCTACATACACTTGTCTTTCAACTGTTTTACAGTTGAATACTACTTTTCAGTGACTTCTAGTGGGTTGAAACACTGTTTTCTTGTGAAGTAACTCTATTTCAAGGATTTCTGTAGTGTATAACATCCTTTCTAGACTAGAAACTTAGATTTTTATGTCTTTTACACTTGTTCTCACACAATTCTATGATATTCATTACTATTTCCTCTGAATTACTACTGATTTCTAGCTGTTTCTTATAATGGGCCTTCTGCTCTACTTGGGGAACTTCACCACATGTAGAAACAACTTTATACAGTCTTCTGTGGACTTGCGAAGCTATATAAACTTGTGTTTCAACTGTTTTACAGTTAAATACTACTTTTCAGTGCATTCTGGTGGTTTGAAACACTGGTTTCATGTGAACTAACTTTATTTCAAGGATTTCTGCAGTGTACAACATCCTTTCTAGACTAGACACTTTCATTTTGATGTGTTTTACACTTGTTCTCTCACTATTCTGTGATATTCATTAGTATTTGCTCTGAATTACTAATGCTTTCTTGCAGTGTCCTATAATGGGCCTTCTGGTTTACTTGCGGGACTTCACCACATGTAGAAACAACTTTATACACTCTTCTCTGAACTTGAGAAGCTACATACACTTGTCTTTCAACTGTTTTACAGTTGAATACTACTTTTCAGTGAATTCTAGTGGGTTGAAACACTGTTTTCTTGTGAAGTAACTCTATTTCAAGGATTTCTGTAGTGTATAACATCCTTTCTAGACTAGAAACTTAGATTTTTATGTCTTTAACACTTGTTCTCACAAAATTCTATGATATTCATTACTATTTCCTCTGAATTACTACTGATTTCTAGCTGTTTCTTATAATGGGCCTTTGCTCTACTTGGGGAACTTCACCACATGTAGAAACAACTTTATACACTCTTCTGTGGACTTGCGAAGCTATATAAATTTGTCTTTCAACTGTTTTACAGTTAAATACTACTTTTCAGTGCATTCTGGTGGTTTGAAACACTGGTTTCATGTGAACTAACTCTATTTCAAGGATTTCTGCAGTGTACAACATCCTTTCTTGACTAGAGACTTACATTTTGATGTCTTTTACACTTGTTCTCTCTCTATTCTGTGATATTCATTAGTATTTGCTCTGAATGACTACTGATTTCTAGCTGTTTCCTATAATGGGCCTTCTTTTCTACTTGTGGGACTTCACCACATGTAGAAACAACTTTATACACTCTTGTCTGAACTTGAGAAGCTACATACACTTGTCTTTCAACTGTTTTACAGTTGAATACTACTTTTCAGTGAATTCTAGTGGGTTGAAACACTGTTTTCTTGTGAAGTAACTCTATTTCAAGGATTTCTGTAGTGTATAACATCCTTTCTAGACTAGAAACTTAGATTTTTATGTCTTTTACACTTGTTCTCACACAATTCTATGATATTCATTACTATTTCCTCTGAATTACTACTGATTTCTAGCTGTTTCTTATAATGGGCCTTGTGCTCTACTTGGGGAACTTCACCACATGTAGAAACAACTTTATACAGTCTTCTGTGGACTTGCGAAGCTATATAAACTTGTCTTTCAACTGTTTTACAGTTAAATACTACTTTTCAGTGCATTCTGGTGGTTTGAAACACTGGTTTCATGTGAACTAACTCTATTTCAAGGATTTCTGCAGTGTACAACATCCTTTCTAGACTAGAGACTTACATTTTGATGTCTTTTACACTTGTTCTCTCTCTATTCTGTGATATTCATTAGTATTTGCTCTGAATGACTACTGATTTCTAGCTGTTTCCTATAATGGGCCTTCTTTTCTACTTGTGGGACTTCACCACATGTAGAAACAATTTTATACACTCTTCTCTGAACTTGAGAAGCTACATACACTTGTCTTTCAACTGTTTTACAGTTGAATACTACTTTTCAGTGAATTCTAGTGGGTTGAAACACTGTTTTCTTGTGAAGTAACTCTATTTCAAGGATTTCTGTAGTGTACAACATCCTTTCTAGACTAGAAACTTAGATTTTTATCTTTTACACTTGTTCTCACACAATTCTATGATATTCATTAGTATTTCCTCTGAATTACTACTGATTTCTAGTTGTTTCTTATAATGAGCCTTCTGCTCTACTTGTGGAACTTCACCACATGTAGAAACAACTTTATACAGTCTTCTGTTGACTTGCGAAGCTATATAAACTTGTCTTTCAACTGTTTTACAGTTAAATACTACTTTTCAGTGCATTCTGGTGGTTTGAAACACTGGTTTCATGTGAACTAACTCTATTTCAAGGATTTCTGCAGTGTACAACATCCTTTCTAGACTAGAGACTTACATTTTGATGTCTTTTACACTTGTTCTCTCTCTATTCCGTGATATTCATTAGTATTTGCTCTGAATGACTACTGATTTCTAGCTGTTTCCTATAAAGGGCCTTCTTTTCTACTTGTGGGACTTCACCACATGTAGAAACAACTTTATACACTCTTCTCTGAACTTGAGAAGCTACATACACTTGTCTTTCAACTGTTTTACAGTTGAATACTACTTTTCAGTGACTTCTAGTGGGTTGAAACACTGTTTTCTTGTGAAGTAACTCTATTTCAAGGATTTCTGTAGTGTACAACATCCTTTCTAGACTAGAAACTTAGATTTTTATCTTTTACACTTGTTCTCACACAATTCTATGATATTCATTAGTATTTCCTCTGAATTACTACTGATTTCTAGCTGTTTCTTATAATGGGCCTTCTGCTCTACTTGGGGAACTTCACCACATGTAGAAACAACTTTATACAGTCTTCTGTGGACTTGCGAAGCTATATAAACTTGTGTTTCAACTGTTTTACAGTTAAATACTACTTTTCAGTGCATTCTGGTGGTTTGAAACACTGGTTTCATGTGAACTAACTTTATTTCAAGGATTTCTGCAGTGTACAACATCCTTTCTAGACTAGAGACTTACATTTTGATGTCTTTTACACTTGTTCTCTCTCTATTCTGTGATATTCATTAGTATTTGCTCTGAATGACTACTGATTTCTAGCTGTTTCCTATAATGGGCCTTCTTTTCTACTTGTGGGACTTCACCACATGTAGAAACAACTTTATACACTCTTCTCTGAACTTGAGAAGCTACATACACTTGTCTTTCAACTGTTTTACAGTTGAATACTACTTTTCAGTGAATTCTAGTGGGTTGAAACACTGTTTTCTTGTGAAGTAACTCTATTTCAAGGATTTCTGTAGTGTATAACATCCTTTCTAGACTAGAAACTTAGATTTTTATGTCTTTTACACTTGTTCTCACACAATTCTATGATATTCATTACTATTTCCTCTGAATTACTACTGATTTCTAGCTGTTTCTTATAATGGGCCTTGTGCTCTACTTGGGGAACTTCACCACATGTAGAAACAACTTTATACAGTCTTCTGTGGACTTGCGAAGCTATATAAACTTGTCTTTCAACTGTTTTACAGTTAAATACTACTTTTCAGTGCATTCTGGTGGTTTGAAACACTGGTTTCATGTGAACTAACTCTATTTCAAGGATTTCTGCAGTGTACAACATCCTTTCTAGACTAGAGACTTACATTTTGATGTCTTTTACACTTGTTCTCTCTCTATTCTGTGATATTCATTAGTATTTGCTCTGAATGACTACTGATATCTAGCTGTTTCCTATAATGGGCCTTCTTTTCTACTTGTGGGACTTCACCACATGTAGAAACAACTTTATACACTCTTCTCTGAACTTGAGAAGCTACATACACTTGTCTTTCAACTGTTTTACAGTTGAATACTACTTTTCAGTGAATTCTAGTGGGTTGAAACACTGTTTTCTTGTGAAGTAACTCTATTTCAAGGATTTCAGTAGTGTATAACATCCTTTCTAGACTAGAAACTTAGATTTTTATGTCTTTTACACTTGTTCTCACAAAATTCTATGATATTCATTACTATTTCCTCTGAATTACTACTGATTTCTAGCTGTTTCTTATAATGGGCCTTCTGCTCTACTTGGGGAACTTCACCACATGTAGAAACAACTTTATACACTCTTCTGTGGACTTGCAAAGATATATAAATTTGTCTTTCAACTGTTTTACAGTTAAATACTTCTTTTCAGTGCATTCTGGTGGTTTGAAACACTGGTTTCATGTGAACTAACTCTATTTCAAGGATTTCTGCAGTGTACAACATCCTTTCTTGACTAGAGACTTACATTTTGATGTCTTTTACACTTGTTCTCTCTCTATTCTGTGATATTCATTAGTATTTGCTCTGAATGACTACTGATTTCTAGCTGTTTCCTATAATGGGCCTTCTTTTCTACTTGTGGGACTTCACCACATGTAGAAACAACTTTATACACTCTTCTCTGAACTTGAGAAGCTACATACACTTGTCTTTCAACTGTTTTACAGTTGAATACTACTTTTCAGTGAATTCTAGTGGGTTGAAACACTGTTTTCTTGTGAAGTAACTCTATTTCAAGGATTTCTGTAGTGTATAACATCCTTTCTAGACTAGAAACTTAGATTTTTATGTCTTTTACACTTGTTCTCACACAATTCTATGATATTCATTACTATTTCCTCTGAATTACTACTGATTTCTAGCTGTTTCTTATAATGGGCCTTGTGCTCTACTTGGGGAACTTCACCACATGTAGAAACAACTTTATACAGTCTTCTGTGGACTTGCGAAGCTATATAAACTTGTCTTTCAACTGTTTTACAGTTAAATACTACTTTTCAGTGCATTCTGGTGGTTTGAAACACTGGTTTCATGTGAACTAACTCTATTTCAAGGATTTCTGCAGTGTACAACATCCTTTCTAGACTAGAGACTTACATTTTGATGTCTTTTACACTTGTTCTCTCTCTATTCTGTGATATTCATTAGTATTTGCTCTGAATGACTACTGATTTCTAGCTGTTTCCTATAATGGGCCTTCTTTTCTACTTGTGGGACTTCACCACATGTAGAAACAATTTTATACACTCTTCTCTGAACTTGAGAAGCTACATACACTTGTCTTTCAACTGTTTTACAGTTGAATACTACTTTTCAGTGAATTCTAGTGGGTTGAAACACTGTTTTCTTGTGAAGTAACTCTATTTCAAGGATTTCTGTAGTGTACAACATCCTTTCTAGACTAGAAACTTAGATTTTTATCTTTTACACTTGTTCTCACACAATTCTATGATATTCATTAGTATTTCCTCTGAATTACTACTGATTTCTAGTTGTTTCTTATAATGAGCCTTCTGCTCTACTTGTGGAACTTCACCACATGTAGAAACAACTTTATACAGTCTTCTGTTGACTTGCGAAGCTATATAAACTTGTCTTTCAACTGTTTTACAGTTAAATACTACTTTTCAGTGCATTCTGGTGGTTTGAAACACTGGTTTCATGTGAACTAACTCTATTTCAAGGATTTCTGCAGTGTACAACATCCTTTCTAGACTAGAGACTTACATTTTGATGTCTTTTACACTTGTTCTCTCTCTATTCCGTGATATTCATTAGTATTTGCTCTGAATGACTACTGATTTCTAGCTGTTTCCTATAAAGGGCCTTCTTTTCTACTTGTGGGACTTCACCACATGTAGAAACAACTTTATACACTCTTCTCTGAACTTGAGAAGCTACATACACTTGTCTTTCAACTGTTTTACAGTTGAATACTACTTTTCAGTGACTTCTAGTGGGTTGAAACACTGTTTTCTTGTGAAGTAACTCTATTTCAAGGATTTCTGTAGTGTACAACATCCTTTCTAGACTAGAAACTTAGATTTTTATCTTTTACACTTGTTCTCACACAATTCTATGATATTCATTAGTATTTCCTCTGAATTACTACTGATTTCTAGCTGTTTCTTATAATGGGCCTTCTGCTCTACTTGGGGAACTTCACCACATGTAGAAACAACTTTATACAGTCTTCTGTGGACTTGCGAAGCTATATAAACTTGTGTTTCAACTGTTTTACAGTTAAATACTACTTTTCAGTGCATTCTGGTGGTTTGAAACACTGGTTTCATGTGAACTAACTTTATTTCAAGGATTTCTGCAGTGTACAACATCCTTTCTAGACTAGAGACTTACATTTTGATGTCTTTTACACTTGTTCTCTCTCTATTCTGTGATATTCATTAGTATTTGCTCTGAATGACTACTGATTTCTAGCTGTTTCCTATAATGGGCCTTCTTTTCTACTTGTGGGACTTCACCACATGTAGAAACAACTTTATACACTCTTCTCTGAACTTGAGAAGCTACATACACTTGTCTTTCAACTGTTTTACAGTTGAATACTACTTTTCAGTGAATTCTAGTGGGTTGAAACACTGTTTTCTTGTGAAGTAACTCTATTTCAAGGATTTCTGTAGTGTATAACATCCTTTCTAGACTAGAAACTTAGATTTTTATGTCTTTTACACTTGTTCTCACACAATTCTATGATATTCATTACTATTTCCTCTGAATTACTACTGATTTCTAGCTGTTTCTTATAATGGGCCTTTTGCTCTACTTGGGGAACTTCACCACATGTAGAAACAACTTTATACAGTCTTCTGTGGACTTGCGAAGCTATATAAACTTGTCTTTCAACTGTTTTACAGTTAAATACTACTTTTCAGTGCATTCTGGTGGTTTGAAACACTGGTTTCATGTGAACTAACTCTATTTCAAGGATTTCTGCAGTGTACAACATCCTTTCTAGACTAGAGACTTACATTTTGATGTCTTTTACACTTGTTCTCTCTCTATTCTGTGATATTCATTAGTATTTGCTCTGAATGACTACTGATATCTAGCTGTTTCCTATAATGGGCCTTCTTTTCTACTTGTGGGACTTCACCACATGTAGAAACAACTTTATACACTCTTCTCTGAACTTGAGAAGCTACATACACTTGTCTTTCAACTGTTTTACAGTTGAATACTACTTTTCAGTGAATTCTAGTGGGTTGAAACACTGTTTTCTTGTGAAGTAACTCTATTTCAAGGATTTCAGTAGTGTATAACATCCTTTCTAGACTAGAAACTTAGATTTTTATGTCTTTTACACTTGTTCTCACAAAATTCTATGATATTCATTACTATTTCCTCTGAATTACTACTGATTTCTAGCTGTTTCTTATAATGGGCCTTCTGCTCTACTTGGGGAACTTCACCACATGTAGAAACAACTTTATACACTCTTCTGTGGACTTGCAAAGATATATAAATTTGTCTTTCAACTGTTTTACAGTTAAATACTTCTTTTCAGTGCATTCTGGTGGTTTGAAACACTGGTTTCATGTGAACTAACTCTATTTCAAGGATTTCTGCAGTGTACAACATCCTTTCTTGACTAGAGACTTACATTTTGATGTCTTTTACACTTGTTCTCTCTCTATTCTGTGATATTCATTAGTATTTGCTCTGAATGACTACTGATTTCTAGCTGTTTCCTATAATGGGCCTTCTTTTCTACTTGTGGGACTTCACCACATGTAGAAACAACTTTATACACTCTTCTCTGAACTTGAGAAGCTACATACACTTGTCTTTCAACTGTTTTACAGTTGAATACTACTTTTCAGTGAATTCTAGTGGGTTGAAACACTGTTTTCTTGTGAAGTAACTCTATTTCAAGGATTTCTGTAGTGTATAACATCCTTTCTAGACTAGAAACTTAGATTTTTATGTCTTTTACACTTGTTCTCACAAAATTCTATGATATTCATTACTATTTCCTCTGAATTACTACTGATTTCTAGCTGTTTCTTATAATGGGCCTTGTGCTCTACTTGGGGAACTTCACCACATGTAGAAACAACTTTATACAGTCTTCTGTGGACTTGCGAAGCTATATAAACTTGTCTTTCAACTGTTTTACAGTTAAATACTACTTTTCAGTGCATTCTGGTGGTTTGAAACACTGGTTTCATGTGAACTAACTCTATTTCAAGGATTTCTGCAGTGTACAACATCCTTTCTAGACTAGAGACTTACATTTTGATGTCTTTTACACTTGTTCTCTCTCTATTCTGTGATATTCATTAGTATTTGCTCTGAATGACTACTGATTTCTAGCTGTTTCCTATAATGGGCCTTCTTTTCTACTTGTGGGACTTCACCACATGTAGAAACAACTTTATACACTCTTCTCTGAACTTGAGAAGCTACATACACTTGTCTTTCAACTGTTTTACAGTTGAATACTACTTTTCAGTGAATTCTAGTGGGTTGAAACACTGTTTTCTTGTGAAGTAACTCTATTTCAAGGATTTCTGTAGTGTATAACATCCTTTCTAGACTAGAAACTTAGATTTTTATGTCTTTTACACTTGTTCTCACACAATTCTATGATATTCATTACTATTTCCTCTGAATTACTACTGATTTCTAGCTGTTTCTTATAATGGGCCTTCTGCTCTACTTGGGGAACTTCACCACATGTAGAAACAACTTTATACAGTCTTCTGTTGACTTGCGAAGCTATATAAACTTGTCTTTCAACTGTTTTACAGTTAAATACTACTTTTCAGTGCATTCTGGTGGTTTGAAACACTGGTTTCATGTGAACTAACTCTATTTCAAGGATTTCTGCAGTGTACAACATCCTTTCTAGACTAGAGACTTACATTTTGATGTCTTTTACACTTGTTCTCTCTCTATTCTGTGATATTCATTAGTATTTGCTCTGAATGACTACTGATTTCTAGCTGTTTCCTATAATGGGCCTTCTTTTCTACTTGTGGGACTTTACCACATGTAGAAACAACTTTATACACTCTTCTCTGAACTTGAGAAGCTACATACACTTGTCTTTCAACTGTTTTACAGTTGAATACTACTTTTCAGTGACTTCTAGTGGGTTGAAACACTGTTTTCTTGTGAAGTAACTCTATTTCAAGGATTTCTGTAGTGTACAACATCCTTTCTAGACTAGAAACTTAGATTTTTATCTTTTACACTTGTTCTCACACAATTCTATGATATTCATTACTATTTCCTCTGAATTACTACTGATTTCTAGTTGTTTCTTATAATGGGCCTTCTGCTCTACTTGTGGAACTTCACCACATGTAGAAACAACTTTATACAGTCTTCTGTTGACTTGCGAAGCTATATAAACTTGTCTTTCAACTGTTTTACAGTTAAATCCTTCTTTTCAGTGCATTCTGGTGGTTTGAAACACTGGTTTCATGTGAACTAACTCTATTTCAAGGATTTCTGCAGTGTACAACATCCTTTCTAGACTAGAGACTTACATTTTGATGTCTTTTACACTTGTTCTCTCTCTATTCTGTGATATTCATTAGTATTTGCTCTGAATGACTACTGATTTCTAGCTGTTTCCTATAATGGGCCTTCTTTTCTACTTGTGGGACTTCACCACATGTAGAAACAACTTTATACACTCTTCTCTGAACTTGAGAAGCTACATACACTTGTCTTTCAACTGTTTTACAGTTGAATACTACTTTTCAGTGAATTCTAGTGGGTTGAAACACTGTTTTCTTGTGAAGTAACTCTATTTCAAGGATTTCTGTAGTGTATAACATCCTTTCTAGACTAGAAACTTAGATTTTTATGTCTTTTACACTTGTTCTCACAAAATTCTATGATATTCATTACTATTTCCTCTGAATTACTACTGATTTCTAGCTGTTTCTTATAATGGGCCTTCTGCTCTACTTGGGGAACTTCACCACATGTAGAAACAACTTTATACACTCTTCTGTGGACTTGCGAAGCTATATAAATTTGTCTTTCAACTGTTTTACAGTTAAATACTTCTTTTCAGTGCATTCTGGTGGTTTGAAACACTGGTTTCATGTGAACTAACTCTATTTCAAGGATTTCTGCAGTGTACAACATCCTTTCTAGACTAGAGACTTACATTTTGATGTCTTTTACACTTGTTCTCTCTCTATTCTGTGATATTCATTAGTATTTGCTCTGAATGACTACTGATTTCTAGCTGTTTCCTATAATGGGCCTTCTTTTCTACTTGTGGGACTTCACCACATGTAGAAACAACTTTATACACTCTTCTCTGAACTTGAGAAGCTACATACACTTGTCTTTCAACTGTTTTACAGTTGAATACTACTTTTCAGTGACTTCTAGTGGGTTGAAACACTGTTTTCTTGTGAAGTAACTCTATTTCAAGGATTTCTGTAGTGTACAACATCCTTTCTAGACTAGAAACTTAGATTTTTATCTTTTACACTTGTTCTCACACAATTCTATGATATTCATTAGTATTTCCTCTGAATTACTACTGATTTCTAGTTCTTTCTTATAATGAGCCTTCTGCTCTACTTGTGGAACTTCACCACATGTAGAAACAACTTTATACAGACTTCTGTGGACTTGCGAAGCTATATAAACTTGTGTTTCAACTGTTTTACAGTTAAATACTACTTTTCAGTGCATTCTGGTGGTTTGAAACACTGGTTTCATGTGAACTAACTCTATTTCAAGGATTTCTGCAGTGTACAACATCCTTTCTAGACTAGAGACTTACATTTTGATGTCTTTTACACTTGTTCTCTCTCTATTCTGTGATATTCATTAGTATTTGCTCTGAATGACTACTGATTTCTAGCTGTTTCCTATAATGGGCCTTCTTTTCTACTTGTGGGACTTCACCACATGTAGAAACAACTTTATACACTCTTCTCTGAACTTGAGAAGCTACATACACTTGTCTTTCAACTGTTTTACAGTTGAATACTACTTTTCAGTGACTTCTAGTGGGTTGAAACACTGTTTTCTTGTGAAGTAACGCTATTTCAAGGATTTCTGTAGTGTACAACATCCTTTCTAGACTAGAAACTTAGATTTTTATCTTTTACACTTGTTCTCACACAATTCTATGATATTCATTACTATTTCCTCTGAATTACTACTGATTTCTAGTTGTTTCTTATAATGGGCCTTCTGCTCTACTTGTGGAACTTCACCACATGTAGAAACAACTTTATACAGTCTTCTGTTGACTTGCGAAGCTATATAAACTTGTCTTTCAACTGTTTTACAGTTAAATACTACTTTTCAGTACATTCTGGTGGTTTGAAACACTGGTTTCATGTGAACTAACTCTATTTCAAGGATTTCTGCAGTGTACAACATCCTTTCTAGACTAGAGACTTACATTTTGATGTCTTTTACACTTGTTCTCTCTCTATTCTGTGATATTCATTAGTATTTGCTCTGAATGACTACTGATTTCTAGCTGTTTCCTATAATGGGCCTTCTTTTCTACTTGTGGGACTTCACCACATGTAGAAACAACTTTATACACTCTTCTCTGAACTTGAGAAGCTACATACACTTGTCTTTCAACTGTTTTACAGTTGAATACTACTTTTCAGTGAATTCTAGTGGGTTGAAACACTGTTTTCTTGTGAAGTAACTCTATTTCAAGGATTTCTGTAGTGTATAACATCCTTTCTAGACTAGAAACTTAGATTTTTATGTCTTTTACACTTGTTCTCACAAAATTGTATGATATTCATTACTATTTCCTCTGAATTACTACTGATTTCTAGCTGTTTCTTATAATGGGCCTTCTGCTCTACTTGGGGAACTTCACCACATGTAGAAACAACTTTATACACTCTTCTGTGGACTTGCGAAGCTATATAAATTTGTCTTTCAACTGTTTTACAGTTAAATACTTCTTTTCAGTGCATTCTGGTGGTTTGAAACACTGGTTTCATGTGAACTAACTCTATTTCAAGGATTTCTGCAGTGTACAACATCCTTTCTAGACTAGAGACTTACATTTTGATGTCTTTTACACTTGTTCTCTCTCTATTCTGTGATATTCATTAGTATTTGCTCTGAATGACTACTGATTTCTAGCTGTTTCCTATAATGGGCCTTCTTTTCTACTTGTGGGACTTCACCACATGTAGAAACAACTTTATACACTCTTCTCTGAACTTGAGAAGCTACATACACTTGTCTTTCAACTGTTTTACAGTTGAATACTACTTTTCAGTGACTTCTAGTGGGTTGAAACACTGTTTTCTTGTGAAGTAACTCTATTTCAAGGATTTCTGTAGTGTACAACATCCTTTCTAGACTAGAAACTTAGATTTTTATCTTTTACACTTGTTCTCACACAATTCTATGATATTCATTAGTATTTCCTCTGAATTACTACTGATTTCTAGTTCTTTCTTATAATGAGCCTTCTGCTCTACTTGTGGAACTTCACCACATGTAGAAACAACTTTATACAGACTTCTGTGGACTTGCGAAGCTATATAAACTTGTGTTTCAACTGTTTTACAGTTAAATACTACTTTTCAGTGCATTCTGGTGGTTTGAAACACTGGTTTCATGTGAACTAACTCTATTTCAAGGATTTCTGCAGTGTACAACATCCTTTCTAGACTAGAGACTTACATTTTGATGTCTTTTACACTTGTTCTCTCTCTATTCTGTGATATTCATTAGTATTTGCTCTGAATGACTACTGATTTCTAGCTGTTTCCTATAATGGGCCTTCTTTTCTACTTGTGGGACTTCACCACATGTAGAAACAACTTTATACACTCTTCTCTGAACTTGAGAAGCTACATACACTTGTCTTTCAACTGTTTTACAGTTGAATACTACTTTTCAGTGACTTCTAGTGGGTTGAAACACTGTTTTCTTGTGAAGTAACGCTATTTCAAGGATTTCTGTAGTGTACAACATCCTTTCTAGACTAGAAACTTAGATTTTTATCTTTTACACTTGTTCTCACACAATTCTATGATATTCATTACTATTTCCTCTGAATTACTACTGATTTCTAGTTGTTTCTTATAATGGGCCTTCTGCTCTACTTGTGGAACTTCACCACATGTAGAAACAACTTTATACAGTCTTCTGTTGACTTGCGAAGCTATATAAACTTGTCTTTCAACTGTTTTACAGTTAAATACTACTTTTCAGTACATTCTGGTGGTTTGAAACACTGGTTTCATGTGAACTAACTCTATTTCAAGGATTTCTGCAGTGTACAACATCCTTTCTAGACTAGAGACTTACATTTTGATGTCTTTTACACTTGTTCTCTCTCTATTCTGTGATATTCATTAGTATTTGCTCTGAATGACTACTGATTTCTAGCTGTTTCCTATAATGGGCCTTCTTTTCTACTTGTGGGACTTCACCACATGTAGAAACAACTTTATACACTCTTCTCTGAACTTGAGAAGCTACATACACTTGTCTTTCAACTGTTTTACAGTTGAATACTACTTTTCAGTGAATTCTAGTGGGTTGAAACACTGTTTTCTTGTGAAGTAACTCTATTTCAAGGATTTCTGTAGTGTATAACATCCTTTCTAGACTAGAAACTTAGATTTTTATGTCTTTTACACTTGTTCTCACAAAATTGTATGATATTCATTACTATTTCCTCTGAATTACTACTGATTTCTAGCTGTTTCTTATAATGGGCCTTCTGCTCTACTTGGGGAACTTCACCACATGTAGAAACAACTTTATACACTCTTCTGTGGACTTGCGAAGCTATATAAATTTGTCTTTCAACTGTTTTACAGTTAAATACTTCTTTTCAGTGCATTCTGGTGGTTTGAAACACTGGTTTCATGTGAACTAACTCTATTTCAAGGATTTCTGCAGTGTACAACATCCTTTCTAGACTAGAGACTTACATTTTGATGTCTTTTACACTTGTTCTCTCTCTATTCTGTGATATTCATTAGTATTTGCTCTGAATGACTACTGATTTCTAGCTGTTTCCTATAATGGGCCTTCTTTTCTACTTGTGGGACTTCACCACATGTAGAAACAACTTTATACACTCTTCTCTGAACTTGAGAAGCTACATACACTTGTCTTTCAACTGTTTTACAGTTGAATACTACTTTTCAGTGACTTCTAGTGGGTTGAAACACTGTTTTCTTGTGAAGTAACTCTATTTCAAGGATTTCTGTAGTGTACAACATCCTTTCTAGACTAGAAACTTAGATTTTTATCTTTTACACTTGTTCTCACACAATTCTATGATATTCATTAGTATTTCCTCTGAATTACTACTGATTTCTAGTTCTTTCTTATAATGAGCCTTCTGCTCTACTTGTGGAACTTCACCACATGTAGAAACAACTTTATACAGACTTCTGTGGACTTGCGAAGCTATATAAACTTGTGTTTCAACTGTTTTACAGTTAAATACTACTTTTCAGTGCATTCTGGTGGTTTGAAACACTGGTTTCATGTGAACTAACTCTATTTCAAGGATTTCTGCAGTGTACAACATCCTTTCTAGACTAGAGACTTACATTTTGATGTCTTTTACACTTGTTCTCTCTCTATTCTGTGATATTCATTAGTATTTGCTCTGAATGACTACTGATTTCTAGCTGTTTCCTATAATGGGCCTTCTTTTCTACTTGTGGGACTTCACCACATGTAGAAACAACTTTATACACTCTTCTCTGAACTTGAGAAGCTACATACACTTGTCTTTCAACTGTTTTACAGTTGAATACTACTTTTCAGTGACTTCTAGTGGGTTGAAACACTGGTTCTTGTGAAGTAACTCTATTTCAAGGATTTCTGTAGTGTATAACATCCTTTCTAGACTAGAAACTTAGATTTTTATGTCTTTTACACTTGTTCTCACACAATTCTTTGATATTCATTACTATTTCCTCTGAATTACTACTGATTTCTAGCTGTTTCTTATAATGGGCCTTCTGCTCTACTTGGGGAACTTCACCACATATAGAAACAACTTTATACACTCTTCTGTGGACTTGCGAAGCTATATAAATTTGTCTTTCAACTGTTTTACAGTTAAATACTTCTTTTCAGTGCATTCTGGTGGTTTGAAACATTGGTTTCATGTGAACTAACTCTATTTCAAGGATTTCTGCAGTGTACAACATCCTTTCTAGACTAGAGACTTACATTTTGATGTCTTTTACACTTGTTCTCTCTCTATTCTGTGATATTCATTAGTATTTGCTCTGAATGACTACTGATATCTAGCTGTTTCCTATAATGGGCCTTCTTTTCTACTTGTGGGACTTCACCACATGTAGAAACAACTTTATACACTCTTCTCTGAACTTGAGAAGCTACATACACTTGTCTTTCAACTGTTTTACAGTTGAATACTACTTTTCAGTGAATTCTAGTGGGTTGAAACACTGTTTTCTTGTGAAGTAACTCTATTTCAAGGATTTCAGTAGTGTATAACATCCTTTCTAGACTAGAAACTTAGATTTTTATGTCTTTTACACTTGTTCTCACAAAATTCTATGATATTCATTACTATTTCCTCTGAATTACTACTGATTTCTAGCTGTTTCTTATAATGGGCCTTCTGCTCTACTTGGGGAACTTCACCACATGTAGAAACAACTTTATACACTCTTCTGTGGACTTGCAAAGCTATATAAATTTGTCTTTCAACTGTTTTACAGTTAAATACTTCTTTTCAGTGCATTCTGGTGGTTTGAAACACTGGTTTCATGTGAACTAACTCTATTTCAAGGATTTCTGCAGTGTACAACATCCTTTCTTGACTAGAGACTTACATTTTGATGTCTTTTACACTTGTTCTCTCTCTATTCTGTGATATTCATTAGTATTTGCTCTGAATGACTACTGATTTCTAGCTGTTTCCTATAATGGGCCTTCTTTTCTACTTGTGGGACGTCACCACATGTAGAAACAACTTTATACACTCTTCTCTGAACTTGAGAAGCTACATACACTTGTCTTTCAACTGTTTTACAGTTGAATACTACTTTTCAGTGAATTCTAGTGGGTTGAAACACTGTTTTCTTGTGAAGTAACTCTATTTCAAGGATTTCTGTAGTGTATAACATCCTTTCTAGACTAGAAACTTAGATTTTTATGTCTTTTACACTTGTTCTCACAAAATTCTATGATATTCATTACTATTTCCTCTGAATTACTACTGATTTCTAGCTGTTTCTTATAATGGGCCTTTGCTCTACTTGGGGAACTTCACCACATGTAGAAACAACTTTATACACTCTTCTGTGGACTTGCGAAGCTATATAAATTTGTCTTTCAACTGTTTTACAGTTAAATACTTCTTTTCAGTGCATTCTGGTGGTTTGAAACACTGGTTTCATGTGAACTAACTCTATTTCAAGGATTTCTGCAGTGTACAACATCCTTTCTAGACTAGAGACTTACATTTTGATGTCTTTTACACTTGTTCTCTCTCTATTCTGTGATATTCATTAGTATTTGCTCTGAATGACTACTGATTTCTAGCTGTTTCCTATAATGGGCCTTCTTTTCTACTTGTGGGACTTCACCACATGTAGAAACAACTTTATACACTCTTCTCTGAACTTGAGAAGCTACATACACTTGTCTTTCAACTGTTTTACAGTTGAATACTACTTTTCAGTGAATTCTAGTGGGTTGAAACACTGTTTTCTTGTGAAGTAACTCTATTTCAAGGATTTCTGTAGTGTATAACATCCTTTCTAGACTAGAAACTTAGATTTTTATGTCTTTTACACTTGTTCTCACACAATTCTATGATATTCATTACTATTTCCTCTGAATTACTACTGATTTCTAGCTGTTTCTTATAATGGGCCTTGTGCTCTACTTGGGGAACTTCACCACATGTAGAAACAACTTTATACAGTCTTCTGTGGACTTGCGAAGCTATATAAACTTGTCTTTCAACTGTTTTACAGTTAAATACTACTTTTCAGTGCATTCTGGTGGTTTGAAACACTGGTTTCATGTGAACTAACTCTATTTCAAGGATTTCTGCAGTGTACAACATCCTTTCTAGACTAGAGACTTACATTTTGATGTCTTTTACACTTGTTCTCTCTCTATTCTGTGATATTCATTAGTATTTGCTCTGAATGACTACTGATTTCTAGCTGTTTCCTATAATGGGCCTTCTTTTCTACTTGTGGGACTTCACCACATGTAGAAACAACTTTATACACTCTTCTCTGAACTTGAGAAGCTACATACACTTGTCTTTCAACTGTTTTACAGTTGAATACTACTTTTCAGTGAATTCTAGTGGGTTGAAACACTGTTTTCTTGTGAAGTAACTCTATTTCAAGGATTTCTGTAGTGTATAACATCCTTTCTAGACTAGAAACTTAGATTTTTATGTCTTTTACACTTGTTCTCACAAAATTCTATGATATTCATTACTATTTCCTCTGAATTACTACTGATTTCTAGCTGTTTCTTATAATGGGCCTTCTGCTCTACTTGGGGAACTTCACCACATGTAGAAACAACTTTATACAGTCTTCTGTTGACTTGCGAAGCTATATAAACTTGTCTTTCAACTGTTTTACAGTTAAATACTACTTTTCAGTGCATTCTGGTGGTTTGAAACACTGGTTTCATGTGAACTAACTCTATTTCAAGGATTTCTGCAGTGTACAACATCCTTTCTAGACTAGAGACTTACATTTTGATGTCTTTTACACTTGTTCTCTCTCTATTCTGTGATATTCATTAGTATTTGCTCTGAATGACTACTGATTTCTAGCTGTTTCCTATAATGGGCCTTCTTTTCTACTTGTGGGACTTTACCACATGTAGAAACAACTTTATACACTCTTCTCTGAACTTGAGAAGCTACATACACTTGTCTTTCAACTGTTTTACAGTTGAATACTACTTTTCAGTGACTTCTAGTGGGTTGAAACACTGTTTTCTTGTGAAGTAACTCTATTTCAAGGATTTCTGTAGTGTACAACATCCTTTCTAGACTAGAAACTTAGATTTTTATCTTTTACACTTGTTCTCACACAATTCTATGATATTCATTACTATTTCCTCTGAATTACTACTGATTTCTAGTTGTTTCTTATAATGGGCCTTCTGCTCTACTTGTGGAACTTCACCACATGTAGAAACAACTTTATACAGTCTTCTGTTGACTTGCGAAGCTATATAAACTTGTCTTTCAACTGTTTTACAGTTAAATCCTTCTTTTCAGTGCATTCTGGTGGTTTGAAACACTGGTTTCATGTGAACTAACTCTATTTCAAGGATTTCTGCAGTGTACAACATCCTTTCTAGACTAGAGACTTACATTTTGATGTCTTTTACACTTGTTCTCTCTCTATTCTGTGATATTCATTAGTATTTGCTCTGAATGACTACTGATTTCTAGCTGTTTCCTATAATGGGCCTTCTTTTCTACTTGTGGGACTTCACCACATGTAGAAACAACTTTATACACTCTTCTCTGAACTTGAGAAGCTACATACACTTGTCTTTCAACTGTTTTACAGTTGAATACTACTTTTCAGTGAATTCTAGTGGGTTGAAACACTGTTTTCTTGTGAAGTAACTCTATTTCAAGGATTTCTGTAGTGTATAACATCCTTTCTAGACTAGAAACTTAGATTTTTATGTCTTTTACACTTGTTCTCACAAAATTCTATGATATTCATTACTATTTCCTCTGAATTACTACTGATTTCTAGCTGTTTCTTATAATGGGCCTTCTGCTCTACTTGGGGAACTTCACCACATGTAGAAACAACTTTATACACTCTTCTGTGGACTTGCGAAGCTATATAAATTTGTCTTTCAACTGTTTTACAGTTAAATACTTCTTTTCAGTGCATTCTGGTGGTTTGAAACACTGGTTTCATGTGAACTAACTCTATTTCAAGGATTTCTGCAGTGTACAACATCCTTTCTAGACTAGAGACTTACATTTTGATGTCTTTTACACTTGTTCTCTCTCTATTCTGTGATATTCATTAGTATTTGCTCTGAATGACTACTGATTTCTAGCTGTTTCCTATAATGGGCCTTCTTTTCTACTTGTGGGACTTCACCACATGTAGAAACAACTTTATACACTCTTCTCTGAACTTGAGAAGCTACATACACTTGTCTTTCAACTGTTTTACAGTTGAATACTACTTTTCAGTGACTTCTAGTGGGTTGAAACACTGTTTTCTTGTGAAGTAACTCTATTTCAAGGATTTCTGTAGTGTACAACATCCTTTCTAGACTAGAAACTTAGATTTTTATCTTTTACACTTGTTCTCACACAATTCTATGATATTCATTAGTATTTCCTCTGAATTACTACTGATTTCTAGTTGTTTCTTATAATGAGCCTTCTGCTCTACTTGTGGAACTTCACCACATGTAGAAACAACTTTATACAGTCTTCTGTGGACTTGCGAAGCTATATAAACTTGTGTTTCAACTGTTTTACAGTTAAATACTACTTTTCAGTGCATTCTGGTGGTTTGAAACACTGGTTTCATGTGAACTAACTTTATTTCAAGGATTTCTGCAGTGTACAACATCCTTTCTAGACTAGAGACTTACATTTTGATGTCTTTTACACTTGTTCTCTCTCTATTCTGTGATATTCATTAGTATTTGCTCTGAATGACTACTGATTTCTAGCTGTTTCCTATAATGGGCCTTCTTTTCTACTTGTGGGACTTCACCACATGTAGAAACAACTTTATACACTCTTCTCTGAACTTGAGAAGCTACATACACTTGTCTTTCAACTGTTTTACAGTTGAATACTACTTTTCAGTGAATTCTAGTGGGTTGAAACACTGTTTTCTTGTGAAGTAACTCTATTTCAAGGATTTCTGTAGTGTATAACATCCTTTCTAGACTAGAAACTTAGATTTTTATGTCTTTTACACTTGTTCTCACACAATTCTATGATATTCATTACTATTTCCTCTGAATTACTACTGATTTCTAGCTGTTTCTTATAATGGGCCTTGTGCTCTACTTGGGGAACTTCACCACATGTAGAAACAACTTTATACAGTCTTCTGTGGACTTGCGAAGCTATATAAACTTGTCTTTCAACTGTTTTACAGTTAAATACTACTTTTCAGTGCATTCTGGTGGTTTGAAACACTGGTTTCATGTGAACTAACTCTATTTCAAGGATTTCTGCAGTGTACAACATCCTTTCTAGACTAGAGACTTACATTTTGATGTCTTTTACACTTGTTCTCTCTCTATTCTGTGATATTCATTAGTATTTGCTCTGAATGACTACTGATTTCTAGCTGTTTCCTATAATGGGCCTTCTTTTCTACTTGTGGGACTTCACCACATGTAGAAACAACTTTATACACTCTTCTCTGAACTTGAGAAGCTACATACACTTGTCTTTCAACTGTTTTACAGTTGAATACTACTTTTCAGTGAATTCTAGTGGGTTGAAACACTGTTTTCTTGTGAAGTAACTCTATTTCAAGGATTTCTGTAGTGTATAACATCCTTTCTAGACTAGAAACTTAGATTTTTATGTCTTTTACACTTGTTCTCACACAATTCTATGATATTCATTACTATTTCCTCTGAATTACTACTGATTTCTAGCTGTTTCTTATAATGGGCCTTGTGCTCTACTTGGGGAACTTCACCACATGTAGAAACAACTTTATACAGTCTTCTGTGGACTTGCGAAGCTATATAAACTTGTCTTTCAACTGTTTTACAGTTAAATACTACTTTTCAGTGCATTCTGGTGGTTTGAAACACTGGTTTCATGTGAACTAACTCTATTTCAAGGATTTCTGCAGTGTACAACATCCTTTCTAGACTAGAGACTTACATTTTGATGTCTTTTACACTTGTTCTCTCTCTATTCTGTGATATTCATTAGTATTTGCTCTGAATGACTACTGATTTCTAGCTGTTTCCTATAATGGGCCTTCTTTTCTACTTGTGGGACTTCACCACATGTAGAAACAACTTTATACACTCTTCTCTGAACTTGAGAAGCTACATACACTTGTCTTTCAACTGTTTTACAGTTGAATACTACTTTTCAGTGACTTCTAGTGGGTTGAAACACTGTTTTCTTGTGAAGTAACTCTATTTCAAGGATTTCTGTAGTGTACAACATCCTTTCTAGACTAGAAACTTAGATTTTTATCTTTTACACTTGTTCTCACACAATTCTATGATATTCATTACTATTTCCTCTGAATTACTACTGATTTCTAGTTGTTTCTTATAATGGGCCTTCTGCTCTACTTGTGGAACTTCACCACATGTAGAAACAACTTTATACAGTCTTCTGTTGACTTGCGAAGCTATATAAACTTGTCTTTCAACTGTTTTACAGTTAAATACTACTTTTCAGTGCATTCTGGTGGTTTGAAACACTGGTTTCATGTGAACTAACTCTATTTCAAGGATTTCTGCAGTGTACAACATCCTTTCTAGACTAGAGACTTACATTTTGATGTCTTTTACACTTGTTCTCTCTCTATTCTGTGATATTCATTAGTATTTGCTCTGAATGACTACTGATTTCTAGCTGTTTCCTATAATGGGCCTTCTTTTCTACTTGTGGGACTTCACCACATGTAGAAACAACTTTATACACTCTTCTCTGAACTTGAGAAGCTACATACACTTGTCTTTCAACTGTTTTACAGTTGAATACTACTTTTCAGTGACTTCTAGTGGGTTGAAACACTGTTTTCTTGTGAAGTAACTCTATTTCAAGGATTTCTGTAGTGTACAACATCCTTTCTAGACTAGAAACTTAGATTTTTATCTTTTACACTTGTTCTCACACAATTCTATGATATTCATTAGTATTTCCTCTGAATTACTACTGATTTCTAGCTGTTTCTTATAATGGGCCTTGTGCTCTACTTGGGGAACTTCACCACATGTAGAAACAACTTTATACAGTCTTCTGTGGACTTGCGAATCTATATAAACTTGTCTTTCAACTGTTTTACAGTTAAATACTACTTTTCAGTGCATTCTGGTGGTTTGAAAAAATGGTTTCATGTGAACTAACTCTATTTCAAGGATTTCTGCAGTGTACAACATCCTTTCTAGACTAGAGACTTACATTTTGATGTCTTTTACACTTGTTCTCTCTCTATTCTGTGATATTCATTAGTATTTGCTCTGAATGACTACTGATTTCTAGCTGTTTCCTATAATGGGCCTTCTTTTCTACTTGTGGGACTTCACCACATGTAGAAACAACTTTATACACTCTTCTCTGAACTTGAGAAGCTACATACACTTGTCTTTCAACTGTTTTACAGTTGAATACTACTTTTCAGTGAATTCTAGTGGGTTGAAACACTGTTTTCTTGTGAAGTACCTCTATTTCAAGGATTTCTGTAGTGTGCAACATCCTTTCTAGACTAGAAACTTAGATTTTTATCTTTTACACTTGTTCTCACACAATTCTATGATATTCATTACTATTTCCTCTGAATTACTACTGATTTCTAGTTGTTTCTTATAATGGGCCTTCTGCTGTACTTGTGGAACTTCACCACATGTAGAAACAACTTTATACAGTCTTCTGTTGACTTGCGAAGCTATATAAACTTGTCTTTCAA